>NW_016690185.1:1817656-2133269 GCF_001604755.1 Lepidothrix coronata | reverse complement strand
CCCCCCCCCCCCCCCCCCCCCCCCGAGAGCTCCCTATTGTGTGTACAATATATTCAAATTGTATATGTAATTGTAAATATATGTAAATATATATTTTTAATATAATCCCATTTTGTTTGAGCTTCTTTCAGTTTTTCTGTGGTTCGTTTTTTTTTTCCCTCACTTGAAAGAGTGGGAGGGGGGAGGAGACAGCTTGGGTTTGGCAAGAGAGCCAGGCCAAACTGATATATTCAGTTAAAAAAAAGCTTTAGGAAAGTAAGACAGGAGTTTTTCTTTCAATGTCTGTCATAGCCCAAAGCAAATAATGGATCCTAATTTGGAAATGGAACATGAATGATGACATAAGAAAGCAAGATTCCAAATTTGGAGAAGATTAGGAGATGCATTTTGCCCACTTTTCACTTCATATTTAATTCCCTAATTCCTCATATTTCATGACTCAAATGTCAGTTGGGATATATTGTGATTCTTTGGGATATACTGCAAATACGTTGTTCCTTTTAGATATGAGCAGGTGAATGGTTTGGTTCAGAGCTAAATGTACAATTCAGAGATCTCTGATTTATTTTTTAAGATTTCCTTTACAAAGCAATGAGCTGAAGGGTTATTTCATTTTTTTAAATGAACCATTTAAAGATAAAAAAGGTTGTCTGTTGTAAAACCTGGTACCATAAACATTTTACCCTAACTAAATGGTGCAGTAATGAAGGCTTTTAATTTGCTCTATTTACTACCATATCTGAAAAGTTTGTTCACAGAAGTTGATTTTGGATGAAAACCAAGTGCCTACTATCATAACAAGATGCATACTTCTGGTGCAGAGGAGTTGTTTTAGACGATCCATCAGTTTGATCTTCAAACATAATTATTTCAGCAATATCTACTGAAACTTTCAATATTACAACACTGATGGAGTAGAATGACTTGTTCTCGGGACAGGTGCGATTGCTTCACAAGTTGGCTTCTTGTCAATAGCTGTGACTGACAGCAGAATTACTCTTCACACCAGTTTATTTCGTGGCTTATCCAACGGAGTTGCTTCTAATTGTGTTGGTTATTGTCAAGGCCTTATTAGAAATAGCTGCAAGTCTGAAAACCTTAGTAACAGAAATGTTATGATATTGTAAAGTAAAGCACTTTATTTGGAAGGACGAATAAACTTCTCTGATTGTGCTAAGAGGCAAGGTTTCATCTTGCACATTCCTCTCAGTTGACTGAAGTAAAGTAGCGATCAAAAGCTGTAATAACTCCCAGAAAAGGTTGTCATAGCTTGTTACTTGGAGCAAGCCAAGAAAGTATTCTTTGCAGATGTTATAATTGTTATAATTCAATTTAGCAGATAGCAGGCCTTTTGCTCACCTTATGTTAGCTCTAAAGGTGTTGACATATTGGACCTAGTAAAAAGTTGTAATAGATAAAAACACAAGCTAAGTAGGAGCACACAATAAATTACAAACTCACTGTCCCTCTTCATTTAACATGGAGTTAACTTCCAAAGAACTTCACTGTGTACAGAAAAGCTAGTTTATTAAAATATTCTTCATTTAATTAGAAAAGAAATAGTGTATTTTCCTTCCTAAGAATATGTACTGCTTTTTCTCATTTACTACCATCAATAATATTTCCTCATGTGATTCTATGAAATTCAGAGCTGTGGATGTTCCCTGAAAAGCTTTTTAAATACTATTTTACCAGGCAGGGGCTAATCTTGCCTAGTTTTAATTCTTTCATCGTTATAGGAGGAAATAGTAACATTTTCTGTATTAGACCTGCTTAGTACTTCACAGTATAAGAGAGACTCCTGACCTTTGCAATGAGAAGCTTTCATACTTCCTTTACTTGCTATAGTTGTTTGATATTTGGTAGGGGGATGTAGCCCTGAGGTTAACAAAGCTGCTTTTTCTGTCACCCATTACATTCCTCATGCTTTTGATGGGTTGTCACTGAAAGGCTATTTGTCTTTTTATTTTTGATTCTTTGAAAGGCTTTGGCACTTGCCAGGAAACCTCTTGAACCCTCTGTGGTATAACAGTGCTGTTGCTGAAACAAAAGTAGCAGTATGTTCTTTACTATGTCTTAGAGATACTGGAGTTGGCTGTCTCTGACACACCTGAAGGCTTAGGATTAGGGGAAAAACAAGGCTTTAACACACTTTCCATGCCAGAACTAGGCGCTTGTCCCACTGACCTAATTCCTTGCCCTGAAATGACATCACCTGAGGTTGGAGACCACCCCAGTTTCTGGAAGAACTAAGAGAAGAGTAGAAAGAAGAACATCTCTCTGTTCTGCATTCGTGCAACCATCACTCTATGCTCTCAAGGATGTTAGCTGCTCTACTGCTAGCTAATGTAGCAGATGATCTGTAGTTTATATAGCAGTAGTCTTGGAGACACAACTGAAGGGTTAAAGAATTGCTGATGAAAATGTAGTATATAGGATTTGGGGATAGTGATGGGAGGACTATTTGGGAAGACAGTAACTGAAAAGCCTTGCAAAAGCAGTATAATGTTGATAAAGACTTAATTCTCAAGCTGCTGATGTTGGTAAAAGTTGAATTCTTGTGCTCTGTGGTACAACTGTTGATTGCAGCTTCCCTGCCTTGATGATTCCTGTCTTCTTCAGGACATAGACTGCACATGTTAAATACAAGTTTTCATATGGAACTGTAAACCTGGAATTTTCAAATTCTTGGGTATGAAGTTCTGTATACAAAATATTTAAGTCCTTTTACAAGATTTCTCTGAAATTATATTTCTGCTGCATGAGAGGACTACTTAGGGCGTCTGATTTTATTGCCACTCCCTGTATTACATCTGTTGTACTTGTGTTGTCAAGCTTAGCACAGTAATTTAAGTGTAATGTTGCAAGCTAGATAATGTGTCTAATGCACAGCAGAAGTCTGAAATCATCTGATCCAGGATCTTAATTTAATGATAATATGCCGAGGAATAGAAATTTAAGTGGGAAAATAAAATATTTTGACAACCTAAAATACCTCTTTTAAGAGGGAACAAAGAAATCCTGGCCCACTAAACCACTGTAGAAAATTACAATTGATTTAAGTGAACTCAGAATTTCATTCAAGAGAGAGGCTTAAAATTTTGAAGGTTGTATTAATTGAAATTAAGTAAATTGCTAGCACAAACATGAGAAGAGGGCAGCTTAGTTTAAAAGGCTAGGATTAAGGCATACAGGTAGAAAAGTGAGGATAATGGCTTTCATTATTATTTTGAATTAATATGGGTTTGCAGTTAAAAGTTTTGAATTATCTTGGCTCTTTATCAAGGCACAGGAGATAATGTGCTTTTGAAATAAAATATTGTTCTTAGATATGTGTTTGGCTGGCCGTGAGCATCCCTCAGATTACTGAGAAGTGTTGTTTCTGCCTGCAGTACAGTCATCTTTATGGCTTTACAGTGTAAGTTATTCTTCAGTCAAGTTCTGTTGAGATGCTGTTTGTTAAAGATCAGTAAACATTACCTAACTTACCAATGAGTGACAGCGAATTTCTGACCCTTAGCCCAGTGACACCATTTTTTACTTCCCTTTGAAAAGCCTGTCACATGTAAATGTTTGACTCCCTTTGCAGTTCTCCATGGAAGGTGTCAAATTTAGAAGGCTAGTAACCACTTCTTCTTTGACCTTCTGTTTTGCTGACTAAAGTTTCAATGAAGCATACAAAATTTGGGACCTTTGTACAAATGAGAAGATCTTTCCCTTGTGTGTCTGTGTGTAACAGCAACAACTAGACTAAAGAAATCCTTCTTTAAAGATACATTATTTTCTTAAATCTGATTTTAGGTATTTAAAGCCAGTGTAAAGATTAATAAACTCATTTTTCTGTAGCATCTCTGCGCTCCTAGATCATTGTGTGTAAAGATTCCTGATAAGTCTAGAATCTGCTGCCGTGCTCAGCAGAAGAGATGCAAGATGTGTTTTTGCAGAGGTTATACCTTTTCATTACACCAATTGATGATTATTTGAAAAAATTAGACACATTTGCCTGCACAGCCCCCTTTCAGATTTCCAGTCTGTTGGTTTATTTGTTGCCCTTACATTGATTTGAAAGTTTTGGTGAATCTTACAAAAATGCTGTAGCTCTTATAGGTGACCTGGACAGCTCTGTTTGGGCTAAAGCCTTGCTAACTAGCTTTTGGGTACCTTTGTTATTGCATTACCCCTTGGTGGGTATAGAGAAGCTCTATTCTGCTATCCCTCTGCTCTTCACTTCTTTCACCAGCGTTTGGATGTGTCCTAGAGTCTAGACTTGGTGTTCAAAACAAAACAAAAAAAGGCAGTTTGTTTGAGTGCTGATGCTACTAAACCAAAGCTCACTAATGATGAATTCCTCAGATTGATTTCAGCTAAATAGATGCTTTCCAAGTGTTTACTCACTTTCTTTAACAGAATTTAATTAAAGAATTATATGAGACCAAGAGCTTGTTTATATATTTCTTTTCTTGCATATATTTAAGAATCATAACATATTTAATCTTGAATTCTGTCCTGTGTTCAGTGAAACATTTTGGCTAATATGCATGGGAAAAGATGTTTCATTTTGAGAGTCAGGGCTATTGCTCAGTAAATTGTCTTATTGTCTTAAATGGTCATAGTATTCTTAAAGAATGTTTCCAAGATACTGGAACAAATACAGAAATGAGATTATTGGGCCACAGAAGTGAAAGAACACATGAGCATTTGTCTGCTTAATCATCCCTATCATTAAAACAGCTGTGTCACCATCCTCTTGTGCTTGCTCCTTGGCTACTGTGCTAACGTAGAGTGGGACGTGGGGGATTTTTTCAGGTGACCTATAAAGCTATTAGAGTCACAGGTTTTAAAACTGGGACATAGACAGCCATACAAATATTCTAATAATCTCTGCATGCAGGTATATATATGGAAAGTCTGTTTCCTAACCACAAGTGACCACCTTTAAAAGGCTATTTCTGTTCTTTTTATAAAATTATACAGTACCTGAAAAGTATTGTTACAATGGAAAGATATTTCGCTGGAGAGTAGGACTGAATAGAAGCTGAGCAAGCTGTTTGGTTAGAAGTCACTCCCACCCCTCTTCCCAGACCCAGGGAGCAAAACTGGCTTGCACTCAGGTTCAGTGTAAACTTGGGGAAAGTGGGAAGTCTTGGAGGGGTGAACCCCAACAAGACAACACATCTCAAAAAGCAGTGAAAACCTTTTACCACAGATTAGTCCCAAAGTCTGATGATAATTGAAGAGACTGAAGGAAATAGAACCATCCTTCTAGGAATGATTGTGTTACTCTGCTAAATTTATTAGGATCCTCCCAAGACATCAGATGGAAAACCACTTAGTACCCATTGCAACTTTGTAGGACCTGTATGTCCCAGTTTTCAGTGGGTCTGGGACATAACAAATGGATACTGTCTGTAGTTTTAGTTTTGGCTTGGGAGCAATGAGACAACTCACCCTCTTGGTCATTAGTAGAGGGCAGAGCAGTGAACCAATTATTGGATCATTTTTGCCACTTATTTTGGTACTTGATTTTTAAAAGAAGTTTTACTTATAATGAAATTGTTATACAACAATATGAGAAGTTCCTCTTGTGCTAGAAGCAGATGATGTGCATTAAACTAATAATACACTGTACTTGAAAAATACTTCTTGTGTGATTTAAGTTTTGCCCTGTCCATACTCTCTTCTGAGGGGTAGTACTTCTTACTTGGAATAGATTTGGAATACATGTAAAAATAATTAAACTTTATTTTAGGGCCCACAAGTTGAAAACGTGAAATGGCACTGAGTAGGAAATTTTTTCCATAGTTAGAGCTGAAGTTTGTATTTGCTTGACTAATATGAACAATGTAGGAGATAAATACCTATTAAAACTGCTTGCATTTATGAAGCTTGTAAAGTTGGCAGAATTTAATGAGGCATTCCTGCTAGAAAAAATGCCATGTGTGGTAAATTATTACTGTGAATTATGAATGTTTAAAAAAGGGGGATTTGCCAAACTTAGCAGAAGATTATTAACTGTGAGAATGGTTTCCCAATAATGCCATCCCACAGAAAATTATAACACCAGCTTGGGAGTTACCAGTGTTTAGTCAGATATAACATCCAGTTGGTACAATGTTTGCCTTTCTGAATTCTCAAAGGGTTTAAAATGTACTCTCTGTAGTAATCGCTGGGTCAGGAAGTGGGAATGTGTTTCCATGGTGGCTCTGCTCTCGCACAGTTCAGATGATGAAGGAGAAACAGTTTTGAAGTTTGCTATATCTCATCAGGGAGATTTCCCAGTTCAACTTTGCTGTCAATGAGAATACTAGATTTTACTTTTTTTTCTTTAAAAGGAAAAGGTCAGTCTGGGTAGAGCAGTAATGAACAGAATAATGAGCAGTGGTCCAGCCTCTCCCTTACTATGTGATGGATGGTGAGCACTGCAGAAAGCCAACAAAACCAAGAGAGCTGCAATTCCTTTCGCCTCTAGATAAGCCATTTCTGGGAGGATTTTCTCTTTAGTCTGAAAATGAACAAATAGATACTGTTAATTGAAGATTCTATTCTTCAAATAATAAGTAATTTTCATTCTGGAGTAGATAATTTATGCCTACTACCGAGGCAGCAATTGTGATTAATATACTGCATTAGCTGCTTGAGCAGATAAAATCTCAACAGCTAAAGATATTGTTTTCATGCAGATAAAGCTAATAGAAAAATGAAAGGAAGATAAAACCTCAAGAATGTGATGTAATGCACAGAACAAGTTATACCCTGTCAGAACTGTAAAGTCTGAGTGAAATGTCATCAGACTTTCCTGTAAAGGAAGTAGGAAGAAAGGGTTATATGTTAGGACACCCCAAGCTCCACACCTGTAACATGATGGAAATGGAACTGACCTGTTTTGGCAAAGAGTGTGATGGCTTATTTCTTCATTGCCTGCATAAAGAGAGCAGTGCTTTTTCTTCAGGACACCCTGTGTCTCAGGCAGCATAGGCCAAAAACCACTATTGACAACAAATAGGGTTTTGAGTCTCAGATTAGTTGCAACAAACAAGAGACCTCTCTTGGTGTTTTCTTTAGTCTAAATCCAATAAACCAAACTCCAGTTAAATAATTTTTATCTCTTAAACCTATACATTAAAGTTATTTTTTTTAATTTGTGCCACTAAACTTGAAAAAAATAAAAAAAATGTCTCAGGGTCATCTAATTTAACCTCAATGACTACATAAGTCTCCACAGTGTTGTATTCAGCGATCTATGCTCATTAGTCATCTGATCTCAACATCTTTTTCCAAAGTTATATCCCAGACACATATTTGTTGGTGTAGCAAATACTTTTTTTTTAGGACAGTAACCACGTTCTTCTCACTGACAAATTCACATTTTTGTTTTAAGATGCATAATAAAGCATTTGAGTCATATGGAACGCTAAGATGGGTGGTGATTAGAAGCAACTAAAATGAATACATGTAATCTAGAAAATTATTCTCTTGTAAATTAATGTTCTTGTCCACAATATATTTAATCTAAAAAGCATGTCAGTGAAATATGGGGAGTGTTTTTTGTTGTTTCAGTAAAACATCAGCATATAGAATCACAGAATCATTAAGGTTGGAAAAGACCTCTGAGATCATCAAGTCCAACTGTTAAATACTATGCTTTTGTTTTCTTTTATGTGCATGAGATGTAGATGAAGGAATTAAAATATTGTTGCAGTGTTCTTTTTTTTGAAGTTTGATATCACTATTCTACTCTTCATTAAAATTAGGATCTTGTTTCTCCATTGTGACTGGCTTGCACCATTTGGTTAAACATATGACTCATTAGTGTTTTCCTTCTTAGTGTCTATTTGGTTATCAGTTATCTGTTTGAAATTGTTCTGAAATAAATTGAAATAATAGTTCTACCATATATCTTTATGGGGTATTTATAATTTGATTTTGATGGTCAGTTGAATGCCCTTTAAGCACTATGTCGTCAGCAAATATTGTGTTGGTTTCTGCCATAACTGTGAATACATGAAGTGCTGGACTGCCATTGTGTGACTTGGATTTGGAAACTCTAATTTTGGTTGAAAAAAACCCCCTCCAAATTTTACCCTTTTTTTAATGTATTATACTAATGCATTATTTTTAAAGTACTGTATATAATTTTACTGTGAAGGTTGAGAACTTGTGCAGAAACAAAAAACAGAGAGATCGAGTACAGTAAATCTGCATGAATTATCCTCCTTTTTTCGTAGATATTTGGGCAATTGGCTGCATATTTGCTGAACTGTTGACTTCAGAACCTATATTTCACTGTCGTCAGGAGGACATCAAAACAAGTAATCCTTTTCATCACGATCAGCTAGACCGCATTTTCAGTGTAATGGGATTCCCTGCAGGTAATTTATTTTCATTAAAGCATCAGATGTAATGCCACTGAGTTGTTTTTCTTGGTTTTTTTTTTTTTCTAAAGGAAATGAGTAGTTGTTTGTATAGGTACAAAGAATCTGACAATTTGATGGATTTGGAAATGCTGACAATTATGGAACAATAGCACTGGCCAACTAACAGGAAGTCAAACAACTGCTGTAGTTATTTCTTCTCATGTATTACTTAACCTACACATTCAGAATTGTAAATACTTTTTTTTTTCCCTCCCTACCAAAGATAAAGACTGGGAAGACATAAGAAAGATGCCAGAATATCCAACTCTTCAGAAAGATTTTAGGAGAACAACGTAAGTAATGATAATGCAACAGCAGTTCACTGAATGTAGCAGAGGCAGAAATCACCTCCTATGCTCTGACGTTTTGGGGAGGGGATGTTGGAGCATTTGGGTTCTAACACTATGACAGCTGTCCTATTTGAACTAGCTGGTTTGCTTGAATGCTGTTCTTTTCCTTGAATGCTGTTCTTTTCCACAGCTGCTTGTTAAAAGCGTCAGCTGAGTGGCCTCCTCATTTCTCTAGAAGGGTGTTGTCATAAATGTCATTTAATCTATGGCAGGCACAGACAAATGAGCTTGCTTAATCCACTTACGTTCCACGTTCAAGATAACTTCACTCATTTTGTGTGAGAAGGAATAGGGAAGTACTGGTACTTTTGGCAAGCAGATATGCAGAGACAGCAATACAGTGGACAGAAATTTCTATGGAAGGTAACATATTTAAGAGGTTGTGATTCAAAGCCTGTCTGGGGTCTGAGAATTTTCCACTTTTACTGTTTTCTGGTGCTTTGGCTAAATTAGTCAAGTGGTGGTGATAGATCAGAACTTGTAAGGAGCCAAACAGACTGTTGTAAGGCAGAGGACATGGATTCAGAAGTTTTGGATTCTGTTTCCAGCTCTGCCATGGGTTCATTACACTCTCTTTTAGACAAGACATGAAGCTTATCTGTGCATGAAGCTTCTTTCTTTTGAAAATGGCTATAGATAACCTCTGGAGCTGTAAATAAAAGGCAAGGCACAGGTAATAAATATTTGAGACATCTTTGAGCTTGGAAGCTGGAAGGACTATATGATTTGCTGCAGGTTGGGATTGGGAAGACATAGTGGTAACCTTAACTGCTCTGCCAAATTGTAACTGGAAACAACTTAATAGCTTAGATGTTGAGCTCTTACAAAGGGCTGAACACTTTCTGCGGCAGAGTTGCTTTAGAAAATTAGGATATAAACTTCAAGTTATGTCTCCCTGTCATATGTCCATATCAACAGTTTATCCATATACTATAAAAGTTGCATGTTTCATGGAAATGATCTTTACACAGTTGATACCACTCTTGTTGGTGAAAAGCACACTTTATATGTGCAACTGCTAGATAAATATCTCACATGTCTTCTGATAGTAGTTCTTTTTATAGCTTACTTATTAAGGGCTGGTAAATGTTTTTGTGATTTGGTAAATGTTTTTGATAGAGTTCCATGTTTTTAATGCAGTGTTATTTCAGACATATCTTTCTTTAACTGTATTTTTCAGATATGCCAATAGTAGCCTCATAAAATACATGGAGAAACACAAAGTCAAGCCTGACAGCAAAGTTTTTCTTTTGGTAGGTGCAACTTGAAAATTGCTGTGATGACAGGAATGAAATACATTTCTTATGGTAATATCTGTGTCTGTTCTTCTGTCTCACTCTAATGAACACCAATATTTAAGAAAGCTATTTACCACTAACTGGCCATTTTTGAGATGTGTTTTCTTCATATAAATTTATGCTGAGGTGTGCTTAAACTGCTGGTAGTGAAGATCTGAGAGTTTCTGTAATTAAGATCTGCAAGGCACTTGTATATTCAGGCTTACCTTTAGGTCTGTTGTGCAAATAGGAGAGTGAGTATAGTATATGTCTTGATTCTGTGTTGTCCCAGAGAGCTCCCAAAAGCTAAAGAGTTTTGTGAAGAAAGGGAAGAGGAAAGGAGAAATTTATTTTCTGTAGTAATTTGTTTTTCTTTTTCTTCCCTCTGACAGTAGTCTACCACTGTTCTGTGTGCAATTCCAAACAAAATCCCTAAACATATATATACTGGTTACCTAGTTGAGTCATCCCACTGTAGGCCAGTGGATCATTCCTGGATGCCTCTGTGATGAATTAGTGCTGTCTAAATTTAGGAATTAAGTTCAAAGTGACTGTGAACAGGGAGTCTCTGCAATAAGGCTTAGTGCAGCTTGAGTTCCAGTGATCTATTTTCACTTACAGATTCAGCATAGCAGTCATCTCTCTAGGTCCTGGCGAAGATTTGCTCTTTGACTTGTTAGTAGCTGCTGGATAATGACACAAATAGCTGTGGAAACAGAGTAGGTTAATCCCAAGTGGGTGGAAGGGAAGCATTCCCATAAGAAGTGTGAGACTTGAATAAAAATGAATTAAAACTTCTTGAACTCAAGTTACTGGGTACGCATTGGAATCACCTGGAGGATAAGTCTAACTGAAAAGATGACATTATTAGCACGTGAATTTCCATGTTTTCCTACAAAAGGTGGAAGCCACCAGAAAACCTGATGGAAAGGCAGAGAAACAAATGGGTTGCTGTCAGCATACATAGCTAATTCATCAAGGTTGTGAACACAAAGTTGAGAGTTATCTTGGGTGGGTAGGCTGCTTTTCCAGGAGGAAATATTAACAAGATCTCTAAAGAACAAAAAACTAACCATATTTTGCTGTTCTTTCTGAACATCCTGAAGAAGGCTTATCAAGGTAATCAAGGTAGTTTCTGTTAGGTTTTTCTCACAGTTCATAATCAGGGATGAATAAGGGTATTTTAATGATCAGCCACAGAGATGGAGGCTGATCTCAAATAGGCCAGTCTCCCAGAGATCTGCATAAGAATGCCCAGGAATATGAACAACCTTCTTCATACCTCATTGCTGTACTGAGGAGGTTCATGCACCTAAAAATTGCCATAGCCATGCTACAGCAAAGAGGCTCAGTACCTACCTTATCTCGTGAAAGATCCTAAAATACAGCAGATCTTGAAGGAAAGGTGTGCATTGCTCTCCCATATCATGAGATAAGAAATATGTCTGCTAATGAGCTTGGAGGTACATGTATTTTGAAGCAGACTCCCTAAAACTCCTTGTTCATATCCAAGGTAGTTATTTTTTGAGGCAACCTCCATCTTGCAAGGTGACCTCAGAAGGCATCTGCTTTGTAACAGTCATTGATAAAGACCTTGTGCTAATGAGTACAGAAAGTGTGGTGCTTGGAGAACAGATGGCAGCGAGTAGACCAGTGCAGGATAGCAAGTGGCTCTTGAGAAAGAGAATATTATGCCATTCTGCTGATTGACATTGAATGATAATATCTACATGAAGGGCAGAATGTTTTCCATTCAGGAAGAGGCATCTATTCTTGCTATCCTGGAAGAGTTACAAGCATAGTATTTATAGCTGTCATGTCAGGCCAGGGGAGCCCAAGAGTGAGCAATTTTGAGACCTGCTGAAAGTAAGACTTCTGATGAAGTCTAGTCTCATGGGTTTGCTATGTTGTGTTAGCAACTGCTACCCTGAAAACAAATTGCCTCTAGACATTTTTTATTAATTTTCGCAGAAGCTACGCGTAACCAGACCTTCTAAAAGAAGGCTGGTTTCCAGTGGCATCACTGATAGGCAGATTATCTCACTTGGAGTGATGTTATGTGTGGTGTAACTTGGAATGAGCAAACTGATGGTATCCTCGGGGTGAAGGGTGAATGCTGACAGAAAGAGCAGATCATTAAAAGGTCCAAGATATCTTTAGGTCTTCTGCTGTGGTACATTAGTCTTATCTTTGAGTGACAAAGAATACAGGTCATGTTTGGAGGCAGTTTGTGATGATGGTGTTTATATGGCAGCAAACTGTATGAGCTTTCTCCTGAGTAGTACTGCAGCAAGCAGGTCTGAGGAAGGAGTCCAGAGGGCAGAGCTGATGCCATCTACTCTTCTGTCAAGGATGACATCTGGTGCCAAAGGCCAGGAGTGGCCTTGTACAGAATATGTGTATTTGTCCTCCAGTCACTGTGGAGGAACTGGGGATAAGAAATGTGTCAGAAGCTGCTATAACTGACAAAAAATTTGCATGTAGGGAGAGGTGGTGATTTGAAGTAAAGATACTGGAGTCCCCAAATTGTGGTATATATTGTGTGAGGTCACTGTGTAGAGAGACAACAGCACATTAGAAGTTCGATTTGTTAAGATGCATGGGAAACATAGGGTTAAGAGTTATCTGACCACACAAAAATACAGTAATAATAATAAAAAATAAATGGTCTCAGCTGAGCTCTCCAGGTGTGTGCAGTGCAGGACTATCTTGGGGTGTATGTCTAGGCAAGCAGCAGAATTAATTTCAGGAACTGGTTGCAAATGAACTGATAGGTGGAGAGACAGCCCAAATAGCTCTTTGTTGTGTTGTCAGTCTGTTGAGGTCCATGGCCCATAAAATATGTGAATAAGGATAGGTGGGAAGAAAGTGGCAGAAGTACAAAGAATTTAATAGGCCTTATCTACCAGGCCTAGAATTAACTATAACTATTGCGAAAGGAAATACAAGGAATCATCTTTCTTGAGGAGGATGGGTAGTCTTACTGAGGCTGCTTATTGTAGCAAATATATAGAATATAGAATTGTATATCAGATTTTTAATTTATTGGAAGAAAAAGCCCCAAATACCCATGCCAAAATCACTTTTTTTTTTTTTTGAATATTCAGGCAGTTTTTGTTGGAGGACCAAAAGACAGTTTGAGCTAAGATATCCTTTGCAGAAGAAATTTTATTTTTACTACTGGCTTGAATTAAGAGAGGATTGCATGAGAGCAGGATACTGTATAATGTAATTTGAGCACCCAAATTTCCTACTGTGAGTTTATCAGAATGTGATAAATAAGTAACTCTTTAAAATGGTATGATATGCCTATAATTGCTGTTTATACTACTAATGTATTGTAATCCTCTTTTATAGCCTGCTGCAGTCAAAAGCATTCTGGCTAATAGATTTAGGCTTATTTTCCTCCTAGCAAGGAAGAAAGGTTACTAGGAAGGGTCTGCTCCCCCTCTTTCTCATTTCAGTACCAATTAGAGTAGGTTTGAGGAGCTGCATGAGTATCGGAGTGCTCTGTCTCTGGAATGTTGCCAGTGCAAGAAATGAAGATTTATTGTTTCCACCCCTAAAGCGATATGAAGAGTCCTGGTTATGTTCAGTCTGTTCTGACACTTCATTTTGTGTTAGCTGTACAGAACAGTATAAAAGCTATACATGTACCACAACAAAAAGACATTATTTATAAATTATGCTTTATGAACCTGTAATAGCTGAATTTAGTGTTACTTTAGCAAAGTGGTTTAGCCTCAGCAATTAATATTGCCTAATACACCTAACTATTTCTTACATGAGATGTACTTCACAGCCATTGTATAATGTACTTCACAGTACTATGATGGATGTGCATTGTAGTTCTCGGGAACTTCACTGGACAAGCAATGCTAAATTATGCTTGTCTGGACAAACCAGAAAGAATTTAGTAATCCACAATCCAAGACATACAAGTTATAGTTTGAAAAATAGTAGTTTGATGAACTTTTTGCTATTTTTAACGTTATGCTTTACAGCTTCAGAAGCTTCTTACTATGGACCCTACAAAGAGAATTACCTCAGAGCAGGCTTTGCAGGACCCTTACTTTCAAGAGGATCCTCTGCCTACATCAGAGTATGTATTCCCTTGTCTGTGCACATCTTCTTTCTGCTATATGCTCATCGCTGAAATTACATGACATCTGAAACATTCAGATATCTGTCTGTGTCCACAAGAAGTAGTAGCTCAGACATGCTTAGCAGAAACTACACTAGTAGTCTGTATCTACTGGTGCCAGAACTAAATGGTCACCACACTAGTGGTGTAATTCTGAGCATACTACCAAAGCTAGAGGGACAATATTATTGCAGTATTTAGAGAATTAATCTATTCCCTCTTCTGTTCTGCATTATGCAGCCTCACAGAGCGCTGTCTTCCATTGCCTAGTTTGGTTGTGCCTCTCCCTAAGATTAGGACAGTTCTCTGACCTAACAGCCCTTTCCTATGCCCTCTTGCACAGGGTAACAGTATGAGAAGAGTGAAGAGATAAATGGCTGCATAAAATGCCACAAATCCCTTGTTCAAAAGGCTTGAGAGTACAGAATTTGTCTCTCTGTATTTTATTGTCGCGAAAAGTTCAAATTATATATTCATTTCCAACTGGCAGACTTACAGTTTCTCTTCCCAGTGTTTAGAAGCATGGTGGTGCATAGCATTATGTTCTGTGGGAAGTGGATGCAGGGAGGCTTCCACCTTTGCTTTCATTGTTTCCTCAGCCAGCAGGCAACACTAAAAGGAGGAAGCAGTCACTGGAGTGCAAAAGGAATCTAGTTGAGACTAGTTGGGCGTTTTTAAATTTCTTTTTCTTGTTTACACACTTTTAAAAATCGTGTCACGTTGATTGTATTCTGAACATTCATGCAGAAATCTAAGAAACTGATACTGAGCAAGATCTACCAGTAATTTTCTGTTTAGCGTTTGTCTGATGCTATCCTAGGTAGAGCTATAGCTCCTCATGGATTACAGGATAACATTGTGATAAAGTGTCTGCCATAAGCATTAAGGAATGTTCCAAATTCCATTGATGAGTGGAACTTGAAAACTATCTTTTTTCCCTCAGCAAGACCTGGGAAGCTTATTGAAAGTAACTATGCAGTTGTGATTGGCAAATATATTTAAGCCTGCTGTAAGCCAAGGCAGGCTCATAAGACACTAATACTCTTTGGATCAGGCCCTTTATTCAGTGAGCCATGCATGTTCTAACTGGGTGTTGTGGAACCTCTGGCACTGTGTTTGTTCATTTTATCATCTGGATCAACAAGTGGTCGTTCTGGCATTCAGGCATGTTCAACCATGCCATGATTTCTAAATGACAGCCTAGTGCCAACAGCAAAGAGATCTGACGTTATGATCAGCACCTATCTTGAGTGCTCACAATGCCACTCACTTTTGGAAATAGAACACATGAAATAAAAGAAATTAAGTTACGTTATATGCACTTGTTTTTAACATGGTGTTAAGTAAATGTATGCCATATGTATATATTTGTGGAGTGTTTACTGTTTACTGTGTTTCAGTGTGTTTGCTGGCTGTCAGATTCCATATCCTAAAAGAGAATTCCTCAATGAAGATGAACCTGAAGAGAAAGGGGATAAGGTATAATAAAATCCTTTTTTCTTTAAAAAAACCCCACTTTTAGATATGCAATAAGAAAGCATCATGGTGCTACCAAATGAAAACTAATGAAACACGAAGAGTTAACAAAAAATATTTTTCTGAGGTAATGCTCAGCTCTCTTAAAACTGCTTCTCAGAAATATGAAAAGTATCAGATGACTTTGGGGTGTCTCAGGTGGTATTACCAGCATGGTTTGCCCTGACCTGTGGGGAAATGAGCTTTATGGGCTGTTGTGTCAGCAATAGCCTGCTTTCAGCTGCTGTCATTCCAAGAGGACCTTACTGCTTCCTCCAGCATTGCATGATGAAAATACATTGTGAGCACATGAAGAGAATGGCATTTTCATTGTATGACTGGCATACATCCAGCCATTTGAATGGTGATGGCTGTTGGGGTCTCAAATAAATAGTGGCAGCCTGCTTCTGGCACTACATCAGAACATTTCATCCATCTGCACACAGTTTCCTGATCCTGTTTTAAGGGCTTTCAAACACAGGAGTAGTAAGGACTGTGAACTGTTCAAGTAGTGACAATCTGCTCTGAGTATTCTTTTTCTCATAGCCCCATAGACGTGGGCGAGAACTTGTTTGTGTGCATAGTAAACTTTGGTGTGTTTGCAACATAATCTGATCTGCTTGGTGTGTGTAGCTCAGCTGTGCTACATGACCCCAGTGATTGTCCCATCATGCTGTAAAGGCTGGACAGTAGTGCTGTGGTGTAAAAAACAGCTTGTTATTTTCACTTAACAGTGTACAGTGAGACACCAACAGTGTAGCTAACAAAATGTGAAGAGAACAGTCTTGAACTGTAATTATCCGAGGACTATGTGAGAAGGACTGTTATCTTTTGGAGAAACCATTGGACTATGTGCATCTTCTATTTTCGTTTTTCTGCATAATGTGACAAACAAGCTGAGTTTAAAGATACATTTCAGAGAGCAAATTTTGTGTTCAGAACTGATATTGCAGTTCTTCTGTACTGAGAGCAAGTGGTAACATCCATGATTGTTGTGTCCAGATAGTTTTTTCAAAAAGAGGAAACAGACCCTTAAACAAAAATAAAATGAAAGTCATAATAGTGATTTGATTGTAATGTAGTTACGAGTTCTGCTTCAGCTCTCACAGCTTCACAAACAAGAAGAAACCTTATGAATTAAGATTACTCTGGTTTTTTACTTTCAAGTCAGTGTACTTAAAAGTAAATACCTTTTTCCTGGGGGTGCTTTGGGTGGTGATGTCAATGGCATATTTATATTCAAAACAGCCAATATATAAATGGTCTTTCAGATTGTTGATGACGGTCACGTATTTATGCACACTCCAAATTAAACTTTTTTCAGACCGGTTGAGTAATATAAGTCACACATTACTCACTGAATGTGTTCCCACAGTGTAGACAATGTGGAGGTAAAGGATATTCTGGAAGTTAAATGTGTACCATGTTTTGTTGCTTTATGATGTTATTGTAAATGAAAGGTTGTTTTTTTTTTATACTGCTTTGTTTTTGCTTTGTTTTAAAACCATAAACATCTGTATAGTCCTTTGGAAACCGGGAGAAGTTCTCTGTGTTTGTTTATTTGGAACTTGAATCTGAATTGAATAACATTTAACATAAGCATCCATTCTTCAAAATGCATAATCGTTAGTCAGCAAAGCTAAAATGAGTGTTTGTAGCACAAAGGGAAACTATTCTCTTCTCATTCAAATTCTGTTAGGCAAGTTTCTGCTGGGTTTTTTTGTAGGTAGAACCAAAATTTGATTTTGGTAATTTGTGCCTGAGAGGTAACAGGTGTCAATATGTTGTTAACTGTAGGCCTTTTATAAGTTTATTCATTTAGGAACCACCATGAACCAGACTGACCCGAGGACAATGTCTTTGCTGGTGTAAGCCATTTTTGTGCAGTAATGTGGTGCAACTAGACCTCAGCTGTAGTCTGACAGAGCAGGTCCACAGAAGAGCAAGCTCAGGCTAATCAAGTAGATTTTGTGCCAAAATCCAAAGCGCAAAACTTGGGACCTCAACAAACTCTTGTCTTTAATTATGAGTGTTCCTGCAGTATTTGTTTACACATAACAAAATTGCAGCTTTTCAGCTCACACAGTAGCAACAACCTCAACTTGCATCCAAACACCCCTATGAAAACACAAATTGGGCAATTCTAGCACAAATACTGCCTTAGTTATTGATTTTTGTGTAAGTGAAGCTCAAATCATTATGAAAAGATTAATTGCTTCTTAATAGATTTTTTACAAGCTAGTTTGATTAACTTTTTAAATTATTGAAGTCTAAATTTCACAGGATGCAGAATCTGACTGAGATGGGATTTGAGGACTGCAGGCAGGAGGATACATTATTAGTTTTGCTGAATGTGAAATGGAATTGCAAGCCATCTTGAAGTCCTTGAAGATGCAAGGCTTCTTTGTAATCTTAATGAATACATCATTGCAAATTTCATCTGAATGTATCTTGGGAGACCATTGTGATGAATGGCTTAAATACAGATCTTTTGTGTCCTTTATCTGAGGTAATTAAGTGGGTCTTGATGATTGGGGCATCAAGAATTTTCTCCTAGTGGCAACTGGTTGTCATGATTTCTGGGAAACTAATAAAGTCAGGGTTTTATAAAAGACTACCATGCTGGAATTTTTATATAAGCAGATATTCTAGGAAAAAAATACTATCCTGGAATGTTCCCTACAGTATACTGGGGGAAGGGTAATAAGGCTTTTCAGTTCAAGCCATGTCAGTTGTAGGTTTTTTCTGTGATAACCAATTGACATATCTCACATTTGGAGTGAAATTGCTTTTCTTTGCAATTTTCTTATGTGCTTTAGTGCTCTGATGGAGGAGCCATCCCTGGTGCTCAAAAGCAGGTGAATGGGTGGTCTTTCCCAGAACTGTCTAACCATGGAGGGCAGGGTTGCTCTTTCTGACCTTCCTTCCACTTCCCTAATACTCTTTTAAGTCTGTAGCCCTCTGAAGCCAGAAGCGTACAATATCTTTTGCTCTTGTGTTCTCCTTCTTAACCTTGTTTCTCCCTTTTGTGGCGCTTTTTTCTGCCTCTCTTCCTACTAGGTCCCAGTGTCATCTTAATTATCTGGCTTCCCTCCCTTTGCTAGTCTTCTGCCCTTACCAAATTCTTCTCCAGCTGTTTCCTCCTCTTTTGTCTTCAACTACTTATCTCTGGTTAATTTTCACTTTTATGCTATTTTAGTAAGATTTTCTGACCCTATGCCTGGTGCACCATGCTGGACCCTATTTCCACTATAGCACTCTTTGCAAGGTGCTTAAAAGCACAGTAGTGAAACCTGTTTCTGGTTTTGCCCAGAATTTCCTTGCAACCTAGAAGAAATTATATAATTTCTCTGGTCTCAATTTGCTTACCTTTCTGGCAGTAATGCTTCTTTGGGTTATTATGATGTGAAAGTTTGAAAAATGGTTTTGATTCTGAGTGAACAAAGCTGTTGAAGCTCTTAGAATAATTTGCTGTGGTTCACCATGTCTGCTGCTGAGCACTAGAGAAATTTTGGGAGTTTTGATTTAGTTTGTTAGATGATTACTGCTTTATAAATGGTTACTTCTGTCCTCTGAGCACTTGGCTAGCTGTAGGAGGCACTAGACTGTCTTTCCAGTTTAAGTCCAACTCTCTTCGTTAAAGAAGAAAACCAGTCACAAATGGGATACCCCCACAAGGTGTGCAAGAGTGTACTGAGAACAAACTTCTCCCAACAGTCGGCCTTGCTGTATTTTCTCCTGGAGCAGGGAGGCCTGGGTTGGCAACTCTACTGTAAAGTTCACAAACCCAGCTTAGAGCAAGTGACCATGTTGTGTCTCTTCTTCCCTTAGAATCAACAGCAGCAGAATCAGCATCAGCAGCAGACAGCACCTCAGCAGCAGCCGCAGGCAGCACCGCAGCAGCCGCAGCCGCAGCAGCAGAACAGCACCCAGACCAACGGGACGGCCGGAGGCGCTGGCGCGGGCGGAGGGGGTGCAGGTGCGGGGCTCCAGCACAGCCAGGACTCCAGCCTCAACCAGGTGCCTCCGAACAAGAAACCACGCATAGGGCCTTCAGGCGCTAACTCAGGCGGGCCTGTCATGCCTTCAGATTATCAGGTACCTCTTGAAATTTTGCTACTTCTGATGCTGCAAGGCCAAAACATCATTTTTCCCCCTTGCCCACTGCAGGAACACATCATGTTTTAATGAATTTTTCATGTAACCTGAGCAGGCATGCTGTGATATATTATATTAAAATGTTGGGTTTAAGTTAAAAGGTTTTGTTCTGTGATTAGTAATTTTCAATACAATACCACTTTGAGTTGTATCTACTGCACCCTGCTTTCCATTTCAGGAAAGCACTTAAATATTTGCTTAACTTCATGTTTGAGAGTAATCTTACTGAAGCCAGTGGATGTAAATGCTGCATTGCATCAAGTTCAGGATGAACTTGAGTCTTGGCAATATTAAATCCTGTGTGAGGAGCAGATCTGAGAAGATCCCGAGAAGCAGACGTAAAGTTAGAACTAAGCTCTCCCATTTCATTCCTGTGTCATTTTACCTCATATTATCACATGTATGAAGTGGTTCTGTAGTTTATTCTGGTATCTTTCTAAGTCTACTTCTAATGTTAAAGGAAAAATGCATGCTAACACAGGAATGTTGTTTTGGTTCATCTGTATGATTCATGCTGAAGTAGAATGCAAAGACATGCATTGTTTCTAATGGGACCAAAATTGAATAGATTTCATGTCTTCTAGTACAGTAGCATTCATAAGTAAAAGCAGTATCACTGAATTATTTTTGGGTTTGCATATTTGTCTTTGCTTACTAGAATTATATTTTCCACTGAAGAAGTGACTTAAACTAAGTATAGAAGGCATTGAACTTACCAGGATCTTCAGTACTTTTGAGTTTATGCTTGCTGGAACAGTAATGAGTTGAAAGCAGAATAAGAAAAAGGTAGATATTAAAGGTAGATTTTAAATGATGCTAGGGACTCTGCTACTAGCCTCTGAGAGAATCCCCACCTTGGAGAACAGTCTTTTCAGGCTGCTTTAAACTTAAAGTAAGTAGCTTTCAAAGCACCAAGCTCTGGAGTTGCCTTGACTTAGCCCTCCAGACCTTCTCCACAGACAATTGATTTCTCAGTGCCAGACAGTTTTCTCCCATTTCTGTTTGACTCTTTTAATTACAAATGATCATGAAGGCATTGAGGGCAATTTAAGGGTAAAGACAACTAGGTTTCTTTTTTGAAAAGTTCCAGACAGGCTTGAGGCCTGGACAGATCACTGCAGCTGTCTGAATACACAGTATTTATGGCTGGTCTGTTTTGGTCTGTACTTTGAGGACTGGTGTGCTGCATTTGATGATATCCATTATAGAATTCTTATCCAGCTCTCTGAATTGTTGGCAAACTTCCCCCTTACAAGTTGCTAAGAGTCTAAATATTTTTTTTCCGAATAGATTTTTTTTTTTACCCTCTGTGATGCTTTCCATCTAAACTTGAACAGCACAGGCATCAAAATCATGATCTCTATGTTTCCTTTACATCGCTCACTAAATTGTATGGTCTGGTTATCCATTTTTATATTCGTGTTTGGCTTTCTGCCCTTAAATTCTAGCTGACTGTCTTCTGTTCCAGAAAGGAATGTCTGCAATTTGTCCAAGTTTGACTTTGTTAAAAACAAATTCTCTTATGTGGAACAAAAATAAGCATGGGCAAGTTAATGCATTCTTGTAGTCTTATGGCATTAATTTTACTCCAGCATATCTTATTCAGGAGTAGGAAGAAGATTCCCTTTGCTTTGAGTTTCATTTAGCTTGTGATCTGAAGTCTCCATTGAAGTTTTCTTGTAGTTCACCAACCTCAGTATATGTTGCTTCCACAAATGACAGTGCAAATTACTTGTTGAATTTTACTGAGCATTCCTTTTGTGACCCTGGGTGTTTTTGCTTAGCAGGGTGAGCTGATGCTTTTCATCCAGAATAAGCTCCTATAAAATCATACCATTTATAAAAAATCTTTTTTTTTTCCATTAGAAATTGAAAAAACTTTCGGAATTTAGAGAAAAATTTCAGGTTTTAGACACTCTGTTAACAACCTAACTGAATAAACCAAGAATAATCTGGTTATTAACAACATATGTGCTGCTGGGACACGTCTCTTCCAAAGCCGGAGTGCTGAGCTGTTGCCTCCAAAACTGACCCTTACAAACAAGTGAAGTTACTTGGTACAACTATTAGTTATACTGGTATTATATTGATATACACAGGTCTCCAGTATGGGACTGTTACCTCTCTCTCTCACTGTAGCCTCACTGTGCTTCACCTTGAAAGCAACCTTCATATTCCTATGTTAGAACACAGAAGAAGTTATGTGATGTTTTTAGGATTTAGTATGTTTTACAGTTTATGTAAAATTGAAATTATAAAGCCATGTACAGAAACAAAGGGCAGAACTGTTTTAGACTGCCTGAACTTTAGGATCCTGCTCTTTCATCATCCAGCTGAAAAGTTGTTAGGAGGCTTTCACAGCTTTCCTGGTTGGGGTCCAGTGGTTAGATGAGACCATTGACTGCCTTCACCAAGCAGATTCTTGGTCTGTGGAGGATGTGGTGTTCTTACAGACTGAGTGTCTCCATGGGATTTTTGTTGAGAACTCAGACTTCTCCAGGGCCTTTCTGGAACTCCTAATGCTGATATTTAATCACAGTGTTATGCTCTTAACACTTTTCCTAAATGATTGCTGTTGGCCACAGGCCTGTTGATGACCCTTGGACATAGCCAAGTAGAACCACCAACTAGACAGTGAACAAAACTATTGAATGGCTGCCTGAACCCTTGCTTAACTTGGCTGGAAACAAAACTGTTTGCTGACTGCAAATTTGGGGGGGGTGGTTGTAGACTCTCCTTTCATGTGGATTGGGGTGGGGTTTATCTTGCTGGAGAGTCTCCTGTCTACTGAGCAGTACTTCTCATGCCAAGTGATTTTGCAACTTGCATTATTGGGCAGCTCACTATTAATTCTGGACAGGGAATGGATGTGATAATGAAAGAGCAAATTCATCAGGCTGGAGGTTGCAAACAGTCCATGAATTTTTCTTGCTGAGGTTGAGATCCACTGAGCTGACATCCCAAACTGTGGAGGGGAAGAGAAAAACATTTAGGAAAATGAATGTTAGGTTATTGTACATACCCATGCCCAGCTTTAAGCAGTTGTCCTCGTTTCCAGTAGATAAGGCAGCAGGTTGAAAGACTCACCTAAAATGATATTATTTTTTCTTAGTGGACAATTTTTCATTTAGATAAATTGAGTAACTCTAAGGTCATGGTTGTCTTTTTCTCAGAAAAGAATAAAATGTTTCTCTATAACATTTAGTATTACAGATCCTGAGAAGGGTATTTATGGCCTTAGCAGTTTTGATTTTGCATTAATAGCAATTACAATAATGACAGAAATAATTGTATGAAACAGATGAATTTTGAAAGGGAGTCTGCTCTTGTGTCTTGTGTATTTTTCCTTCAGAAAATGAGTGTGTACCTGTTGTACTTCTAGGTGTCTACCAATACCTTGTGTATTTTGTGTGCTGTGTTAGGGCTGATTGCAGATCAGAATGATTACTTGTTTTATGGGACCCTAAACAGTAGCACTCTTTAGTCAGCTTCTCCAACAATTATGTTTTAATGACCTTCAGAAGGGTTCAAAGCTTCCTGAGCTGCGTAGTCCTAACAGCCTGGTTTTCGTTCCCTTGATCCCTTTCTTTTTTTTTCCTGCAGCACTCCAGCTCACGCCTGAGTTACCAAAGCAACATTCAGGGATCTTCTCAGTCCCAGAGTACAATGGGCTATTCCACATCATCTCAGCAGAGCTCTCAGTATCACCAATCTCATCAGTCTCACAGGTACTGAGAGGCCTGACAGGCTGCACTCGGAAAGGAATGGACTAAAAGCCAGAAGACTCCAGCAATATGAAGTTCATAATGATGAGAAGACCAAAAATACAAACTATAATGCAGAATTAAAGTTCATGATGACAAAAGGAAAACTTCACTCACTGAAGACTTCCCCCGCCCCATCCCTTTATTGCCATAAAGGAGATTCTTGTGAAGTTTTCCTTCCTCCCTGCCCTTGCATGTGCTCCATTGTGGTTACTCTAATGAACCCTTCTGATCTGAACCCAGCACTTAATTTCTTTAACCTTTGGAATTTTGAAGGATTCCTGGTGCACCTTCCTTATGCTGTAGTGATTGCCATAAATCTGTCTTTTCAATCTCTTTAATGGGATTTTAAAGTTTGAAAATCTTGAACTCCCAGGCTTTCAAGCTTGTATATAGTTAGTTTTATACTAGGCAAACCAGTTTAGCTATACAGGTATATTGCACCTTTTTAAAGCACTATGTTATTTTCACAGGATATTACTGTTTTGCTCATGGATGTCAAGAACAGCAAAATTTTACTGTTCCAGAGTATTTTACTATTCTGTTTTTATTAGTCTAGTTTTCAGGCAAAGTTAAAAATAAAAAATTTAAAAAATTAATAAAATGAAAAAAGGAAAGAAGAAAAAAAACCACCCAAGTCTCTGCAGCGACAAATATGCTTCATGCTACTGGACTGAACGCCAAACAGAAGATTGCTGATATTTCTTAACTCATTCACATTGAATTCTTGAAATCACAGTGATCATGCTCTGACTAGTTTTAAATTAAGTGTTATTTCAAATGAAACCAGGACAGTCACATAAAAAGGAGATGCTTTCAGGATCTGTTGGAACAGAAGAATGGAATGTCTTCCCAGGCTGGACACCAAAATAGTCAGGAAAATGTATTTACTGCCCTCGAGTCTCAGTAGGAATGTGGATGATGCGCTTGTTTTTCTCCTAAGCAGCTCATTAATGTATGTGAGAGTTCTATAAATTTAGCTTTCTTTCGCATTCCTGAGTCAGTTCTCGAAATTTAAAGGTGACAGAAATACTAAGACTTGCTAAAACAAATGCATTTAATCATTTTACGTTAGAATTAATAATTAAGAGAAATTATTGTGCAGTTTGAAAAGCATGTTGAAAACTGTTCCTTTTTCATGTTTATAGTGCATATTCTATGTCCCTCACATTGCTGTGATTAACCAGATTAGTTACACCAGATGCGCTTGATTGCACTGAAATGTTTCCTTTTCCCTAGAGCAAACATGTTTTGATTGTGCCTAAGGGACTGCAAGTGGATGGGTAGCTGGCAGAAAATCCCCAGTAATTAAGCAAGAGTTTAGAAGCATAATCAGGGGATTATTGTCCAACTTCTGGAACCACAGTTATTCAGAGACACACAACGTGTAATTTGGGACAACTTCGTTTTTCCTTCAGCCTTCAGAAATAAGGCTGATTCTAGTTGCAGAAAACCTGGAAAAATGCATTTAAAAAGATACTGGCAATGTAACACCAGTGAGCTTCTACAACTGGTGTCCAGAGAAGAGGTAAAGTGAGAGAAGTTTATGTGTAAATGGTTAACAATACAGATTTTTATGCTGCACTGTGTTCTCTTCTGTCCTGTGGCCACACAAAAAACCCTGTACACCCATACACGTTCACACTGAAGTTGTGATCAGATGTAGCAAGAAGAGGGTCAGGCACTGATCTCTTTCCTGTGGTGACCAGTGACAGGACCCGAGGGAATGGCCTAAAGTTGTGTCAGAGAGGTTTAGGTTGGCTATTAGAAAAAGGTTCTTCACCCGGAGAGTGGTTGGGCACTGGAACAGGCTCCGCAAGGAAAAGGTCACAGCACCAAGTCTGACAGAGTTCAAGAAGCGTTTGGACAATACTGTCAGGCACATGGTGTGATTCTTGGGGATAGTCCTGTGCAAGGCTAAGAGTTGGACTTGATGATCCATGTGGGTCCCTTCCAATTTGGCATATTCTGTGATTCTGTGAATAAATCTGTTTGCTCTGAGGAGAATGCTATTCATCACAGCTAGTCACATACAAGTTTCTACTGGGTTTCATGTCCCAATCACCTTTACTGCCCCCTTCCTCCTCAAACTTGTGCTCTTTTCATACCTTTTGTGAGCAGTTGGCTTGTTTTGGCTATACTTACCATCATGTGGTTTTGACAACACCCAGCTGCTCTGGAAAAGCAACTAAAACCTGCTTTTGTCATCAAATGAGTAAGAAGGTGGTGAAAAATGAAATGAAGCAATTGAAAGGAAACCTTATTTCTGGGGAAAAATAATCTCCCAGAGGATACTTTCAATGTGTAACCCTTGAAATGCTCCATTTTATACATGCCCTAGTAGCCTGTTTGTAAGAACAGATTTTAATTGTTTCTTTATTTCACTGAGCCTGAGGGTTTGCTTGCTTTCTGTCTCACCTCTTACTGATGTTAATAAGAGGTACTTTTGAGCTAATGGATATTTGGCCAATGCCATAAATTAACATTTGACTTGAGTGTCACGTTTCTGGAAATTAATCTTTTTGTCCCCTTCTGTTTTTTTCGTCTTTCTCTTACCTCAAAATTATTTTGTCTTTTCTACTACAGTAATGTAACATTTCTATTCCCTACTGTGACCTGCAGCTGGTCATCCAGATTCATACAAGATCAGGAAGTGGCAGGGAACCATATGGTTAATTAAGATGGGCTCTTGTGCCAATAAGGCAAAATCATGGTGTAGATTAATCTCTATGTAGAGTGTGAAACTTCACAGCAATGTAAGGTGCTTTAATTGAGTGAGCTTCCAGCTTCTAAAGTGACTGCCACGACCTCTCTCTAAGCTGCACTGGTGTTTCTGCCTTGGTTAGGTCTGGTCAATGACCACATGGCGCTCCTCTCTCTAGCTTTTGTGTGCACACATGAATCCTCCGTTCCTTCAAACTCACCA
This sequence comes from Lepidothrix coronata, assembly GCF_001604755.1. Lineage (NCBI taxonomy): Eukaryota > Metazoa > Chordata > Aves > Passeriformes > Pipridae > Lepidothrix > Lepidothrix coronata. Next base: position 2,106,721 of record NW_016690185.1, on the reverse strand, counting down.
CTGGGAGGAGAGTGAATAAAAGCAAAAGAGCTGGCTGCAAAACATAGGCTCTGCACACTCTTGTAGTTCCTTCCTGGTGGTGAAATAATTCTCTTTTTCTTGGGAGCTTGATGCATGCTGCCGAGGTCAGTGGCCGTCATAGTGGAAGAAGCGTTGCTGTCTAGGGGTCATCCCGTGAGGTAAAAATGTTCCGCTTTCAAAAGCGAATCATGCAGTTTGTCATGGGAAACCAGGACCATGTCATTTTTGTTATTTTTTGCCTGTGCAGTTTCGTTATTACTCATAGCTCTGTCTCTGCCCATAACCCTTAGACCCTCACCAAAGTGTTTCACACCTGTGCTGAGAGATGCAGGTGACACGGGCAGAGCTGTCTTCTCCATCCTGGTGGGAGAGCAGGCTGCTGGGTACAGCTTTTCCCATCGTGGCTCAGAGGAAACAAACACGTGGGGAATGAATAGGATGAGCAGCCTGGTCCATGTTGGTGAAGTTTATGTAGCACAAACTGCACAATGAAGGAGAAATATAGGGGAAGCTGCGAGTCCTGCACTGTATCTGTGACACTGTATCTGGGGAGGGGGAGGGAAGAGCATTCGTAGCGGGAGGGGTGGCGGGAAGCTAGAAGTGTTCAAATATGTATAATATTTTATATAAACATAATAAGCTTAGTTCCCCTTCATAATCTTCAGGAATGGTACTTTAACACCATTAAGCAAAGAATTGTTTTAGGATTAAATAAATGTATTGTACATAAGGCCATACGTAATCTTCTAAAAATGTCGCCAGACAGAAGCGATGTGTATTACTATATGAAAAAAGTCCTTAATGCACTGTTATCTTCTAAATATTTAGTAGTAAATTAATGCTATTTAATTTTTTTAAAAATTTGTCTTGTGTAGACACTAAAAAGTATTACACAAAATCTGGACAGAACATGTCCTTTTTAACAGCAATTTAAAGAACTTTTTATATATGTAAGGTAGTAACTTTTCAAACTGTTCTAGTTGTATATTCCCATGTTTACTATTTGTGGAAGTGTGCCTGTCTCTATTCAGTTTTTTTTTCTAATAATTTCATGCACACATCTTTCATTTTTGTAGTTTCCATTGGAAATTATTGTGTATGCACCTCATGCTGCCACAAAACTTTGCCACTCTAGATCTGTGGTGGCCACGTTCAGCAGTGCCCATGCCAGTGGGCTAGCAAAACCACAAAGCAAAATACTTGTTTCTCATTCTAGAGTTGAGAGTTTACTGCTTTTAAGTTGTCCTGATGTCACTCTTGAAATGACTGTTAAAACTAAGCTATGAGTTCATTGCATTTATTTTATATTCTTGGTTGTAATGAAATGGAATTGACTTTGCTTCAGTGTGAATTTTTTTAATAAAATAATATACATTTGTAATAATAATAAAAAGTTCAAATCGAATAAGTGTGCAGAAAAGTTTTTGTAAATATCAGCTTTGGGCTACCAAGAGAGAAAATACAGCCCACGAAATTGCAGTTGTAATTACATTCAGAATGTTGATGATATCATACACCACACAAAACAAAGCTTGCAAAACCTCAGAGTTGAAATTACAGCTTTTAAAATGTCCATGAGGATATTCAAGGGTATGTGTCTATCAAAATAGAATGAAAGCTTATGGAAAGCAGAATCAATGGAGTGGTTCTCTTATGTTTTGTTCTGTGCTTACGAAATTCTGGCATGCTGTGCTGATGCCCACTGTTGAGATTCATTATTACTTGCATGACAGTGCTTTAGATGTATCTTCTGAAAAAAAGCTGATCTACTGCATTCTGAAGATAAATGCCCTCGTGCCTTTTCCTCCTCACTGAACCCTGGAGCATTTCAAGATGTCAGGTGACAACATGGAAAGCACGAGCTAGAGCATGTTGGTGGGTTTTCAGAGTGGGGTTTTGTGTGCTTTGCTAATCTGTTTCTGTTCCATCTAACCGTTGTTTCACGGATGGATAGCTAATTCCTTCCAAAAATCCCACTTGTCTTCTCCATAATAGTTGCCTGGGTACTTGCACTACCAATCGTGTTAAAAGGCTTTAGTTTCTAATGTGCTTTTTGCATAAGGGTGAGAGTAGGAGTGGCCTTTTGCCAAAAAACTTAGTCTGCATTTCTTACACCTCAAGATTGAGCTGTTGCTTCAGCCTCAGTGCAATTGAGCATTCCCAGCTCTATAACCCTCATAGTTTCTGTTTCTGCTGTCCTGGTTTTTTTGTTAAGAGATTGCACTTAGTCAACAGCTTTGACTTGGATGTTCTTAAAACCTCTTATGTTGGCTCTGTCTCAATCTTCGTTCTTCTATAGCATATCTCTCTCTCTGTTTTTTTCTACCTTGTCATGCAATTTACAGTCTAATCCAGCTTGATCATACTGATCTGAATTACAGTGTAGTCCCTTTTTCTGTCCTTGATAGCTAAACAGCTTAGATTTCACAGCCATTGAGAAAGTTGCAGAGTAGGTTGTTTATATTAGTCTCTTGCTTTGACTTGTTGCTTTCTGCTTTGTGTTACTGCCCTGGCTCTGCCATCTCTGTTGCATTAGTTGTGAAGCTTCTCTCTTCACTTGCACATCACTGCCAAAGCCTGCTGTTATGCCATCCCTCTTACTCAAATCAAGAAGTCGTATAAGTTATCTCCTGCTCTGATTGTGCCACCAAGTCACATCCCCTGTTCTAGATTTCTAAATAAGCATAAATTTCTGGAAAATTCCTTCTTAGGTGTCTTCTACATCCCTCCTTAAAACCCTTTGGCTTCAATGTCTACAGAAGTTTAGTATTTTAAACTACTGGTGCGCAGTGAGTCATCCCTGTTGTGTTAAAGAAAACTGTCCCAGTGTTTCATTATGCCCTCCAGTCTGTCTGCACCCATCTTTCACCTCCCTGTATGCCCCTTGCAAGAACAGTCATTTTGTTCTGATACTGTAGCTTCATGACTGGGGCTTGCAGCACTCTGTAATATGAATAATAATCACTTTATTATCGTGGGGTCTTACTGCTGGACAGTACACAGTAGTAGTGTTCTCACTTCCCATGTGCTGTTTCTGTAAAACATCATATTGGTACCAAGTATCAATTTTTTCTGGTTAATCACAGAACTTGAGCAAGCATTGTTCCAATAGCCAGCAAAGGTTAATGATGGTTTACCTGTAATGTTTTTTTTTAACAGGTAGGTCTTGCTTTTTTTACCCAGAGAGCTTCATGTCCATGTTTATGATCACAGAAAAAAAAAACAGAAGCTTTGGTTTATTTTTGTGGTTTTACAGTAATGTAGAAAAATAATATTGCATAACTACTACAATGATTTTTTCATTTGCAAGAAATATTTATTAGAGCAACAGTTGTTTGAGGTAGATTAAAACCACCAACCAAGTTTATGAAAGGTGTGTACAGTCATAGCTGCGCTGCTGAAATTGCTGGGGGAGTACTACACTTATGTAACAGATATCCAAGTTAATCTAGAGTAGGTGTTTAAAAAATTGTTATTGTTATTATTATAAGTCTGAAAGTAATACCAACCTACCTATAATTTTTATATGATGTGCTTGCCTTGGAATACTTCTGTAGGATCAGTTTTTTCCAGCTTTGTGTATTGACGAACTGGTAAGTGTATTTTAAGGACTGTAACAGGCCATTTCTGTGATTATTTTGTTTTGTGTTCTTCGAAGAATCTCGAACAGTACACACAATGTGAGGGTATGTAACTTTTGCGTGGGCATTGCATGCGTTGAACGAAATATTCAGCCATACATTCCTTTGGCTAAAATGTCTTTTGATGATATTCAGTAAGAAGTTGTGTGAAACGTCCAACTGGTATTTCAAGTCATTATAGAAAGGTTACCTATGCCTCAGTCCATTGCCAGAATGGAGTTTTGCTTTGCTTATACTAGCAGTAAAGGTTATAAATAAAGTAGTAAAGGAGGATCTGTATTTTTTTTAAATATGACTTTTTAAAATAAGGAATTTAAAAAAATCAAGTATTTGCTACTGACTCTTGGATATGGTATTGTAGCCAGCAATAATGTATTTTATGTGATTTCCATCCCAGAAGACTAATCACGTCATTAAGTAATAAAAAAACCAATATGTGAAGCACTGAAGAAAGGACTTCTTCATAGCTATCAGCAGCAAAGTTTTAATTATGGATCAGGTCCTGCCAAATGATGTATGGTTCAGATGTCTTTTCCATGGCCTGCATTTGAGCCTACAGTGTTAAGATTCTTCCCTATATCCACAAATAGGAATTGCTCGCAATGTTAGGGGGAAAAAATAGGAAAGAAAGTTTGCAGCATTTGATTTTGTAACAAAGTTTTAATGCTATCAAGTTTAGGTGTCTGAAGTTCTCCAAATCATAATGAACTTTTAAATATTTTTAAATATATGTTTTTAACATTTGCATTGTTAAAAATCTTTTCTACCCTTATCTGGGCAACACAGCACAGTTCTGCTCTGGAAAGATAACCTCTAACTCTGCATGCTTGACCTGGTCAGGGACACGGTTGTCAATTCGGAGTCTTGCAATTTACACAAGTGGGCACTGAACTTTAACTGGTAAGTTCAGGTCACACAGGTTTATGGAAAAGCAATCAGCTTTTAAAGAAAACATACTTCCTTAGCTGAAAGGTGAGCCAGAGAAGTGCAAAATTAAAGGCTTAAAGTCTTACTGCAGAAGGCTCCTGTGGTCCCCCAGTTTAATAGACAGTGCTATGAGATGATTGTAAATTGTCAGATCATATAATTATTGCTAGGCTGTGCAGTTCTAAAACATCTGTTGTTGGTCATGCCATTTTCTAATATGATGTAGAATCAGTAGTTTGCAAAAGTATAATTAAGATTTTCTGTTTTCAACTTACTGTATGACTTGTTCTTGCAGTAGTACAGAAGAAAGAAGGACAGTTTCCAATAGTTTGGTTTTGGTGGTAAAGCTCAGAACATTAACTTGCTAACAAAGAAGAACAAAAGGAGATTAGGCTTCTTCCTTGCTGATATCCTCCTTTCACTGCAGCAGAGGAGATTCAAGGAGGCAGATCAAACTGTGGCATTTTATAGTAACTGCAGTTCTTGGGAAACATTTGCTTTTGAAAAGAAATATTTGTAAATATAGCATCACAACTGCATAAAGTATACCTAACAAAGTTGATGGGAGCAAGTCACCTTTACAAAATTCCCTGCACACAGTGAGCAGACTGACTTGCTCATGTTGAGAAGTTTATAGACTTTGGTTTTACCCACCCATAAATGCATGAAAATCTTCATAGTTTGTGGTTTCAAAATACTCCCCCTGGTAATAATGGAACTTTTCTTTAAGCATCTAAAAGTTTTCTTGTAGCTTGCAAGCATAAAAATAAATCCCTGCTCATTTAAGAAACAATGGGAACATCTAATAACATGCCCTGGTGGGTATGTCCCAGTGGGAATTATCAAGAGTTGCTTCTGCATCTTGCTGCTGCTGGATGAAAGCTGGAAGTCCCCTGTGACTTTGAGGCAGTCAGTTCTAGGAAGCAGGAATGGAGCAGCTTCTCCTATCATCCAGACTGATATTAGAGCTGTTTAAATGTATTTGAGTCATCTGAGATTGTGACATGTATCATATTTGAGCAGTGGCTGTACGCTTTCAAATCCCAAGAACTCAATCTCCCACGATAACATTTGCATATATTGTCTGTGGAAAAATGCTCAACTGTGACTTGTTAATGTAAATCTTATGAAATACTTGTCAGTGGATCGTGTGTGCTGGAGGACATAAGAAATGACCTGCCAGCTAGATCAGAGCCAGGCATGTTCCTTTCCACCTAACGTGCCAAACTCATATATCAGTTGTAGTGTGTCATGCTTTTATTAATACACAGTGGTTGTGCTATTCCAAGACTGCCTTATCACTGCAGCTTCTCGTGCATCAGAGATGTGGTAATCCATTTGTATTCCACCTACCTCCTTCGGGCTGTTTCGTGCATGGCTGTGGGGAGACCAGCATTTCACTGGTCTGTGACTATGTGTAGTCTGCACATTACCTTGAAAATGAAATCAAAGGAGCATCATAGCAGTATTCAATCTTGTCCTTGTGTGGGCTGAGATTCCAGTGCACATGACATGGCATACTTATGGAAGGGACACAGGAAGAGAGTTGCAATTATCCCTGCTTTTGTGGGAGCAGGGGTGGTTTCTGAATATGCTACATGTGAATGTCAAAACAGAACACATATTTGCTTTGATGAATTCACAGTTTTACCAGAGAGGTGAATTCCAAGAGTATGCTCATTTAAATTATTAGGGTATGTCCTAAGTTTGTTTAGGCCAGCATGGACAATAAAACTGTGTTGACATTGATAGTAACTGTCACTTCTTAAATTAGAAAAAAACCAACAAAAACAAAACGAAAAAACTTAAGCAAGTTTCCTATGCCTTGCTCCTCTCACGCACATATCCAAATGTGGATCTAAGGAATAATTTGTTTCCCAAAAATGCCCTGAGAAAACAGGATACCCCGTGTAGCCAGAATAGCTATGCATCCTAAATATAACAGTGCTGAGCATTCATAGAGCAGGGTTCAGGTTTACACCATGTACCACAGCTTAGGATGTTCAGGGCCAGATGTCCCCCCCATGTAACGTGATTGCTTCCTTCAGCTGGGTGCCAGACCAGCTCCCAGCCCTGCATCTGCTGGCAGGGAACGCAGTTACCTGACCCAGACCCACCTCTTCCTGGCCAGAACTGTCCCTCCTGCAAGAAAAGGTGCTTTGTGTCGTGGACAGATTTCTCAGCCCCTACACAGACTGTGGCACCTGTCTGATGTGGAGGTTTGCTACTGTGGCTGGGTGTGAGCTATTGAGTTGATCCTCTGAGAGTCTCTGGAAGCAGTGGGGTGGGCACAGAGGTCCCCTCGGATACGAGGGGTTGTGGATGCAACATACCATCGTGGAGCAGATCCAACATGGAGCCCACGTGTGGAGATGGGAAGAAAGATTACCCAGCCCTCAGGAGCCTCCACCTTACGCAAGCTGTCCGCACACATTGCAGCAGTGGGCGTCTTGGGAAGGTGCCGGCAGCGCCTGGGGCAAGCTGGGAGAGGGTAGCGCTGCTGGTGTGCCACCCTGCCATCTGGCACAGAGAGGGTCTGGCTGTGGGATCCGCTTTCCCGGACACTTTGTGAACACCGTGGTGCTTCAGAAAAACTCTCTAGATCTCCTGGAGCCCCATGGCAAATCCCACCCTTGCAAACTGGAGCATGAGCCACTGAAGTGTGAAATAGACTGGAGCCAGCAGTGAGGTGCCAGCCAGCACAGTGATGGGCATGTTGTGTGCTGCCTCTCCCCCCACGCACGCCGCTCCCCAAGGCCTCCAGGTGGGAGAGGCAGAGGGGGAAGGTGCCATGTGAGGACCAGCTCACTCCTGACTGTGGAAGGGTGACGCACTGAATTGCCCAGCTCTGTGGTTATGTGCCTCCCTGGAGTGGGCCTGCAGTACCCATCTTCCAACATGTTTCAGGCCCTGAAGTTTCTCGGAGAGTCTGACGAGTCCCGCATGTGGGTGAGGGTAGAACTTCTTTAAGTTTTTAGAGATGTGTTCTACTTCTCTGCAGTGCCCCAGGCACAGACCTTGTTCTGCTGTGCTTATATGCTATCCCACAGGAGGGTCTCACAGCAACTGGCAGTTCACTGGATTTGGATGGATTTTCAGGAGGTCTGATCCCCTCCAATCTTTTTTTCCTTGCCCTGTTCTTACCTGCTAGGGCTGCTGTAAGCTTTAGCTAAAATGCCCCTTTTTGTATCATGGCTCAGCTTTGCCCAGTCCTACACAAACCCTCTCTTCTCTAGCCACCTGGCAGCCTACACCCGAAGAGACCATTTTGTGGCTAACGTTAGATGCATTAAAAAAAGGTGTATTTAGAGAGCCCCTGGGTGGTTTGTTTCACTTTGCTTTTACTACTGCGAAGGATATTCTGCTGCCAATGCTGTCTAGGTCCTGGCTGTCCTGGAGAGTTGTCTGACAGCTCTGATGTTTGTCAGGATATGTAATATGACAGCATGTATTTGAGAACACAATCCCTGTTGGGATTATAGTCTTCAAATTTTCTTACATATTAAACCATCGTGTGCCTCGTGAGAGACTACTGAGGAGGCTGCAAAGAATAGTCCTACATGGGAGAGTTCAGCAGTATGGCAGGCATCATCTAGGCCATCTACTTAGAGAACATGAGTCTTGCTGAGTAAATGCTTCTCGTTGACCTGCAAGCCAAAAAGAAAGGTCTGATGGAATCTCAAATTCCTTGGCCATGGCAGGCAAAAGAAAGTCTGAAAATGCTCATATAGGGCTCCTGACAGCCTATCTGGACGAGGCAAGAAGTGGTTCATGCAAGCCCTCTGCCAGCAGGAATCTGCTGCCTCCTTAAATCATCTGCTGGGCAGGCAGCCTTGTCCTGTTGAGGGAGGGGAGGCAGCAGAGGAGCTGAAGCAGGAAGGGGGTCTCTGGCATCGCGTTGTGGTGCTGCAAGATGAGTTGCTGCCTTAGATGGCAAGGAGGGGACTGGCTGCCCCTTGTGCTCTGCAGAGAGGGACACTTAGCACCCCACTGGCATTATCATTTTGGTCTCCTCCCTCTGCAGCCTGACCTGCTGCCCCCGAAAGTCCCAAGTAGCAGCTACTTTGGAGGAAGGCTTCCAGCTAAAAACTACACTGACTCAAATGAATTTCCCACTTGATAAGAACAGGGTGAGAGCTGGACCCTGTTCTGGGAAAAACTCTTGAAAATGTGTATTTTTGCTTCCCTTTGCAGATTCTGGCAGGGAATGAGCATGGGGTCATTTGGGGAGGATCTGAACAAACCCTGACAGAATCCATTAGAGGGACTGACATCCTAGAAGGGGGAGAAAGGTGGAGGAGGCTGCCAGGCCTCGGGGGTATTCTTTTATATTTCATTTATGATCTGTTGATTTGGATCTGGCTGGGGTTTGAGCCCATGAGTCATGTTCACATGGGCAGGTAGGAGTGGCTTCATTATTTTCTTTTGAATCACAGTTCTCTGTCACCAGAACATGCTTTAACAGCCACGTGCACGTATGCGTGTGTGTGTCTGTGTGTGCATGCAAGACCCAGCCAGCCTGGAGGGAACAGGCTTGGCTGACTTTGTCTCAGCTTGGTGGACTTGGCAGTGGTAGGTTCACAGTTGGGCTTACTGATCTTAAAGCTCTCTTTCAATCTAAATGATGCTAAGATTTTGTGATATGTGAACTAGGATGTTATGAACTGTGAGCAAGTGCCATTCTGCAAGAGTTTCTCACAGCTTCTGTTTTATACACAAGGCTCTCTAGTGAGGGGTCAGGACCCCCTTTTTGACTCCTCCACTGGACCTTTGGAACACCGGCATGCTTATCCTACTTGCTTTGTAGGTGGGTACCATGAGCCTGCAACAGTCACTGCTGTTGGACCTCAGTGATGGTGTGGTCATCACAGACCTATAGAGAATGGCTGGGGTTGGAAAGGACTTTAAAGATCATCTAGTTCCAATCCCCCTGTCATGGTCAGGGACACCTTGCACTAGACCAGGTTGCTTAGGGCCGAATCTAATCTAGCTTTGAACACTTCTAGGGATGGGGCAGCCACAACTTTTCTGGACAAGCTTGCTTGAGTTCATGAAGTGTTTAGACAACACATGGTGTAAGTCTTGGGGTGTCTTGTGCAGGGACAGGAGTTGAACTCAATGATCCTGATGGGTTCCTTCCAACTCAGCATATTCTGTAATGCTATGACTGTTGGCTCATGTCCTGCTTTTCATCCTTCTCTGCAGGGCTGTTTTCAATGAGTTACTCTCCCAGCCTGTATTCATATCTGGGGTGGGGTAGACCCAACCCAGGTGTAGCACTTTGCACATGGACTTGAGGAACTTCACAAGGTTCTCATGAGTCCACTTCTTAAGCTTGCCCAGGTCCCTCTGGATGGCATCCCGTCCTTCTGTTGTGTCAATTACACTGTTCAGCTTCGTGTCATCTGCAAATCTGCTGAAGGTGCACTCGGCCTCATTGTCTATGATGAAGATATTGAAGAGCACTGGTCCCAAGACAGAGCCCTGAGGCACAATACTCTTCGCCATGGTTCCCACCCACTGTCCAGAGACACACAGACTAACATTTTCTTGCCTGTTGTATAATAAAGCGCAAAGAGATGCTTGGGAAGAGGGTTTGGAGTCAGAAGATGGGATTATCATCTCACGCTGCTATTTAGGGGAGCACGACTCCAAGGCAACAACCTCAGCTGGGGGCACACCAGGCCAAGAGAGATGTTTGTGGTGTGGCTCACAGCAGCACTATGACAATGTTCACCAGAAGTTGCTTTGTGGAGCTGTACATCACAAAGTGCAACCCCTGTCCCCCACCTCAGGAGGATTGTTGAAAGCTCCAGAAGCAACCTGAGCCTGGGAGCAGCGGGCCTGAAATCTCTCTGAGTCATGGCTAGCCCAAAGGTGTAGGACCCTCACATGGAGACAAGGTGTACAGCTGCCTACGGCTGGGCTGCAGCAAGTTCAGGCATCAGGACAGTTGTCACTGTCTCAAACCCCAAAACCCCAGCTTTGTAGGAGAGCCCAGCAGGCACCACTGCAGGGGTAATGGCTTTCTTGGCTTGAAGGAGGTGGTGCAGCCCCCAGAGGAACATGTATGGAAGATGAGGGGTCTGGGGTAGCGCACACCCTGCGTGGGCAGAGCTGGACCCATGAGGGCTGTGCCATAGCTCCCACCATGCTTGTAAAGGAGAGCAGACCTTCAGCTGCACTGACAGTGTGCCAGCCTGAACACTGTGTTTGTGTGGACAGGACAGAGGCAGCCAGGCTGGTGGCTGCTGTGCTCAGCACTCCCTTCACATGCCAGCTGGCCCCTGGCAATGCCAATGGGAGGGCAAAAATCCACTGGTCTGCTGGGGCCACTGAGAGATGCTGAACTCCTCTGAGCTTTTCCGTGTGCACCTGCAAAGGGAAAGCTGCAGTGAGAAACACCTCAGGCTGTGAGCGCCCAGGCACTGCACATCCCAGGTGCCAGAGTATGAATAATGTACAGGATATGTACGACGCCCTTTGGCAGCTGATGAGAGTATGTCGTGCAGGCTGGAGGAGGGGGAAGAGCCATGAATCTCTGCTGCCCAGCCCAGCAGCCTGCAGAGCTGGGACTGCTCTGTTGAGCTGAAAGGCCGCAGAGCCAGCACCATACCACCAGTACCAGGCATAACTCCTGATAAAACTGGAGAGGGGTGGCTCTTTAGGAAGATGGTGCTGTTCATCAGTTAAGGTTTGTTTTGTGGGTTTTTCCGTCCTAAGACAGCTACATACAAATGTGAAATTCCCATTTCTCTACAGGAGTTTGGCTAAATACTCTCACATAATCCACAAAAAAGTTTCAGCACAGGTCTGAGACAACTCCTTTCCTAGAGCCTTTCAGAATAGACTTGTCACTGGTTTCACTGGGAGGCTTCAGAGCAAAACTGTTGCATCCTGGCTTTGATTTTGCAAACAGCTTCTTGAGGCTTGAAAATGAAATGCCTGTCCCTAGCTGTTGCCATTTTCTGCTTGGCAAGTCTCTCTGCCAGCAGCCTCCATGGTGTTATGATGGGGTTTGTAAATGTGGTTTGTGTTGGCCTGTGTACAGGGCCCCAAATATGAAGTCTGTGGTGCAATATATGCTTGCTCCTTGGTGTTGGCATGGTGTGTTTGATAATGGACCTCTTTTTCCTTAAATATAGGAATAGGGAAGGGGCAGGAGAGCTGAGAGGAGATATTTCTGCTGTTCGGATGGGACCGAGGAGCTCAGTAGCCAAGTGTGGCTGGCCAGGACCTCTGTGGCTGGCTGGTGAGGACCTCTGCCAGGGGTTGCCTGCCATCTGCTGGCAAATCCCACGGGATGGATGGAGCCCAGGAGGGAGCCGGAAAAGGAAAGCTGTTGTGGTTGGGTTGTATCACTCTGGCACGAGACAACACTGTTTTTCTGATAGGACTGAAGGCTGAGGGTCCATCACTGATGCTTCCCGCTGGTGAGGCTGCATTACTGTCCAGCGTATTTCCATAACACCATTACTCTGGCCAAGTTGCAGAGATATGTGGCCCTCAAAGTCAAGCCCTGAAATTCCTCATTTGCCATTGCCTAGCATTCAGGTACATTCTGATGCTGACATCTTGCCTCTGCATCCAGCTTTTGCCCACCTCCAACAGGGCCCACAGTGACCACCATCCCAGGATCAGCCTGTTCTCTGTAGTTTTGCAGCCCCGAGCTGTGCCAGGTTCAGGATTATGGCACTTCCTTGCCAAAGCAAGGAACATCTGTACATGTTCCTGGTGCAGAAAGAGCAAAGCTGTGATTTACAGCAAATGCCTCCCTCCCCCTATCTCTGCTGTGGAGATAATCAGTGTTTTGCCTGAGTCTTGCTGTTTGCACAGGGAACCTGTTTTCCAGATTATTTCACACGTATTTTGGCTTCTTCACGTCTGAGTTGTCAGATAATGCTGGAGACTGTTAAAGTGCGGAGCAGAGGCACTCCAAGAGCCCAGCCTGCTGGGTCAAGCACCATTAGCACCACCAGCAGACACAGCAGATTGGTTCATATGCCACAGGGCTGTTGTTGCTGAGCTGGGCTGCTCCATGCTCTCCACCATCTTCTCTCCTCAGCTACCCTGCTCACCCACTCCTCTGCTGCAGAGGCTCATCAGTGAATCCCACCAGCAGTGAGGACACCAGGCAGCCCCAGGCAGCACGTGCTCGGTTCAGCAGGAGAGCAAGAACCCTCCCATGGGGTTCAACTGCTGTTTGTACTGATGGCTCAGTCTGTCTTCTCTCTGCCCTTCTCCCCTTCTTCTTTCTCTTCTTCTGTGAAAAGACAGACTGGAATAAACTGCTCTGCATTGCCCATAATGGCCTGAGCAGGTTGGAATAGTGCTAGACTCTGGTTGTGAGCAGTGGTAGCTGTGTGACACAGATATTTTGGGGAGTTTTTCTGGAAGTCTGTGGCATTGCAGCACATCCATCCATGCAAAGCCAGGCAATATGTCTGCTCAGACAGTTTTGTACATTTTGAACCATGTCTGAATTAAAGCTATGTGTGGGCAGTTCATAAATGAAGCTGGGAGCAGTTCTGGTACCAGGAGATAGGCATCCTCAGGTATCAACTCTAGTTCCTGTGGCAGTTATTTCTTTTAGCCCTGAGAGTTACAGGACCCAGTACCTGCAATGCTTTTTGCCACATCTTAACTTTGATTTTTTTATCCACAAATTATCCCAGGTTGTTTGACTCTCTTGTCTCACTCAGGTGTGCTAGCTATGCCTTTTTTGTAATAAACTTTTAATCACTTGCGAAAACAATTGCATCCCTAACCTGGGAAGGAGATTATTACTTGTTACATGAAATCCCATCTGGCAGCAGCAAACCCCACTGCAATCACTTCGTAACAGCACCTGGAGGCAGACACGTAGCCCTAATGTAAGGCAGGTATTTGTAAGTGGGATGGGTACCATGACTATAAAAGGAAGTTTAATGAAATGGCCTGTGCTATCTATGTATGTGACACTTGCTGTAAAACTGTAAAAACTGTCCATCTTTCTCTCCAAGCTACTTTATGGCTCTGTTTCTGTATTCCCCACGATACGGACCTGTTGAAATAGTTCTAAATATCAGGGGATTGCACAACTTGAGATAACACTGCCAGTCTTGCTCAATGGCAGAGGGATAATAATGGCAGGCTCTCAAAAAATACCTGCAGGGAAAGATCCTGGTTTCATTAGCTTGTAAGCTGAACTGCCATACTTGCATTTGTTGGTGCCAAATTCTTTTGCTCCCTTTGCCATATAACAGAATGCTGGCTTGGTTACCTTAAAATGTAGCCTGAAACAATTCCTGTGCTGCATCAACTGCTGGAAAACATGCAGCTGAGGAGAAGAGAATTTAGGTGTTTTCAGGAGATACTTCGGCAGTGAGAAGGGAAGGTGATGCTCAGGAGATTGGCACCTCACATGCAGCTCTTCAAGGAAACTCGGTGCAGGGGTGAAAGGAGCAACAACACTTCTTTGCTTTGCTTGTAGAGCTGCAGCCTTGTACTCTGCTTTTCCCGAGCCCCCTCTCCACCTAGCTATCCTTAGTGTTAAAAACCATGCCCTACTAATTGCTGTCATTAAAAATAGAGGGTTTTCTATCCTCTGTCAATAGAGAGGGTGTCAGCCCCTGAGCCCTTCGGCAGCAGTGCAAGGGCTCCCATTGACGCTTGTGGGTGCTGGCACCCGGCCCAGGACAGCCATCACTGCCAAGAGCCGCACTGCCACCCGCTTTTCAAGTGAGAACCCGATACCAGGGCAAAACCCAGGACAGCTGCAGCAGTCACACACCAGTGCGCCATTTGGAGACTTACAGAGAGGCACAAAAATGAGCTGTGCCTTAATATAACTTATTACAACCAGCTAACCCTTGCTTTCCAGAAGAAAATTGCATGTTCCACAATATATTCTAAAGCTGTTGCTGCACTGAGGCGTACTGAAGGCACCATAAAATCTTAAAAATGCATCAGACAAAATGAAATGCTTTTCTTATAGTGTCACTGTAATCCCGACTAGGGCTATAATGCACGAATGTGTGAGATACATGGTTCCTTAAACAGGGTCTGTTTATGCAAGCATTTCCTTGCCATGCCTGCTGGGAATACAGCCTCGACAGGGAAACGACATTTGCGAACAAATGAGCAGAGAGACACCAGCAAGTTCTCATCTCTGAGGGAAATTAGCATTTTAATATTCTGTGCAGGGCTTTGCTAGGCGGCCAGGGCTCGTAGGTGCTGTGTAATAATGACAGTGATAATTAATAATAAATCTGATGCTGAAATGCCACTGAGTTGGGGCTGTCTGCATGCCTGGAATGTGGCAGGGGTTCAGGGTGGGAGCCGCTCTCATGGCAGTATTTTACAAATGGGGATAGGAGACTCATAGCTAAAATTAAGAGATAAGAAGGGTGACTAGTAAGAGAGCTGAGTGGCATGGAAGTAATGAAAAATCTTTGGTGCTGAGAGAAGGAAAGACAAAGGTATTACAGGCCTGATGCTGCTCCTGATGTTGCACTGGGACTGAGTACCCTTGAACAGTGCTGTCCCGGGTTTTCCACTCCTTGCAAACTGCCGGTCCCATTCAGACAAAGACAATGAGGACATGGGGCTTGTGAGATGCGGAGTGGGATAAGCAAGGATGAGGGTGGGGGCAGTGGAGTGCCTGCAGCCCACTCAGTGGGATAGCGGGAGGGTGGAAGGGATAGAGCCTGGCTCAGGGGACTGCTCTGAGGCTTTGTCCAGCAGAAAGGGTGGACTGAGCCTCTGCTGACAGCAGGCTGGGAGGCAGCGTGAAAGGAAGGCAGGAGTTACTAGCTGGCAGGTGCAATGTCACATGCACCAATGAAGTGGATGCTGCTGGTCTGGGTCTGAGTGACTCATCTGAGGACTCACATTTCTCATCCACAGCCTTGTGCAGAGCTGGGAGGAGATGCTTCCTTCACTCCTGTCTGGCCTGGCTCTACCATCCATCACAGCACTGTGTGGTCCATCATCTAAAGAAGTGGTGCAGAAAATATTAATCCAGTGTGGAGCACTTACATTGGGAACATTTCCCACAAGGAGCTTCTCCTGTGACTGGGTCAAGACCACCGATTTAAGGTGATGAAGGTTTGAAGCCTCCCTGGCACAGGCTGTTGAACCTCCACCTCTCCAAGGACTGCAGGATCCAGGCTAACCGGGAGTATTTATGCCACCAGATGGTTTCAAGGGGTTTTGTTCCTCAGCAAGCTGCTTGGAGGGATGCCCCAGTGGTAGTTTTTCACAGGCAAGGCACATCTCATAACACTTCAGTATGCTGCATAGCCACAGTGAGGCATTTCTGGCAGCATCTGATGTCGTGACAATTAATTAACAGTGGGCACAGCAGGTGCCTCTTTAGCCTGAAGCTGCAATTTCACCACAGGCATTTCTCCCTAACCCATCTCTGATGTGATTTTTCTGTCAAATGTATCTGTTGCTCTCAGTCTTTTTTTTTTTTTTTTAATTTTATGATGCCTTTTACTACTCTCACCAGAGTCATTTGCCAGCTGCTGCAGTCAGCTATTCCCCACACAGGCAGGAGAGGCTCAAGTCGGGGCTTCGTTTCACTGAAGGTGAGAAACACACAGACTGGGGCTGCTGGCAGACATTGCTCCCTTCCCAGGATGTGTTCAGAGCCTCGACTGCTCTTTTCCCTTCCTCCTGGACCTGGCCAGCATAAACTCATCCTTACTGCTCTGGGTAGAAGCTTCTGGGAACTGACTGTTCTTCATTGTTTTATCTCCTATTTCTGAACATGTATTTTAGAGGTCTTTCTCTGAGGTCTGCCTGGGTGGCTTTTGCCTGTTTTATGGGATTCTAAAATTATTGGCTGCTGCTTGTTCTCTTCTTTGGGTGAAATATTTACAGACTCTTGCTAAATCTGAACAGTTCCTCTCTAATTTGTGTTTCTGTCTTCTCAAACCCTAAAGAGAGAGAGATATTTTGAGTCCAAACTAGTTGTCTGGAAATTGTACTTTAAGGGAAAAACCATACTGCTAACTGCTGCTAACTGTGCAGTAGGTAAGGCTGGAACCCAAATGATAGCTATGTCCTCTAGCTGGGGCGATTTAACTCAGGCCACTTTCTTCTCAGATGCCCATTTTCCTGGGCTGTGTGTACTCTTAGTGTAAGAGGGAGAACGGATTTTAGATCCCTGATTTCATAATAATGTTATAGGCTCATATTAGTAGTAGCCAAGAATGTTACCGGCTCATATTGTGAAGTTCAGAATAGTGTGAGGAGGAAGCAGGACAGCAAGTGCCAGCTGGTCAAGGGATGTGATCCTGCCCCTCTACTCAGCCCTAGTGAGGTCACATCTGTAGTGTTGTGTCCAGTTCTGGGCTCCACAGTGCAAGAGACACATGGAGCTCCAGGATTGAGCAAAGGGCTTTGAAAATGATTAAGGGGCTGGAGCATGTCACTTATGAGAAAATGCAGAGACAGCTGGGCCTGTTCAGCCTTGAGAAGAGAGGACTGAGAGGGGACTTTATCAATGTCTACAAGTATCTGAAGGGAGACTGCCAAGAGAATGGAGCTAGGCTCTTCTCAGTGGGTCTGAGCAATAGAACAAGAGGCAATGGGAAGAAACTGATGCACAGAAAGTTCCACTTGAACATGGGGAAGAACTTCTTTACTGCACACTGAAACAGATTTCCCAGAGAAGCTGTGGAGTCTCTCTCTCTGGAGATATTTAAAATCTGCCTGGACACAAACCTGTACTCCAGGATGACCCTGCTTGAGCAGGGAGGTTGGACCAGATGATGCCACTGTGGTCCCTTCCAACCTGATCTATTCTGCATTTCTGTGGTATCTTAATGTTAATGCCCCTTGCAAATCACTGAACTGAGCCCAGCCTCTTGATATTTGAGTTGCACCCTGCCCTCCCTACCATGAGGTGTCCACAGGTTTGGTATCTGCTGTTGCCCTTCATAGGGCATGAGCCAGACAATTCCCAAGCTGTGAAATGCCTGTACAGGCTGGTGGCACTGAAGCCACAACTTGTAGAACCTGTGGAGTGGATCCAGTCTAAACAAGGATGAGTTGGTGAGGCTGCAAACTAATTTCTTCAGGCAATGGAAATGGGGACATCTAAGAAATGCACCTGCCAAAAAATGGCTCCCAGCTGAATGAGTGAGAGTGTGTTAGCAATGGTTTCAGGACAGAAAAAATGTTCACATATGTAACCCACATAGCTTCTGAGAAAGGAATATCAGGCCTGTAACTGGAACAAAAACAGGGGAAAGATCTGCTCTGGTCCATATTTTTTCAGTCACTCCTAGCATGCCTATGAGGTGGCAGGCTGGCCATGTGGCTTAGTGTTAGTCAGGGCTTTCTTACCCTGCCACCTGTAGCCAGTGCTAAGGACCACATAATTCATAACCACATCAGTCTTGCCCTAAAGTAAATAAATCAGGAATGACAAAAATACAGCCACTGCAATTTCAAGCAGCGACTAGATCTGCTCTATTATTTTTTTTTATTTTTATTTTTTTTTGTGATCAGGTTAGCTCTTGTAAAAGTGCAGCTCTGAAGGCAATTTCTAAGAGCTGGAAGTGTGAGACTAAATTTTCCACAGAGGACTATGTAAATCAGTGATTTATATTTCACCTGTGGAGGGAAGAGAAGCCTGTAAAATAAAGGAAGCTTTTTGAGAGAATGTGATTGCCAAACACCTCCAGGATTTTGCTTTGTTAGAGATGAGGAGAATGTTATTTGCATTCTCGGAGATACATAAATTTTATTCATCTCTCTGGTGCTCAGACTGTGCAGATTCCATGAAGAGCTGTGCCTTCAGGCTCCCTCTCATGTGCTCATTCAAATACACACAAAGGATCACACTGTGAAGCAAGTGATATAGTTAAATTGCAGCTTTTGCAGCTCTGGAAATCTAGTCAGGATCCCCAAGTGAGTTTGGGGATATTAGTCGGATATCCAAAATCAGAGTCTACACAAGCAGAAGGTTGTCTGGAGCCTGACTTTCAGATTTATTTTTATTTTTTAATCTCTTCTCAAGCAGGCTGTCCTACTGCCTCCCTAGCTCAATGCACACATGCATCTTGGATGGAGATAAAGTATCACCATCTACTGGCGACTGAAAGGATAACAGCAGAAAATGTTAGAGGATAAGGAGATAAAAAAATTGGCTGTGCTTTTGCCAAGTGTGAGATGATGCAGAGAGTCCTGCTCCAAAGAAAGGAAGGTGTCTTACAGCCTCCTTGGATGCATTAGAGCAGCTGAAGCCTGGCATTTCTCACTCACCCTTGCTCTGGTTATACCCACCTTTTGGTCTTGCTTAGAGGAAAGATTGATGCTTCTGGTGCTGTTTTCCCAGGGTCTGCATGACATATTGGGTGGTGTTTTGATGGGCTGGAGCAGTTGTAGCATCACTGCCTGAAAATGAGAAATGAAGGCTGTGCCTGTGAACCATGCTGCCCCAGGAAGGAGCCAGTCCTTCCTTATAGGACGTCGGCTCAGGTCTCTGGGCCATGAAGGACTCCAGCCAGCTGGGCATCTTCCAGGCTGTCACAGCCAGGTGTCAAGTGCAGAAAAGATCCTATTTCTGCTGTGCCCTTTGCAACACAGTGACCAGTGAACCCAGAGCAGGGGTGCGTGAAGATAGGAAGGTGCTATTTGCCGATCTGATCACAGGTGTTGATGGATCATTGAGATCACCCAGGGATGTTACCAGCTGTGGTGACCAGGAGGACAGGCAGGAGGTGGAGCTCATCTCCTGGTATCAGGAAGGGTGCTCCACAGCCCACAACTTTGCTGCTGCTGTTGCCTGAAGAGTGAAGGAAAGCACAGCCATGGCTTGCTTTGTGCTCTCCAGAAAGGCCCCAGAAGAGGCAGTGGGTCCTATAGCCCATGCACTGTGCACTGCACTCTGAGCATGGCTGGAGACAGGCATGGAGGGAACAGTGCTAGGGATGCTATCTTCTTTGCTCAAGGGCCCCCATACCTATCAAGTCCCATCTGCTGAAGGCAGTGAGAGGCAATGGTGTATAGGCAGTGGTGTTGAGCTGGACTGGTGGCATGGGCACACTTTTCCTGAGATCACGGAGTAGAGCCCATGAGTCTGACCACCCGCAGCAGGCAATGGACCATGTGCATTCCACAGGGGAGCGGCTGACAAGTCCTAGCCCATCTTTGGCCAGTGCTCACCAGCACCTTCCAGATCTAGGGAAGATGGAGCAGAGGAGAAAGGGAGATGATGGGAGGAAACAGAGTGAAGGGGTATCAGAAGGCAGCTGGGAAACTGAGAGGAGAACATCCAAGGATTTCATAGTAGTGGTGGGGGATCCCCTTCAGTAGCAGCAGCTCTTGCTCTGTTTCCTCAAAATACTTATGTGACTCGACCTACTAATAAAACCTTACCTTTTGTTCATATGGAGAGCATGTCAAAGTGTCAGCCACCCTGGAGATTACAGTACAATGTAGGTACACTGCTTTATTTCCTACATGATCATTCATTCCCTACTTGCTGGATGGGTTTTGAAGCCTGGGCTGAGCTTTGTGTTGCTGCAGCTGCCAGCATCCAGTTTTTAACGTGGACACAGTCCCTGCCGAGATAGCAGGACAGAAACAGTCTGCATATATGTTTGTGTCACTTGTCAGTAAAGCCGCACAGGAGATGTGTCTCTTCTTCCCAAGCTACTTGGACCTGTTGTTTTGAATACTACTAAGAGGAATTCCTACGAACAATAGCACCCACCAGATGGGTCATGTGGACTTCTAGAATAGACATCATCATGCTCTACTAAATCTTGACTTTGCTTCTAATTCCTAGTTAAAAGGCAGTCAGAGGGAAGAGGGACTAAGAGCCACCACATCTCTAAGTGTTTTAGGCTTTTTCTTGCTGAGGACATTATGAATTCTCTTTAAGCACCATCATCTTCCCCCATTTGGAAAAGGCCGCCATAAAACAAAGAGAAATAACTCTGGATTTCAAGAAAACACTGTTCAGTGAGCCTCTCAGTCCATCCATTACTGCTGTTTCCCTCTCTTCAATCTACTTGGCATTTGCAATGTGCCACAACAATCACAGCCCACATCCCTGCACAAGAAACGCCTGTTGTTCATGCCAGGTTGCAAGTGCCCAGCAGCCAATGTTGTGCTGAGTTAGGAGGTTTTGCTGGGAGCCTCATCTGACACCATTACAGGGCATTTTAATATTTTGGTCTAGTTCCACCTAGCTACAAAACTCCAAAACATCAGATTTTCTATGAAAGAGACTGCAACCTTGGTGCTAGGGAAAGCAGCAAACCTTACATCCTGGAAATTTTGGGCCTGAGAAGTTGAAAATAGAGCAACTTGTGTTGGTCTTGCATGACTCCTTGTCAGGAGGCCAGGGAGTGGAGCAGAGGGACTGTTCGGGACATGTGTGGGCTCTGCAGTAACCTTGCCAAAGTCACAGCCTTTCCACAGAATGTTTCAACATCACTGAATTGGCAAATTCTAGTGAAAAATCTATTTCAGCTCATTTTTCTTCACCAGGGAAGAGACACAACTTGTTGAAACAAGCACTTTAGTAACATATCCAAAGCCACAAATTGGCTTTTTTTTTTGTCCCCTCTGTCTTCTTCATATGTGTTTCAAATCAATCATAGTTTGATGTTTCTCCAATAAATGGAAGAAAATCCAGAACCTCATTATTTTAATTCCTTCATTTCGCAACTCTTTGTTTGTTCTCTTTATCTGAATTGAAGCAGCAATAGAGAATGGCAGACTGGATTTTTCCCTCTGCCCAAGATTATGTCAGAAGTAAATGTCCTGGGATGATTTTTGTTTGTATATTGGGGAATTTGAGAGAAGCATGAGTTGCATACTAAGTCATTCCTTTAGTTTTCTGAGTTGCTGGTACTACAGCTGTCAAAATACTCAGTGGTTTGATTTGGTTTTACAATCAAGTGCTTATGTTAAGCCTTGTGTGTTTTAATTACGCTTTTGGAAATCTCGGCAGTGCATCTTGTGTGATTTGTTCTGAAGAGAAACAATATTTAGACCTTAAAATAATTGTCTTGAGAGGATTGGAAGTCCTTGAGCCTCTGCAGTCTTAGTTCAGTCCCTCTTGGGTCAGACAAACAAATTCAGAAGTAACAGGAGCTGCATTCTGAATAATCACTGCTTTCTGTTTCAAATCACATAGGCCAGCATGACAGGATGTAAGAGGAATACTAAACAAACTGTTAATCCCAAAAGCTTGGAAAGAACTTGCTGAGCATACCTGCCTCACCGTGGTCTTATAGCATATAGCAGGCATCAGCACATCCAGGAAAGGAACTGGGTCAACTGGGAGAAAAGCAGCTGCAAAATACCCCCCAGTGTAATACAGGTAATTTCCACTGCTAGATTGAAGAGCCAAGTGTATCAAAAGGAAAGCAAAGCAGCTGAGATGCCCTGAGGATGCTGGCTTCTCTAGTAATGTCACCAAACTTCACGTTATACTTTCGTATTTGTCTAAAGAGCACAGAACTCTGCAAATCTGGAACAATCACACGTGCCAATTTCAGAAGTGAAAAGGAGGGACAGCTTCAGCTGGTACTAGGTTAAACTACTGGGGGTTGTTGATAGCTCCTTTAAGTGGGGGGAGACACAGGAAATACAAAGGGTTTTTGGTGCAAGATGTGAGCTCTAGAGCATGAAATGACATGTTGTGGGACTCTCTACCCAGACATAAATCATCTTATACAGGAAATCGAAGAGTTACAGTTAAGTGCATGATACCTAACATTACCAGCAATTTTTGCCCAAATGTGTCTCTTTTTTTTACCTCTCTTGTCTAGGAGTAGTGGTGTGCCTGCAAAGAGAGACAAGACCATCTCTTGGTAGGGTTTCTCCTGGAAGGTCCTTGGTGTAGTGTTTGCCTTCTGTGCTGCTTGGCTTTGGCATTATCTTCACTTATTTCTGCCTCCCTTGCTCTGATTTTGTGTGGAACACTCCATCTGGAGTACTACTTGGTGACAGTGGCTACTCCATACCTCTTAAGAAATGATGCATGTGGCCACAGGACTTGGTGCTAGGTTTTCTCTGGTGTTGTGCTTTGACAAGGTTCTAGAATTAGAGTTTGGATCTACAAGTTTCTAGCCACTTGTAGATTTTACCTGGCTCAGCTTGGCAGTAAGCTTTAAATCTTTACAGTGTTTATGTAGTCAACATCAGCTCAAGATTGGACCTTCTGAGTGAGTGATGCTTGCATATGTCTTTGGAAATTCAGCCTCTTTTTAATTTGACTCTTCATAGCCTAAATGCAATCAGTCCAGTGAATGCAAACCCTGTGGCATTTTGTATTCCTACATGGTACGCAGAATAGAGATGCTTCTACATCTGTGTGTAGCAACAGGTTTTGAATCCGTTTGCAAAGTTGTCTAAAGGTTTTGCCTTCAAATGAGAATTTTTGGTGAGAGTATCTGATAATACCTGGCTTCATATCCATGTATAGTCAACATCTGATTTTTTGTGAAACACACACAAAATACGCCTCACATTTTTAGTATATTTCTTCCAGTAAGGAAGTAATTATTTTCTCAAAAATTTCGGTTGCACTTCATTGCTCTTCACCTTATGTTAAAGTCATCTTTCATTAGAAAATAAGTATCTCCTACTGATGTATGGAATGTAATTTCTGCTTGTCTGCTTTATTAGGCAGGGTGTTATTTTGCAGTATACAGTACAAACAGCATGTATTCCAGATCCCTGAGGTGATTGTTCTTGGCGCCCTTCCTGCTCTGAAATCTGTGCTGCCACTTCCTCATTGCTGAGACCACCAACAGACAGGAACTGGGAGTCCAAAATGCAGGGGTTTAAGACACTGCTGGCACTCAGGTCCAACCCATGTTTCTGCCAGCAGAGAGAGGGCCAAATAATGTGAAATCTGAACCTCAGCCAGCCTGTTTCACAGACCATATATTTGCTGAGGCATCAAGCAAAGGCATGGAGCAGACGCCTGGTATTGGTATCATCTTCAGTCACTTCATCTAAATCTGTCAGATCTGTGCCCTTGGTTAATTGAACTAAATAGCTTAACCTAACATGATATGCTGCTGGGTTTTCTGTACTGTTAAGCACTGTTAGGGACCCACAATGCTTGGCTGTGAGGTCCCAAAGAAACTCTGTTTTTCAGAAAAAGCTCCATACATTGGCACGGCAGTAGTGAAAGGAATTCAGTAACTGCCAGCATGGTTTAACTAATCAACTGCAATGAAAAATTCACCTCATCAGTTTTCTCTCTGAATATATTTGTAAGCTAAAGGGTACCATTTGCCTGCCTGACCGTTTGCATAATGAAGGATAAAGACTTTCAACTTGTTTTATTATCAAACTCATTTGATAAATATTTCTGTAAATGAGAATATCTCAGTATAAGTGAATAGATAGCTCTTTATCTACAAAAGAGAAAACCATCTAATTTGATGATTAGAAATTTTCAAGGGGTAAACAACCCATCAGTTCTTTGGTTGATGGTTTCAATAATTATTTACACTTTCTGATATGAATATGGACCTTGTTTCTCATTTTCAGAATCTGACCTTAACTTTCAGCTTCTGGTTTATCTTATCTCTGTCTCTGCTAGTGTATAAGGCCACTTGGTTATTGTATTTTTTCCTTATTCAGGTTCTAATGCAGCAAAAATTCTAGTCACTTCTTTATTTTACTTCTGATAAGATTACAAATTGAACTGTGAGCTCCCTTCACCCTCTTCAAAGCAATTTCTTTCCTATATGTTTTGGTAAGAAAGGCACTAAAGATCAAAACATAACCAGTATAAAATGCAGGATATTCTAAATAACACATATTCTAAAGAGGCCTCCTCTGTTCCCCAGTTAAATACAGATTGGCAGAGAATAATTTTGTAACACTGCTGTTGCAGTCATACATGCTGCTGTTTTAGGAGGGCTTTGGGGAGTTCACACAACAGTGTCAAGGAAGTTGTGCTGATAATCTTGAAAATGTGAAGCTGAAGTAGCCCACACTGAAGTACCCCACAGTTGGATGTATCCTCGCAGATGTCCACAGCACAACTACAAGACACTCACTAGGCTTCCAAAATCCTGTCTGGGCCTTAATTTCACTGAATATAAATCCTGAGTGAGTTCCCTAGGGGAGCCTCTCGTGATTATTCCAGAGTCCTCTCCAGGAGACGGTGAAAGAAAAAATATAGCCAAAACCATAGTGAATGACTTTAGGCTGCTGCAACTGCCTTGTGCCTGCCTGGTCTGCTCTTTGAGTAGCAACATGGAGGAAAATAATATATACTGAACATATTTGTCTTGTAGCAGCTGCCAACAAACTGCTCTCCCATCAACCTTGCT
Source organism: Lepidothrix coronata (assembly GCF_001604755.1). Taxonomy (NCBI): domain Eukaryota; kingdom Metazoa; phylum Chordata; class Aves; order Passeriformes; family Pipridae; genus Lepidothrix; species Lepidothrix coronata. Next base: position 2,081,823 of record NW_016690185.1, on the reverse strand, counting down.
ATGGCTCTAGTTCTTTCAGGTTGATGAGACAGACTCATGAAAAATCAGGGAATTGCTGAGTTCCTTCCTTGTAGTTCAGAAGACTCCCAAAAGTTTTTGCTTAGCTGGATGCATGTGCTGATCCACTTTATCAGCCTGCTTGCTATACTGCTGACCATGTTTTTTAAGTCTGTTAAGTGTATAATGATGCACAAGCTACTGCAATGTAATTGCAAAACAAAACTCCCAAACCACCAAAGACTAGTATAATGCCTTATTTTACTTTCTAGAAGATAAAAGCAACATCTGTACTATTTCCTTACTTTTTTTAAAAGACAAGCTTTCTGCAAGCCTTTTTCAACACCAGCAATTCAATGGCTGACACAAAGTAAGACTCTTTTTGGACTTACTCTCTAGAAGCTTCCATTGTGTTTTCATTGACAAATACAACTGCAGTGGTCCTGCAGGTTTTTCCCTGGAAGGGTATAGAAGTTGTTAACTTCAAAACATCAGGTGAAAAGTTACATTCAAGCTATGTTGTGGTTGATTCCAGTGAGGGTTTTTTTCACTAGTGTGATAAAAGCAGATGTCAGAGACCACTCATGGATGGACCTCATTCACATGCTTGACTTGAGTGCTGGCAGCAGGGAGATCATCTGTGTTTCCGACTTGACACAGCTGCAGTTCCTGCAGTACTCCTCATCTCTGGGTTACAAGCCTTGTCAAAAGGAGTGGGGAAACAGATGGATCAGAAATTGGCACTATTTAAGAAGTCATTATCTGTGTCCATGGGATGATGCTGGCAACACTACCAGTTATCTGCCATCCACACCACTTTGGTATTTAGGGTTAAGCTGCAGTCTGAAGCTCAGTGTACATGTATGAATGTATTAGGACCGTATTACGGGCCTGTTCCTCAAATACCTCTCATATTTTGATGACACTGTAATTTGACATAAAAAAGGGGAGATCAGGAACAGCCTTTACCAGCAGATGTTGGATTTTTCCTAGTGGGAATGACAGACTGAAGGAGATTATTTTGTAAGCCATTTCTTCTCCTGTTACAAGTTGTTAAGATCACTTCTTCCTCAAGGATTGTGCAATATTGAATGTCTCTGTTGAACAGCCTGCTTGTGAGTGCCAGAAATGAGACTAACTGAAGTTTTTTGTGATGAGCCACTGCATATTCCCCTTGCTGGATTAAAAGACCACCATTTCAAACCTCTGGAATATCCTGGAGAGTGTTTGTCTGTTGTGAACATCCTTGATGTTTCCTTCTAAAGACCTTATATGAAAGGGATCAGAACCTCCCTTCAGTTTCTTCTGCTAATAGAATTCCTAAAATTCTGAAGGAAGTAGAGCTTGGATGTAGATGGCCTCATCTTGATGCATTTTAATGATAGGAACCTGTAATTTCTTCTTTAGATATTCCCTGTATTTTCTGTTCCACAAGAGTTTATCATGTAGCACAATCCTTTGGAAAGAGAGCCGTGTGCTGTATGTGAACAGTACCATGACTATTTCTACTGGTGAAAAACAACTCAGTGAGGAACAATGGTGACTAAAAGCACAGTTACTACTTCATGTAGCATTGACATAACAGGATAGGAGGAAGGGCAGGCTTAAAGTATGTAGTGCATCTTCTGAGGCTTGAAAGAAACAAGGCAAATCTCTGCCCACCACATGTTTGAGAGCAGACATTGCAGACATTACACTAATAACCTTTGGAAGTGCAAACGTGGGAGTTTGTTATTAACTTTAATAGGAGTGTGTGCAAGCCTTCTTTCTTTACTCTGATACAGGCAGTAAAGTCATGATATTATCAAAGAGGTAAGCATAAAGAGAAATGTGTGCAGGAATGCCTGTAAGAGATTCCAGAAAAACAAAACTACCTATGGATCTTTTTAGGTTTAAAAAGTGGCACTGAAAAGGATTCATCTTTCTTTTGTGCTTGACTTTTACACCAAAAATAGTATTCCCTACATACCATAATGCTGTTGAAAACTGATGAATTTACTTGTAGGAAGCAAGACGCTAAAAACAGGCACATGACCAGCAATGCAATATTTAACCAGAATGTTTACTATTCATTGGTGTTTGTTTATGCAAATAACTATTTAACTAGTGAGGCTCTTTGAAGAAAGAAATGCTTTGTTAAAGTACCTGTGCTGCGTTCAAGCACATACCATTTTGAACCTGAAAACTATTCTCTAAAAAAAACCCCCAGAATTATTACATTTAATGCTGACATTTACAAGGTAAACCCCAAGCAATTAAAAAATTCTTACTGAAAGCAAGCAAATCTATCCTTAGACTTTCTGGCTTACATATCCTGAGAAAGCAAATGCTACAAACTCTAGATTCAGTGTTAAAAATGTCCTTTGCAGATGTATGGAGATGTATGAGCAGCTTTGTCAAATGTAGCAATGCGTTCAGGACCGTTGAGTGAGGTGAGGGGCCTAGATGTGAGGAGCAATCCTCTGCTGAAATTATTATTCAGTTTCCTAGTTGTGTAACATTTCATTTGCTCATTTTGTCGGTCCAGTTAGGATTCACTTGGAGCCAAGGAGCCTGACAAACATCTGCTTTTTCCTGGTCTACACTGGAACAGATTGCTGCCCTGAAGCCTCAACATCTGCTCTGCACGGAGGAGCGGTTGTGGTGCTTGGTGCCAGAGCCTCTTAAAGGCACATTTCCCTGTGAAGTGGTGGAGCCTGGGTGTGGTAGCAGAAGGGTTTGGGTCAGGTTTTGGAAATGGAAGGTTGACTTCAAGTGATTTAACTGGGGTTTACTTCTCAGCTTTTTCTGTGCTTCCTAAAAAATGAAGTGTCCATGTAATAAGGTTGAATTGATTGCCTTTTTTTTTTTTTTTTTTCTGGTCTCTTGTGTTTTTTGAAAGAGCAGTCTAGAAAGAGATCATGCAAGGTGCTGGAAAAATGTGCCTTTCATCACAGAATCATAAAATAATTTAGGTTGGAAGACGTGGTCCATCTCCTCACTCAGAGCAGGGACAACTCGCAACTTGTATCTACCCTAGAAGGGAAATAAAGTACTCTAGGGAGGAAACACCTTAAGTACGAGGAGCACCTGCAACAGTTGGGTTTTTTTTCCTTTATCTTGCCTAATTCTCAGAGCCCAGAGTAACTGGCTGCTAGAGGGTATCTGTTCCAACAAACCCCATCGCTAAGTTAATTACAAAGGTCTTCTGTTGCAACTCGCTTTGCTAATCCTCAAACAATTTCAAGTTGATTATCTTGGTGTACTCTGGTCAAGGCAGAAAAAAAAGGCCAAATGTAATTGAGGCTTCATTACAAATTGGAGAACTAATGACAGTCAAGCAGATACAGGACACATTACATATTTTACCTTTATTAAATAATAATTCTGTTTTACATTGAGTGCTAAAACTTTGCAAGGTGAAAAAAAAGAAGATAATACATCCAAATAAAAGAGCAAATTATAAGGCTACTAAAATGATTCAGATAATGTCCTGTGGAAAAAAATGGTTTTACCCTCCTTTAATTGAAAGTGTCCAAGTGAAATACACTAGAGCCTAAATATATTGGATTACTAGATTGTCGCAGGACGATTTAAGCACATAATTGCTTACTTTAATTTAATTTTAATGCGGAAGACAAGCGCGGGCTGCAGGCTCTGCTCGATGGGACGAGCTGCGGCCCATCCTTCCCAGAGCAGCGGCCGAGGCGCTCGGTCCGTGCGGGAGGTCGAGCCGCTCGCCCCGCGGCGAAAGAGCACCGCAACGGCAGCGCGGGGGCTGCGGACGGCCCGGGGCCGCCGGGGAGGGGCGGCCCAGCTCCCCGCGCTCCGCAGGTGCTGCTCCCGCCGCCCCGGAGAGCGCAGGGCCGCCGCGGCTCGCGGCTCCCGGCCCTCGCGGCTCCCGGCTCCCGGCCCTCGCGGCTCCCGGCCCCGCTCCCTGCTCCCGCTGCCGGCCGGGCGCGCGGAGCGGCGGCCGTTGGGGCGGCGGTTGGTCCCGCCCGCCGGGCGGGGCCGGGTCCCGCCGGGGCCGGGCGGGCGCAGGGGGCGGGCGGGGGGACGGGCGGGACGGGACAGTACGGGACAGTGCCTCTTCCCCGCAGCGCCGGGACTGCGACGCCGAGGCTCCCGGCTAGCAGCAGCCCGGCCATGGCTCTCAGCTCCGAGCGGCTCTTCGACTCGCTGGGACACTTCGGCAGGTACTCTCATGGGCGGGCGGGCACGGGGGCGGTCGCGCTCCGACAGTGCGGGGACTGACGGGCACCCGCGCGGGCAGGGTTTGACAGCCACCGCACGGGGAAACACTACCGTGCACCGCGCGTACCCACAGCATCGCACAGGCTGCGAGGGACTCGCACGCACACGCGCGGACCGTCACACTGACACACACACACACACACAGGCTGTCACACACACAGAAAATGGCACAGGCACTACACACGCGGTTACACACACTGCGCCCCAGGGTACGAACAATACTGTACAGACAGGCGCTGCCGCGTGTATTGGCAGCACTCTACACACTCCCGTGTACAGTGTTCCATACCCGTGCAGTGATCCACCGGTATGCTCACTCGCTCCGTGCACACACATCTCCGTATATGCCGTGGTCACATATGCACCCGCACAACGCCCGTTCACACACAGGCTCACACACCTGTAGGCACCACTTGCATGCAGTCGCACACGCGTGCACTCTTAGACATTTAATGTTCACACATTCCTTGCACACGTGAGTGTACTCACACACACACAGCCCCAGGCTGTGGAACAACCTGTGCGCTTCAGAGGTGACAGAAGGGCACAAGCAGCACGCATGAGAGTTCTGTGTGGCATTCAGGTGGGCTGTTTCTGCCGAGGGGCACAGGGTTGTTGGGTGCAATACATGACGTGTTTTTATTGGAGCTGGGTTTGTTGCATGTGATACATGGATATGGAGTATATGTATACATCCTTATCAGCAAAGGTTTATCCGTGTGGTACATGGTGTGATGCATTGTGGAGAGTTTCCTTTGATGTGCTTTGTGGCTATGATGTGTGTGTATACAGTTCTGGGTTTGCTAGATGGGGTACACAGATGTGGGGTGGGGGTGTGTGTGTGTGTGTGTGTGTATGCTTCTGTAGATGTGGATGTAGGACAGATATATGAGACTCTGCTTATAGCAGGTAATGGAGAAGAAATGTTTGGCAAGGAAATTAAGCTTTAGAGGATATGAATTGTAAGACTAATGGGTGCACGCCCTCACAGTGAGTTCTCTCCTGCACTTCCGCGATGTGCTGATCATCATGGGTTTTGCAGGCACGTGCTCCTTGAAGCAGATGGCTGGAATAAGACCCATGTGTCACAATTTGGCTACGAGTTGAAGCTGTTGAATTGCAGTGTTGTGCTTTCTAGCTCAGTGACCAGCGAGCCAGCCTAACTGACAATGTTGATCTTCTCTCAGGGGCAGGCAGGAGCAGCATTTTGGACAAAGCCAGGAGGTCCTGTTAATGGTAGAAGTGCAAACCTGAACTCTGCAGCAGGAGAGGCTCTTAATATCATGTGCAAGCAGTAGTGGTGGGTATCAATAGCCTCTTCAGATGGTTAGGATGGAAAGACTTTCTTGACTGGGACCTATGCTTAAGTTACATGTTTGACTAGGTTGTGACTTACAGGCATATCTATCTGAACAATATCTCAGTCATTGTCAGTTCTGGGTCAGCAACAAAAAATACCTTGTTCTGTGTGAACTAGGAGAGAAATTCTAACAATCAATTAATTTTGCTGTTGCTGTTGCTCTTCTGTCTCGTGTGCTCTTTGTGGAAAGCAGGCACTTGTCACTGAATACCGAAGTAACACAAAAGTTCTAATCACTGGAGTAGTTTTCCTACTTGAGAACATTCATAAATACTTTAGATAAAGTTTTTACAACCACTATTTGCAATTAAAGGGAGAACAATTCTACAGCCATAACCTCACATCTAGGGACCAAATTATTTGATATGCAGTTCAATAGGGGCTGTTTTAGGTTTAGAAGCTTTGAGACGAACGGCAAGCTACCAAAATTTGCATAGTCCTGTTAGACTCATGGCTGTTTGAGATTTCAAAGACCACATTAGTAGTATAGTATAATAGTAAGTATGACAGTAGCTTATGGTGGATAGATCCAATTAAAAATACTGTAAAAAACCTCTATTTAATGCTTTGATAGTGCTAGATAAATGATCATCCTTCATATGAAAAAGTAGTTCTTAACTGTAACCATGAAGTTAGTTCTGTTCAGTTTGCATCATCTGGACACTGACAGATAGGTAATCGTTCATTTCTTCAGTTCAAGCAATTCTCATGAGGCCCATATAACCTATGCACTATATATAGATTTTGTAGATTTGACAGTCAGATTCTGAGCAATCCAAGCATGACTGTTAGTATTTTGAGACTGTTTTGATTTTCCTAAAATCTGACAGATGCAGTAGAGAATGAGCAGCTGTTCATACATATATAAATATGGAAATAGTACGTATGCATTTTATATATATGTAATATAATACTATATAGCAAATAAGTTATTAATATACACATAATATATAAACCTTTAACATTGATTAAGACTGTGAATTTTACAGAATTGACATTCCCAGGGATGCTGACAATATTTTGCTTTCCATTTGGACTCTCTTTCACAAGTCTTAGTGATGCCATAGTTCTTACTGGGGTCTTGAGACATGCATAAACAACCATAAAAATGACTTCTGTAGCCTTTGCCAGTAGAGGAAGACTTTATGCCTCTTTTGTATTTGGGCATGGGTAGCATCTGTGGCCTATAAATTCAAGATGGTTGTTTTAAACATTGATCTTGAGTCTGTGTGTGGAGCATGAGATTACTGCTCACTATTGCAGAGGTGAATGACAAAAAACTAGTACTGTCTGCCTCAGATGGCCTCATCTCTAATGAGCTGCCAGGCCTTAAAACTCCCAATTTACCTGCAGTTAACTGCACCTTTCTCCCATGTAGCAGTTCTTGCCAGACTGTACCTCTGGGCTCTCCCCTCGGCCCCCTGCCTTAGCCCCTTTCTGCTCACCCACTCCAACTGCAAAAACCCTCTCAGGGGCCCATCAGGTAAAGTCAGGCACAGACAGTGGCTTTCATTTGCAGGCCCCGTGCTGGGAAAGGGGATACATGACTAATGGGCACAAGGTTGGTAACCCAGTGTGTGCATAGTAGGTAGGCGAGCCTTAGGACCTGGCTGACTGGCTCACACTGCTAGCACATCTAATTCCCAAGTAAACTAAAGGACTTCAAATAACTTCAGTGACTTTAGTCTACCAGAAGGATACCAAACTTGCTTATCTGGTTGCTGATGAGAAACCGGCTATGTATTTTGTAACTCTGATCTACACCATGGCAGTGTGCTGAATGGAGACATGATCTAATCAGGAATAGCTGTCTAGAGAGAAATCTGGTAAGGTACCCTTTATGGTAAGTGTGGATGAGCGTAAGGATTTGGTTTCCTAGCTGGAACGTCTGGTAGCTATGAGATGCAGCTTACATGGTACATAGCTTTTCCCCTGTGATTAACAGTTTTCAAATCTTGGCTTATGCTTTAGCTAAAAGCAGGTGGTGAAAACTGTCAGGGAGAGAGGGGAAGATTGGGTGTCACTGACACTATTTCCAGGTTTTGTAATAAAGTATTTCCGGAGTTTTTGAAAAGATTGCCTTTTCCTTTGGAATATTCTGTCTTTTACCAAGTCGAGTAAGTTATCTAGATTTTCAAATGTTGGTTTTATAAACAGATGTTTTACTAGCAGTTAGATTATCTAATAAATTAAAAAACTCTGCTCTTTACTGAAATGTTCATGTATTCAGGTTTTGGCATCTTTACATTGTTGTCTTCTACAGACGTGTTGCCTCATCAGTGGAGTTGCTACAATTTGGACTTTAGAAGCAGTCGAAACCAAGATTAGCAATGGCTGCTGTGAGGAGGAGGGACAGACTGCCTGTTTGGATGTTTCAGCCAAACATGGAGTTTAGTAGAGATTAATACACTTATCAGCAGTTTCAACATTTTCTGTTAATTTCCCTGGAACTTTTCTAGTGTTTATAAAGAGAAAAGAGATTCTGCTTAGCTCAAAAACTGGCTTGACTTTTGTAGAGATTCTTTCAGTGGACTTCTACAATGCAGACACTGCTGATCAGTGCCATAGTAGCAATGTTTGAACAGCCAGTATTAAAGCCACTTCTCTTTGACCTCCTTTGTAGGGTTCTTGGTTCAATTCTAAAGCCCTACACCGAATGGTCTAATCTTTTCACACCTCAGAACCTTTCCAGGCTCCTATTTTCATGCTGCTGCTCTTATCCACTCTCTTGTTACAAAGCTCACAGCTCGTGTGATCAGATTACATCTTCTGCAAATTGTGCTGTGTACATGTTATTTCCAGAAATTCTTGGTTTGTATCAAATAACAAAGAGTCCCAAGTATCTCAAAGATCATGCTCACCACTTCTTTTCACAAAAGAAAAATAAGAACATTTTCAAGCAATGATTTTTCTAACTCAACTATTTTACAGCTGTCTTGAAAGGTTCTTTCCCAACAAAAATACGTTTTTTGTGTGGAGAAGTGTGCTTGCTAGACATGCAAAGAAATTGGTTTTCCTTTTCCAAGTTAGTACGGAGAAACAGGCAATTGCATTTGAACAGAAGATTAGCCTTAACTTAGAAAATCGAAGCATTGCAAGATTTTTCTGAAATATTAATACATTAAGTATTTAGCACATACTACACAAAATCAATATTTTTAAACAATATAATATGAATTTCTGTTTAAGCTTTGAGTAGTTTCCTGAAGATGAACAAAGTGCTGTGGTTTAGAGATTGTTTTCAAAGAAAATAGGTTTTCTTTCCCCCATATACTGGCTACTTTATACAGTGGAAAGGTTTATTGCAACATATCTGTCATTCAGTTTTCAAAATGTATCAGTGGACAGCTGTTTCTATTTACTAGAATGTACCAGACAGAAGAATCTCAAATCTAAGTCTTCCTTTGGCTCTCAGTCAGGAGTGGTGGTTGACAGAAATGCTTGATAAGTATTCTTCATCTCATAAGTATGCTATATGATAGCATCTGAGTCGGTCTGTGCTCATCTCAAATGTTCATAGGATAAAATAAGTGGACGTGGCTGCATTTCTTTTTTTCCCCCCCTTTTTTGGGGTGCGTGTGTCCGGATATTTTGCAAATTATACTTAATCCTGTTGGTTGAATGGCTTGGAGAAGCATGACAACCCATGTGTTTTCAGAGACCAAACTCTAGCAGCTTAAACAAAGGTCTTATTATCTATGCCTGACTAGGCAAAAGTGGAAATACTCTCAAGACTCAGAACCAAAGCTGGATACTGGCAAGTGCTCTGGGATAATGGTGACAATGCGCTGACAGTGTGGTCTGCAAGAGGTACTAACAGTATTTGCTGGGATCCAGGTCATATTGGAGGCGGTGTAAAGCAAAATCTGCATAGACAAAAATGTACTGCCTCAGAATGTGCTGGCAACCTCAGCCTGGAGGCGCTGTGCCTGTTTTTGGATTGAAAACTGGAACTAGATAGAACTAGATTTAAAAGTAGATTAAAATAATAGAAAAATGACTAAATAAAAGCAGGATGAAATTGCACTTGTACTATCCATTACTTCTCTAAGGCTAAAACTTGCAGTGCAAATAACACTGAAACTTAAAGCTAGTAAATCAATTATGATTTGCAAACCAGCTGCTGAGGTTCAGACTGCACCTCTGAGATGTTGCCAACCCCCCCAGGGTGGCTTCTAGATAAAGTTGTAGCATGGACATAGCTATGGCAGCATAAGACAATTATCACACACATCAAGGAGCTGACGATCAGCTGTTTCATCCTGAAATATTATGGTGTGAATGAAAATTAAACACATAATGCACTGGACAGTGTGTTCCCTGTAATACAATGCCTGAGAATGGGATACCACTCCTATAAAAGCTCTGTCAATAATTTTCTCATAATAGTCATAATTTTCAGCAGTACTAAGATATCTCAAAATTGAAAGGAAATGTTTTATAAAAGGCCTTACATATAGAAAGTTTGACCAGTTTATTGCAGGAAGTAAAATCATACAAGTAGAACACACCATTAAATTTAGATTTTTCTAAGGCCCCAGAAGCCTTTAGCACATTCTGTGGAAATTTCTGTGCCACCATTTTGCGATACACAATATGACTGGAACTGAGTACACATACAGCTATGTATTTACTATATATACAGATATATGTTTAAGGTAGCTTGAGGCAGGAAGCTATAGCAGCTGAGCAAGAACATGAGAGTCTCAAGTTCTCAGAAATATGAAAAAATTAGCAAGCCAGAGCAGATAACTGCTGCGGTAGCTATATCTTGGCTGCAAGGGCAAGACTGGAAAAAGCATGATGACAAACTGTAGAAGACGAAGATTTATAAGTACTAGTAATGATGGCTGATCTGCCAAACTGTCCATACACTTGGAGAGAAATATCATCTTTGAAAATTACTGAAATTGCCTAGAGAGCTAATGTATACTTTAATATCATACATTGACAGCCAGACTGTAGTGATCACCTCACTCAGAGCAGATGTTCTTTGAAAATCACATGCAAAGAAAATATGGTTTCAGGAATATAGAAGTACCATCCATTGGATCATAGACTGAACCCTTTCCTCAAGAAAATGTTTTTATCCAGAGGTGAAGTTAGGTTTCTTGTTCCTATTATTTGGAGGCGTTAGTAGTAGGTAGCAGCATTAGAGGTGCAGCCACAGTAGTGGTGCTGAGGCAGGAACAAACCCTGGAGAATAGATGGAAGGGCCAATAAGGCAACAAGAAGTAGAAAAGAAGTGTTGAAAAGGTGCCTCAAGGAAATGGGAATAATTTGCTGCTCTATAAAAAGCAATCATCATCATTCTTTGGATGGTGCTCAGCACCATTTAAATGGGTTTTATTTGTGACAGTCTGAACTTTTTCAGCTATATTGTGAGTTTTTTCTCCTCTAAATTGTGAAAGAGATTTGGAATTATCTAAGTTTCTATCTGTATAGGTCTATTCTAGCTGTGTGGGGAATCAGCTGTCCAAATCAAGGCACTAGTGAGCTCATCTCTCTGTGTTTACAGGTCTGTAGTGTAAACTTCAGACATCTGTAATTATCACCTTGTCAAGAGGGACAATTGGACAGTTAAGGGCATGATCTATCTGTCTTACTTCACATAGTGGTTTAGGACAAGGTAAATCCTATATTTGTCTCTGGTTCCTCATCAAGTGAAAAAGGGATCTAGAGAAATACTGTAAATGCATATGGATTGCATACTGTATACAGGATGTTGCATCCAAGTATACAGCATACATGCAGATTCTTTACTTTCAACCTGAATTAACTACTTAAGTCTTCACTAGAAGATTGGGATGTGGGAAATGCGTGTGGCAGGACACTTTCTGTGTCACAGCATTAGCCAGTGTCTCAAGAAACTTGAAGCAGATACCAAGATCCTTGCATTTCTCTTTGTGACACATCAGAAAAACTGTCATGTATGCAACAGTACTGTTGTTACAATGCTTGCTACATTGACTCTCCATCAGCAATCCTTGCTATCAGGATCTTGGATACAGGTAATTCCAGTAAAGATTGATTTAGGTGAATTGTGGGGAGCATTAAGATCAGAGAAATGAGAGATCAAGCCTATTCTGAAAATGTGGAGATCCCCAATTTTTAGAGAGTGAGGGAATAAACCCTCCAACTTTCTGAGGAGGAAAAAGGAAGATTTTTGCCATCACTTAGGAGTAGGCAAAAATAGATTTGTTTAGCCATTCAATTGTAGGCATAATGAAAATGAAAAATAAGAAAATATTGCTAATAGTATTCATTTAGCCCTTGTTCTATAAATAAATATTTCCGTATCCATCACCATGATGTAATACATCATTTGGTGGATATCTGTCTAGTGTAAGAGAGAAAGTCAATTACAAAATGTGAAAAATGAGCAATAATAGATAAGCAATATCCAAAAGCATTCTCTTACACAAGGCCATTGGATATATGGTGATTATACTGATGATACCCCATTTCATTTAAACAATTTATATTTATGTCTCATATTCCAGAACAAATTGTTGTTTGATTTTTTTTTCTGCATCTTTAGAACTGGTGAAATACCGTAAAGTTGTTACAGCTTGACCCTTCTGAGAGAGATAATTCATGTAAGTCCCAGGGTCAGAACAACTGGAACCTTATCTCATTTACACCTGTATTTTAGGCTCCTTGGAAAACTGTCATCCTTTGTAGATTAGTGTAGCCAACCTCAGTTCTGTCTCACCCATTGAGAATACAGGGGGCAATTAGTACTAAAGTAGATTTATGCAGAAGAATTCTGGTAGGTCTGAACAGAATCCAGCTTATTTATTCTTGTGGAGAATGGGACCTGTGTATTGTTTGCAAACATTTATGTAAAGTTAGAATATAGCATTATTCCAGATCATTCCCTTGTATGCGATACCATAAGAGAAATGGCACTCAAGGAAAGAACATGACAGTACTGTGAAATTATGATCAGGTAAAAGCACATTATAGAGTATATTTAATAAGAAGACAAAGTACATTCTTAGCCTTGGCAACAGCAAAATCTGTAATTTGCATTTCTTTGTTTTTAATTTAAATTACTTCCAATTTTAATAGTTTAAAGAGGAAGGCAGTAGAATCATCTTCCTTGAATGACAGGAAAGGAAAAGGTTGCTTTCCATTGAGAAATCAAGAACAATATAAAATATCGTCTGTTGATCATGGAAGAGATAAATGACCAATAAAATTAATGAAACAATTTTCTTTGAAAAGATCAATAATGCCATGAAGACTTTTACTTGGTTTTTTTTGAGAAGCTGTAGAAAAACTCTTTGTCTGGTTAAAGTCAAAGAGTATATCAAATATCCAAGATCTATTAAATAAATTTTCTTCATTTCATACTATTTTATATACTCTACAATGTCTAAATCTCTCAGAGCAGAGAAGGCAAAAACATTTTTCTTGTCCTGTGAAGACATAGACTAGCAAAACCAATATCCAGGACAGAAACTAGAAGGGGATATAAATAAACAAAAACTGGACAGAAGTTCATGACCAGGCTGCTATTAAAACAAAGCAAACTGAAACTTCTCCAGTGGCAATTAAACATTGAATAATGTCTCATTATGGGGCAGATTCCCATCATCATTTGGAAAGAACTGAGGACTTCTAGCAAAGAGTGGATTACACATTTGCAGTGAAGAGGTACAGTTTGGAGGGAAGGTGAGCTATGAACCTGCAAAAGAAGCTGAAAGTCCTCTTGTGCTCAGTAACTTCCTTTTATGTGGGTTTAGAGATAACCTGCCTTGCCTGGGAGAGGATAGCCTGTCAGGGATACTAATCTGAGCTCTTGCAAGCATTGATGAGCTCTTGATGGGTCATCAGTGTAGACTCCGGAAAAGAGAGGAACAAAGGAGATATATTTTACTCTCTTTCGTGTCCTAACTGGGCTTTAGCAACATCTGTAGAAGATACCAGCTACTCTGTTACACAGAGAGAGAAAAGCTGTTGGTGTGGAGGCTAATTTCTTTTTGAATTTAGAACACAGCTGCTAAATATGGATGTACTTAAATAATCCCTACATAAGCAAACCCAAGTTTAATAGAAGACCATACTAGACTGTGCATTAAATTGAATCCCTTTCTTCAAGTTGTAGAGCTACAGAAATGCAAGTGTAGGATTCCATACAGGTAGAATTGCAACTGGCAATGTTCTCTTTGGCAGAAAGGAATCTATGGCTCAAACTGAGTTGCCTTTTCTAAAGGGGTGCCCTGATTTACATGTTGACTTGTCCCAGGTTTTAGAAGACGGTATTATTTGACACTTAATTCCCTAAATGTAGCATCTTGTTAAGTGATATTTTGTTTCAGCAAAATATTCATAAAAAGCTAATAAGACAAAAGTATCTGCTTTAGCTTTTCTGTTTCACTCTTGATGAAGAGTCACTGGGGTGAAAGTCAGAATTAGCAAAGAACATTGTAACAGTTGCAAATGGAGCCAGGGAAAGTAAAATGACACATTATGTAGGTAAAATAGTGCTTTAGGTAGCCCATAGAAATAGGCCAAATCAACTTAATCATATTCTAGGGTGCACAAGTAGTGCAATGGATAAAATAATTGCTTATATTAAGGAAGAAAGACACAATAGACCACTCCAAAATTCCATGACATTTCTATCAAGTATTTACAGAAATTATTTAAGCATAAGTTGATCCATGGAACTAATAGTCCTTATTATTTCTAACTGAAATCTCAGAAGATACTAGTATGTACAGGAATGGTTACAAGCATTTGCTAGGAAAGTGATGTCCAGTGTTCTTAAATTAGTTACCAGATTTCTTACTTGTTTTACCTTTTCCCATGAGAACTTTTGAAAACCTGTTAGAGTAAGAAATTTTACAATCATTTTCCAAGTGGGAAGGAGTTAAATTTCCAATACAGAAATTTAAAGCCTTGGGTAGTATGCTTAACAATGTGTGGCATGGTATGTAGAGAATTTACGTAGAATTCAGACTGAAAATGAGCTGTCTGTATCCAAATCTTCTTAGGTGTTACTATGAATAGGAAACAAGCAAAAAAATAGAGTTCTTAAAGGGCATAATATAACTGTGACAACTGTAAGGCTTAATTACTTTGCAAATCAGTATTTAAAGAATAGTTTGGTGTTTGGTGACTTGCTCTTTGCTTCAGAATGAACAGTTTTCACCACTGTGAAGTAGATATTCAATCCATGCCTTTGTATCTTTAGCTACACCAGATTCAGAGTTTTGCAATAGAAATATGTAAACAGAATAACAAAGAAGTAAAACATAATTATGACAATGAGTTAGTTTTAATTCAGGATTATAGACAGAACAAAAAAACTGGATACAATAAAAGTAAACTTCCATAGTTTGAAGATAGGCCAATGTGTCAGCAGTGTAACATGCAGCAGTGTAACATCTGATTTCCTAAATGGGAAAGGAAGAACGAAATTTAATAGTTTATACATGAAGTACTGCCTATGTCTATAATTAGATGGAATCTCAATAAAAACATTTAAATTCTATTAGACACTTTACAGGTTATAATGTGAAATGATTTGCTTACATAAACCGATGGAAATCGTACAGCAGGGAAAAGAATGAAATACCTAATTTGGATTTGTCCACAAAAGAGAGGCTGACTAAAGAAAACAATGCTACCAGAGAAACTGGAATTGAGTTCTCCCTGTGAGAAGTAATGCTGGTAATATATCATGCAGAGTATGTGCTAATTTTCTAAATGGTAGATGTTTATAGAAATGCCATACCCAGAATAGAAACTTCCAAGTATAGAGCCTGAAGTGTTACTACTGTTCAAGCATAACCACTCTGCTGTGTTTAACACTAGGCCAAATAACTCCAAAACAAAGCTAAATGACTTACAAACTGCATGTTCGTGTTCTTTTTTTAATTAAATTACCTGATACATACCCTTAACACATTTAAAGCAGAAAAGACAAGTGGGTAACTACATTAAAATAGACTTGACTACAGCTTTGCCATCAAAAGGTGTGAGAATTGCTGCCAATGATGTGTTTCCCCTTAATCAGAGGCTACTTTCCCAGGAAAGTCAAAAGTGTAATGTTTATGTGTAGCTTGGTGCAAATCCAGAGCCCTTGTGTCTTGCCCAGTTTCACTCCATTTGAACAAGAAGGTTGGGTGTTGCACTGGAGGGGCTGAGCCATGAACACACCATCCTTCTGTCTGGCTCTCCCCTGGGGGCAGTAATCCTTGGCAGAGGAGCAGCAAGAAACATCAGAGCATCTTTAACAGCAGCTGCTCTCTCTACTGTGAGTCTATAGGTGTAAGCTGTGCTACTGAACTTAGTAACTATTTAAACCAAGCAATATATATCAACTAGATTATTTTGTCACGGGTGACAACAGGAATCTAGTGTGCCTGATTTAGATAGTCAAACATTAAGAACTGTTCTATTTAGTTTAAAAAAACATTATTAAAAGGATGGCTCTTAATTCTGTAGCACTAATTCTTTATTTTCACACTGATTGACTTTCTTCATCTAGGCTGTTATACCAAATGGGCAGTAGTGAGCAGCCAACATATTTTTCTTCTTGACTCTAGTGAACGAACGCTGGGCTTGTCTTAATCAAAGAGAAACATGCATAAGCTTAATGGGATAGAAGTGAATCTTCAGAGAATCAATTTTAAATGATTGTAACAATGATTTGGTAAGTGTCTGCTGTTTGGTGACTGCACATTGATGCACACATTGTCATCAGTGATGATATATAATTCCTGGGGTCTTCCTGATCTCTATAGGCTTCCTTGTTCCTGTTGCATCTGTGCTGTTGATATGTTTAAACTGGACATTCAACACAGCATCTTCTACCTCTGAAAACAAATTCTGGAAATAACCATCTTTTTCATGTGGGCTGAGACCAAGTCCTAGCATAGTTTAAACTGCCCTTAGGAGGGAAGGAAGTTTATTCTTGACACCAAAAGTCAAATAAAGATGTTCATATTGTATATTTAAGGCTGCTTCCAAATCTGTATCACTGCACCATAGCCAAAATACTCTTGAGTCACATTCAGCTTCTTTCCTCTCAAAAAATAAATGTGGAAGTGCATCATAGCTTTTTGGTTTAGAGTGGAAAGAATGCTGAATGGCTTTTCTCACATTAAAAAAAAATCAGGATGAAATACAGAGTTTAAAGCGGTTACTGAACACAAATTCTTTCAGAAATAGTAAATATCTGGAAATTTCTTTCCACTGAATCCATCCTGTCGAGTGTATACTGCACAACAAAAACTTACTGTGTTTTCTGACTCAAGCAATTTACTAATGAGGTGGTTGAGAAGAGAAGCAGTAAAAATAGTTCTTGTAAAGCTGATGGAATAGTACAAATATTTTGCTAATCACAGAACAGTGTTGTGAGTCTATTCTACAGTAAAATGATTTTCAAATGTTTGTATTAGCTTTTGACGAGTATCTAGTAATACCCCTCTTCTCTCATTGATGGACAGACAAGGAAATGTTATCAGAACCACATTTTATTTAACATTATGTTTGACAACAATTTTGTCCCTGCTGTGCACTGCAGTAACTGACAATGGTAGAAGTACTGTGAGGCTGGGAGTTTAGTCTCCAAGATATATATGGCAATGTGTACTTCAAGTTTTTTTGCACGCCAGATTTGCCATCTTTCAACATAAATGCAATATAAATTACATTGAGCAACTAATCTAGCTTGTTGTTTGTGGGTTTTTTTGTATTTTTTTTTGTATTCATCATCTATTTTGACTTTTTTATTCAAGGTAGATCTGTTTCCCAGATGGTCCACAAAAAAATACCACTGTGTCTGAGGGTAGAGCACTGTGTCTCAGAGGATGAATAAACAGTGGGAAAAGAGAAGGGAGGAAATCTGTTGCAGTGACAGTGCCACAGATATATTGTGTCATAAGGCTACAGCCAGAGCAACAGTGGTATGAGATCTAGTTCATTGCCTTTGTGGAAGAATATTTCTTCAGTTCAGCTACTGACATGATATTACGAGTGCTTTTCATACTGGTGAGATCTTAAAACTTGTGCAGAGGAAATAGAAAATGTAAAAATAATTTTTTAGTATGAGCTGCAAACTGAAAAAAAAAAAGAAAAAAACTGTGGAGAAATTTTACAGAAATATTTTAAGAAAGACTGGAACATTTTCATGTTGTGTCTTGCTCAAGTTATTGTGAAGATAGTTTTAGGCTCATTTGACTTCTGGCATTCATTAAGTGTCTCTATACTGGAGCAGTAACCTATAAAGTCTTCTTGACTTCTATATTTGACACTCCTGGCAAGAGTGACAAAATGTACTTGCCAAATAATTATCTCCCATGGCAAGTCACTGAAGAGATGGAAAAACACTGAGAGAAATTATCATACCTTTTAGGACAGTCATCATGTTCACAGAACGTTTTAAAAAATTGCAAAAAGTGTGTGTTTTTCAAAAAAACCCCCTGTAAAATATGTTATTGAAAATTACTGTTTGCAGCAATATATGTTGTGTAATCTAATGTGTGTATGGGAAGATGACTGGCATATAAAATACCATTGTCAAAAATTGTCCTTGAGATCAGTCTGGGAAAATAAATTGCAAACTTTGGTTTTTTTGATGAATTTCAATAGTACTTATTACTCCCACAATGGTATTTTCTTACCATTTTGATGCATAAGCAACAGTATTTCTTTATTCAGGGAAATCTAACTTTTTAAATGGAGTTTGATGAGGTTAATAAAATGATTACAGTACATAGTTGTCTGCAATAGAGAGATTTAAGCTTTTAAGGGCTTTCTTATCAGTTTGGTGTTCTTAAATTAAGGATTTTGGAGAAGAGCTAATAATTTACAGTAGGTATCAAGGACAGCATAGACTTTAACCTATGCCTCAGGGTCAGTGAAGTGTATGACCTGTATAGGTTCTGCTGTGACCTGCTGCCCCAGCACAGCCTCTGTGGGGGCTGCTCCAGGCTGCCCAACCCGGACCTGCTCTGCTTCCCCAGCAACGCGTCCTCCCGTGAGGACAAGAAGCTGCTCAGACACCGCATAAGCAAGGGCCAAGAATCTGCCCCAGGGTTTTAAGACTGGGGAAGAGCATCAACATGGCCACAACAAGAGGTCTGAGATAAAACTCATGCACCCAAAGGTTCAAAGGGAGGGATCACAGGCTAGCCATAGAGAAGGCAGCAGCTCTATGTTCTTCCTCACTCAGCACTCTCTACTGCCTCAACCTCTGTTCCAGCAAACCTCTGTCTACCATGAGGCTGGATCTGTGTCTTTGTCCCTTTTCAATCTTCAGCTGTTCTGGAAAGCAAAGTTCCATGCACCTGCAGTATTTTTCCATTCCATGTATCATCCTCCCTACATGCTTTCTATATGTTGTCACTAACGGTCTGATTAATTCCTTTTTGGTAACCTTGCAAGTTAAGGAGTTTCTTGACCTTTCTAGAAGAAGAACTCTTCCTACCCAGAGAAGATAGTCAGCAACTCCTATGATTGGGCTTTTCAATCTAGCATCAGTGGGGGTGCTGTTACAACACTGCTGTAGTCAGCAATGAACTTTGCCTTCATGGCAAAACAGGGCTTTCAGGATATTTTTTGTGTGTTTTGTGTATGTATATATACAGAGAGAGGCTTAGCCAGCCCAGTGTGGAATTTTACTGGAGAGAGCAGTAAATACTTTCTACAGGCAGGGGAGCAGCCCATTAGTGTGGTGTGGAATGTCTTCAGACACTGGTGCTTCCAAATACTTTGCTAACTTCACATTAGGCCTTATTCTCCCCTATTCCTGCTCCCCTGCCTGCTCCTTGGCTCTTTTGTTGAGCAGTCAGAGGTTAAGAACTGCAGTGCGATCCATCCTGTAAAATTCTGCATCACTAGGGTGATTTTGCTGTAAAAACATGTTTTCCTGTTGTTAAATGAAGTCATATGCAGCATAAATTATGTCTATTAATGTCTATCTGGCATTCTGTCTAACTTTTTGTGTTTGCTTAGCATTGGTACTGGAAATTAGGGCAAAAAATAATGGTACAGAGTGGATTTCTTTGTTGGAACTGAATAAGATTTTCATAACACTGGAAAGGGAAGAATGTTTTTACAATAATCAGTTATATCTAGTGCTAAGTTAAACACTTGAAAGATAGGTGATATATGTCATGACACTTTATTCATTTCTTTAAAATGAATCCTTTACTGCTTTTTATAGTCGTGGAAACAAAGAAAGGACATAAAGAAAAGGAAAGGGTAATGAATTGTAATTTGTATGGCTCTAGAAAGTAACTGGAGGGGGATAACTGATAATTCTGTAAAATGGAGTGATAAAAGACAAGGAAGATTTATTCAAGGTTGCACAAGGGTATTTTGTAAGTTAGTAATAGTTTTACATTTGAAAAGGGGACATTGAGATTAGATGTAAGGAGAAACATTCCGACAGAAAGATTTGGCAGTGGAGCAGTCTGTCAAAATGGTTACTGAAGTATGATCACAAGAAGTGTTCAGGAAGAGTTAAGATAAAACTCTCAAGGGAGTAGTTAGAGCAGAGATTAATTAGACCTGCTCCAAATCATAGCCCTGGTGATACTCTTGGGATTTGAGTTTTTAAAAATCAGTGTAGTCCACTGCTTCATGCCATCTTCTCAGTCTGTATCCTTACAAGTTGTTATCTCCCTTCAAGCCTCTCCAACAAAAAAGGATATAAATATATTTTTCCTGCTCACTCTCACTGGGCAGAAGAGAAATGATGAACCTGATATTTCTTGTATTGCAAGAACTAATTGGGAAACTCAAGAAGTATGTATGGTTTGCAATTACTTCCTTCTGCCTCCGTCTGGGAAATATCAATTGGGCTATCTGACATTGCAATTTTCTGATGCATAATGACAGATGTTGCAAATACTGGGGAACCTGGTTCCATGTGTAGTAGAAGACGTAACTGCACAGCTTCTAGGGGTTTAATTTACCAGTTTTCTAGAGGTCTTCTTGTCCTGATTTCAGGCATTCTGCATACTGCAACAATAGCCCAAGTTGTTGAATTTGGTTGTGCTTTGTTATTTTTAAAATGAGTTTGTGTCTTTTGATGGGAACAGCTAAAATGAAATTAGAGAAGAGGAACTAAAAAAAATGTTGTTGACCATATTTGTCTGCATCAATAGGGTGACAAAGGTTACATTTTAAAATAACCTTTGCTTTTTTGTGGTCCAAGATAGCCTAAAAGCCTTTCAGAGCCGTTTCAGCCTTGCTCTGGTTTGTGGATAGCTACTTAGTCTGCAAGAAGCTGTTCTCTTGAGAGGGGATTGGTAGATTTGAGGGTTACTGCGGTTACATTCTGTTTCTCTTGACCATATCTCTCAGTTTCATTCTGAAAGAGCAGCAGGGCACCTGTGTGAGGATTGCCTTGAGGTATCCTCAAGAGGGAAGTGGAGCCAGCTTTTGAACTGCCATGGTGGGTTTAGCAATTCAATCCACTCCTCAGACTGCTGTGGAACAGTCAATAGAGCTTTTGTTAAGGGAAAGGGGGATAAAAAGCACTGCATCAGAACAACAACAATGTCAAATGTCATTGGAAGAACGGGACAGGCAACTGGGTTTACATTTACCAAGGAAATATATAAAAATCACAAGGTAAAAGGCAAAGGAGGATGAGGATGGTGAATGGAGGTGTGTTATACAAGGGAACTGTTTAATTGGAAAGGTTAATTGGATATTAGGACAATGTATCCAGTAAATTCTATTTAAATAGTCTGCTTAAAGATAATTTAGAAATTAATTAGAAATTGCGATGGTAGATGATTTAAAAGTCCTAGGCTATGTACTGTTGAAATCTTTATTATGGGAATTCCAGGCTAGATTAGATACCTTTTGGAGAGGAGCATTGAGAGACCACATTTGTTACAGAGATTGGAATTGCTTTGACTTTTCCCACAAGACACTTCAAGGTAACAGGGCTTTAGACATCATTTCCTATGACTTCAGCAGAGATAGCCTCTGGTCATTTAAAAAAAAATCTGCTTTTTGTTTCATACAATTAAGGCCTACTGCATATGCAGTAAGGATGTATATATAGAAGCTCATTGAATGCTTCTTCAAATTATTGCAATTGATTAGCCTTCAGGAAATAGAAAAGGGAGGAGAAACCAAAGCTATTTTGTTTTTTTATGAATAGATGTTGTACTAATTATATGTACAATTTAAACATTTAATTCAGGAAAATACTCCTTATGCTTAAATTATCAGAAACTTTCTAGAATTTGCAGACAGGGATACTAGAGTTCATTGCAAGCCTTTGAAATTCAGAATACATGTGCAATTTTTATACTAAGATTTACTTGCATCTCAAGCACGTCTTAAAAGCTGTTTAAAATGCCGAAATTCAGGCTACACATAAAACATTCTTTTAGCGTGTTTGCTTTTTGATACAATCTTTAACGGATAACTGCACACCCTGTTTAAGCCAAAACCCAACCCATTTCACAGCTATGTTTTGGTACAAAACATTTCACATTGTTCAGATTCTATCTTCTTCTGCTTGTGTCTACATGTATTCTCTCTGTCTTTTGGAGGCAATAAAGAGAGATGGTAAATGGAATACAATTACAGAGATACAAATAGATTAAATGAGGGGCATAATCTGTTTATTTTGTTTTATTTGATGCACATATCTCTAACCCTAAGAACCTGAAGTTGTAACATTTTGGTTTTTCTAACCATTCAAGTAATCTCAGGCCCTATTTTAAGGGGATGTGCTACAGAGAATTGGAGGTAGGAAGGTTGCTTCAAACTAAGTGCTTAAGTTCAGAATTGTTTCATTTTAAATGGTCTTCCCTCTAAGACTAAACACATGACTGAGAGCAGCATTTATTTCCTGGCAATAGATTACTGTGGATCTTTTTCTCATCTTTGGTCTCTTGCAGGGCTTAACTAACATTGAAGCAGCACTATACAACAAAACACTAGACACCCTAATGATGTCTCCATTTACTGATCTTACAAAACAATTACGTTGATTTTTTTTTTTTTTCATGTATAGAGGGCTTTTCTTCAGTAAAATTTTTTCTTTCCCTTTACAGATTTCAAGCATGTGTTTATTTTGCATCTGTCTTTCAAGCTATGTCATGTGGTATCCATTACTTAGCATCTGTGTTCATGGCTGTTACTCCTAACTTTGTATGTGGGTTCCCTGGAAATGTGAGTAATATTCTTTTCCACAACTCCTCTGCATCAAGTATACAGGACATCTGGACACTATGGACATCAACAGAAAATTATGTTGTAGTCCAGCTGGAAAATGGAGAAATTTGGGAAATTAATCAATGCAGCAGATCCAAACGAGAAGTCAGTTTGGATCTGGCATATGAATACAAAGGCAACAAGTCTGTATTTTCGTGTTCTGATGGATTTCTCTATGATGATACAAAGTGGAAGAGCACTGTTGTTACGCAGTGGGATCTGGTCTGTGACCGAGAATGGCTTGCAAAATTAATCCAGCCTACATTCATGCTTGGAGTCTTGATTGGAGCAGTGATTTTTGGTGACATCGCTGACAGGTAAACTGCTATCCTTTGACAACTGTAGCTTCAGACTGCAGTAACTCCATGTGTTTTTGTTGTTTTCACTCATAATTACTCATAATTATGTGCTCAAAATTCAGGAAGTTTGGATATTGCTTTATTCACAGATCTGTTTAACTCAATATCTTTTTCCAATAGCAAGTACTAATTTTAAAATGTCTTTGCAAGTCATTTCCTTTAGCAATTTTTTTTGTGCTTTATGTCATCCATTGTTCTAGGCCTTAATCTCTGAAATTCCCCTGGGCAGCTAGTATTTGCCTTTAGGTTATTTATTTGTTTGTTTATTTATTTATTTTTAACAGAAATAGCAATAGCTCATTGTAATAGCAATGGAAAAACCTGGGAGTAGATTTTCACCTCATTTTTCACGAGGAGAGATTCCTAGTGGAAATACTGATTTTTAATTTGTAATATGATAAATGACAGAACGCCTTCTAGAAGATTAAGTGTAATGTATTTTAAAATCATGTTTCCTAACCTCTGTCATGAATACAGCTCAGTGGGGCTGATGCAAAGGCTTCAAGGGTTTGATCAAGCCCCATGTTCTTAAAATAAACACCCATACGCTATTTTTCCTTGCTCTCCAATTTTAGCTTTTCTCTGAAAAATTAGCTTAAACTTCAGTCTCTTGAGGGTTAGTCCAGATAGGAGAAAAAATGGGTGTGAGTGAGCTGTGCTGTAGTTTCACTTATTTAATAGCATGTATAAAGTTCTGTTTGAGCACAAGGAGAGTCAGTCCATGGAGGGACTCATCCCAAGCAATCTCATGCTTACGGTGCCAAGGCTGTCCTTCAGCCCATTCCTGTCCAATGCTTCTTCCCTGGATGTTATCTCAGATCACGCACTGAGATCCAACATAAGAGCTGGACTCAGAAGCAATGAGATTCAGGATGAATGTCTGTATCCTCCTGTTTCTGTTGGTTTTCTCTCTCAACACAAACAGACTTATTCCTGCCTCAGGAGAACACTCAGCCATGCCCCTTTATCCATATGACAGTCAAATATCCAAGCTACATTTGTACTTGGTTTTGTCTCAGGCAGTTTATGTACCTGTGTTTTGCTTCGAAGGCTGGTTTAGAGTTATTTTTCTCTTTTTGTAAAGGAGCCTGTTGACTGACATTTCTGTTAGGTCGAGGATGACATTTTATCCTACATCTAACAGTATAAGCAGAACAAGGAGATCAGGCGTGTTTTTTCTGATTTTCCTTCATTAGCACAACACTATGGTGTGATAGTTACAACATGGGAATGCAAAAGTAATGATGACTTTTTTTTAATTTGGCTTTTAGAACACATGGAATCAATCTGCCTCCCAATCCAAGGCTTTGTAAAACCATATTTAATACAAAACCAGAATATAAAGCCAACATTTGTTTTGTGTCCCTTTAAATCATTCATAACTTTTTAAATTAATACTCAGACATGATTTATAAGTTTAGGATCATATTGTTCTCATTTCCATTAATTCAAGCCATGGACAGCTAGTTAAGACAATACACACATTCTGAGTTGCAGATTTACAACTGTAGATTTTACAGCTGAAAGTTATTATTTTCTGACACATCCTGGCTTGGTGGGAAATAAGACTGTGTGTTCCTCCCATTACCAATGAACAGATTTCCCAACAGAAGAGCTCTGATAGCTAAGACTCATTGGGATCTTTTCTGGCAGGAATCAAAGATAAAATGTGCATGACTCCAGGTCAAGGTTGGAGAAGAATAGGAGGAATTTTAATGGAGTACCAAATACTCACAGAAAAATAAAATTACAAAGGAGTCCACACCCCTGAAAGTCCTCAACCTCTCTGTCTAAAAGTAATATCTCCATTTGCGAAAAGCTCTTTGCAATGGAGTAGATAGTAAGAGCCCAAGAAAATATTATCAGGGAAGAAAAATGATTCCACACATTTTGTATTACAAAGCATTTGTAGATAAAATGTAATGAATCTCCAATAGAGCCTTTAGCATGTGCTCACTTGTTTAGGGACAACTGGCTCTACTCTGGATATTTTCTCCCTGAGATACAGGAAGAAAAAAAAACAAATAGAAGTTCTTTTTTACTAAATGCCCTTCTTTTACACTGGAAACTACTATGTGTTGATAGGAAGCTATTATTTGACATGTTTTTTTTGCCGTTAGTATACTATATTCTTGGATTTCTGTATTTGTATATGCATGCATGTGTGCTGTGATACAATCAGAAAATTCAGGGGAACTGTGTGTTTGCCATTTATTAGAGAATTCAATTTTAAATAACTGTACAAAGATATGTTACAGAAGCCTTTCATTACTATCCAAATTGGTTGTTACTTTGGCAAGAGATGGCATGTTATGACAGCTAACTTTTGTTAGAAATTATTAACAAAAGGCTACTTAATATAAAATATCTGAAAAAGTGATTTATGTCCTCATAAAGAAGACTGAGTAAATCTGCAGATCAGTTATGCAGAAGTTCAGCTTGAAACTGGAGGTGAACATATGTAATGCTCACTGCACATTCCATTCATAGGAGCTTCCTTTTCCTTGGAAGTTGGAATTACTGAAAAATTAATACAGGTAACTAAACCAGAGTTTCTGTGGTGCATTGTTAAACTTCCATCTAGGCTCTCTGGAGTTGCAGGTGTATTTTAATAGAATGTTTGTGGTTATTCATAATTTTATTACTGCTGTGATTTTCAGGCTGGGAAGACAGCGTGTTATATGGTTCACAAGTGCTGGTCAGTTTGTATTTGGCATTGCAGTGGCCTTCACATTTGACTACTACAGTTTTGTGACTGTGCGGTTTCTCCTTGCTATGGTAAGAAGGGATGATCACCCTGGCTCTTTTTACGTGTCATTTCCTACCCCTTATCAGGAAAGCCTCCCTTTTGTTATTATTTCCTCCCCTACTTCATTATTCTAAAGCCCCATCTGTTGCACTTATTTCAGCAGAGCAGGGAGAGTCTGAATATTCTTGGACCACAGCAGTTTTCCTCTTTGAATTAATAGAAAGCGTCTGTATGAAGCAGTGTTTGGTACTTCCTCCATCCCAACCTCTGCTGGACTGGTAATTAAATACCAAGTGTGAGCAGCAAACTCTGGATTCTGCATTGCAGCTGCAGTTGCATTTCTCCTCATTGTTAGAAATGGAGTATAGTTTTTCTTAACCTAGCAAATCTATAATAAGTATTATTTTTATCTCTACCATTTTGAATGATGGAGGAGAGATGCACATGTTTTATGCTGTACTTAAGAGTATTTCAGTATATATGTTTATGCATACCTACACACATACTTTTATATATATGCGTGGTATGTATTCCATATCTGATAGATATTCAATATTTATACATATTAAACAATTTTAAATAACTGTTTTACAGCCAAAAATGTACTATTTGTAGCTTTTCACCACATAATGCATACAGAATGCCATCACACACAAAAAAATGATGTAACTTATTTAATGTGGGTTAGATATTTGAAAATAGTCACATAATTTATTTTATTCCTGCTGACAGCGCATTAGTCAAGACAGAACCTTGCACCTGGAGCTCCCTTTGCCTGATTAGAGCTCAGAAGAATTTCCTAGCAGGAAAAACGACATAATTTTAGCCTTGAACAGTGAGATCTAAAGAAGTCCCTCCACTCACTTCCTTGGCTGTTGATGCCAGGGATGGTGGTAGTTTAGAAAAGCAAAAAGCTCAGACCAGACCAATGCTGCAGGTTTTAACTGGCCACTGGGACTGATTTGCAAGACTCAGGCCTAAAGCTCTAGGCCCTGTGCTACTGAGATCAGCACAACTTTCCTGTCAGCTTCAGTGGGTTCAGAATCAGAGATTATTAACTTTCATATTTTCAACCAGAAAACTGATTAATCAAAACAATATACTGAAATATTTTCTAGTCTATATTTTCTAGCTGTGTTTGGAAATGTTTTGAGATACCATGAATTTGATGTTGCTAGAGAAATTGAAATATATATATGTTCAATAATATATATATTCAATAAAAAAATACTATCATGCAGAACATGCCAGCAATTGCATTCACTGCATAACATATGAGAACCTGTAATCATATATATATATATATAATTGTAAAAAATTTGATTTAATGAGATCATTTACAAGGGTGTGGAAGGTAACTCTCAGTAAATTTGCAGTTCCTTGACATGTAGGTTATTAATAGTTTACTTAAAAGCCAAGGTCAAGTGGATTTTCAGAAGTGAGGATTACCTCAGGGGACCTCATTTTCCTGAGCATCCAGTTTGTGATGTCATTAAGGGACCTGATTTTTGGAGGGGAAGGGCTTAATGACATCATCAAATTAGGTTCCTTTTCAGGTATCTCTTGCTGGCTGTCCCCCACTACAGAGAAGCATCCAAATTCACTTCATATTTTTAAATACAGTGTCTGGGCAGTCTGAAGGTTTGAGCGAACTTTTCCTCCAGCCGATTAGTTTTCAGGGTTGCCTTTTTTCTGTCAGTGTGAGACAGGCCAGCACTGTGGCAATTAAGCGTGCACAAATGTGGAACACTGTTACTCTTTGTTTTTACTGCTGGTGCACAAGGAGAGCACATACAAAACTCACTCTGGTTTTTTTTCTTTTCTTTCTCCCACACCCCCAGGTTTCAAGTGGCTATCTGGTTGTGGCTTTTGTTTATGTGACTGAATTTGTTGGCATTAAAGCACGAACCTGGGCTTCTATGCATGTCCATGCTTTTTTTGCTATGGGAATTATGATTGTGGCACTCGTGGGATTTCTGGTTCGGACCTGGTGGGTCTATCAGATATTTCTCTCCATAGCAACTGTTCCCTTTGTCTTGTGCTGCTGGATGCTCCCAGAAACACCTTTTTGGCTCCTGTCAGAGGAAAGATATGAAGATGCACAAAAAGTGATTAATACCATGGCAAGATGGAATAAAGTAAACACTCCCTGCAAAGTTTCTGAACTGTGCTCAGTCCAACAAGATGATCCAGTCAGTGGCAGAATGGGTGAAAATGACATGTCCTCAACAAAGAAGCACAACATCTTAGACCTGTTTTGTAACTGGCAAATTGCAAGAAGGACCATCACGGTCTGGCTGATCTGGTTCACTGGGAGCTTAGGGTACTATGTCTTCTCCCTCAGTTCTGTCAGTTTAGGAGGCAACGAGTATTTAAATCTCTTTCTCATAGGTAAATATTTTTGTACTTTATTCTGTTAATGACAGAACTGGAACATAACATTTAGAAATGTCTATAGATTTGACAGCCAATTTTTTACTTTGTTCATTCAATTATGAGCCTTGTTCAAAAAGCTTCTTGCTAACTCTTCATAAAGTTGACTAACACAGGAATATCATTCACTCCAAATCTGTTTCCAAAAAAAAAAAGAATTTAAAATTTGATGGTGTACAAAATTCTTCTCTATCTGTCTTTCTGATTGTAAAACCGCATTCTGCTTGTCTCCTCTTTGCCCTGCAAGCATGCAGCAGATCCACACAAACACCAGGGGAAACAGATGAGCAACACAAAATTTGCCCTGCACTGTTAAAGGCACAAACTAGGAAAATAGGAGAAAAATATTATTCTTTTTATCCCTTACAGTCATGATATATTGAGTTTGTCTGTGTAAAAAACAGATTCATAATTCTCACAAGCAAGACTAATTTTAGTTTTCTCAAAAGTATATTTTTTATTAAGTTGTGATATTATTTTATCATTCTGAGTATAATCTTTCTCTGGTATGTAAGTTGTTTGTTGTTTACAAAGGCAGTTAAGTGCATTCAAGGCCTGATTCAAAGTTTGTTAAGATCAGTGGAAATACTCCATTGACTTCAGAGGACTCTAGATCAGACATGTAGCTCTGAGCCAGCAAAGAATTAAATTATGTGCTTTCCTTTGTGCAACTGAGTACTCTCAGTGAAGTGAATGTGACTGATCGTGTACATAAGCACACAGAAGGACTGGGGCTCTCATGAATTCAGTTTGTTTTGTCATGTATTACAGTGTATTGTTAGACTGATGTGTTGAAGAGTGGAAGCTAGTATTGCACAGATAACTAAAATGTTAGGTTGGAGTACACTGTATCCACCTCTTCTAAAAATACTTTAGCAGACTAACAAACACATAATAATTGCACAAGCCCAAAAGATCGTTTCCTGATATTACAGGTGTAATGACATGCCATACGCACTTAATGAAGGAATGCAGCATATTCATTCAGGGCTGTATCTTATGTTATTCCTTGATTTTACATTGGACATAGTAGCATTCTTCATGAGCAAATTGGTTCAAAACGTGTCCAAAGTGGCTTAGGCTCAATATCATTTGTCTTGGGGCAGATCATGTTTATACAGTATTTGTGAACAGTCCTCGCCAAATGCCAGTTCCTTCCTGCAGAAGTTTTTCTCCAGAAAGAGACATTAGGAAGAGACAATCTGTGTTAAGAGTGGGATGTTGTAAGCAGCTGCCCTCTTTTTTATAGAGAAGAGAGTAAGCTGGAACTGCACTCTGTATTTGTGAAGCTAACTCAAAAAACTGGACTTGGAGAGACCTTGCTTGCCATTTACTTTGGGATGATTTTGAGCTGAAGCTGGGGGAGGCACCTGTGCCTTCAGTTCTGTGTCCAGGTGGAAGCTAGAAAGTCCTGAGAGGTGTGTCAGTATGACACTAACAATATTCCTTGTGGGCATACTTGAGCTGTTGTGAAAATACTTGAAGGAGAAGAGCAGCAAATGTACAGCTTTAAGACAAAAGTGCCAGTATCCTAAAAGCAGAACTGTGACTTTGATGTTTTCTGTAATTTTCCATCCCAAGGAGAACTGGAGCTGCTCTGCTCTGTGAAACCTGTTTCCCTTGTCCTTCTCCACTCTCATTACCGTATTTAAGGCCATTTTCTGCCTCCTGTCACCATTTCTGTTACCAAATGAACTAGCCCAACACACTGGTTATCTCTAGATTTTACATATTTATTATCCCCTAGATTAAATTAATCCTCATAAAGAGGAAGTTAGAGTTAGAACATGAATATGTGTAATCATGACTTAAAACAAAATAATTTCATACTGACAGGTGCTGTGGAGTTGCCTTGCTATATCATTGCTTGCGTTGCGATGGACAAACTGGGAAGGAGAAACACACTCATTCCGTTCCTTATTTTAAGTGCACTGATCTGTGTTTTAATTATGTTCATACCTCAGGTTAGTCACGTATTGTTGAAAGTGTTCCTATAGCAGAAATTGATTTTAAAGGCTCTTAAGCCAGTAGATGCAGCTGCTCTCTCTAAACCATATAGTTGGTCAAAGGCTGATTTTAAATTTCAGCTGCCAGTCAAAGGTAGATTTCTGCATTTTCAGTACAGGTTTCACTGTCACTGCTGGAGTCACATGTAAAATGTTCCCAAGACTTCAGTGAACCAGGACTGGTAAAGAGTGATATGAACATTAGTAACTTACTGAGCAATTTTTAAAAAGCAAGCAATAAGCATTGCTTATTAAGGTTCACAACTTTTCAAGAATTTCAATTATGTTTGAAAGTGTTATTTTCTCGTGATATATTTATTTGTGCTCTCTTTCAATAGGACTTCAGTATATTAATTATTTTAGCAAATATGGCTGGAAAATTTTCAATAGGTGTGGCATTTGGCCTTATATATCTCTACACAGCAGAACTGTACCCAACAATTGTAAGGTAAGAACTTTCACCAGTTATGTGTTTTTCATTAATTGGATGTTATTTCATTCCCTTTGTTATTGTTCTGCACCTGATCCAGCAGCCCTTGGCATCAGTGGAGGTGATCTCAAAGACTTGGGATGGGATGAGTTCAGAGTTGTCTGGTGTTTGGCTGTACCATAGTTTTTTATTCATTTTTTTTATTCATTTTCCATTCCATATGCATTGATTGGTTCCATTGGGGAACTGGAAGAATACTCAATACTTTCTTAAACATTTTTCATGCCTTTCTTAAAAGTCCTCGTTATTCATCCTGGGATCTGTGCTGAAGGATGATTATATTTTTAATCTTAATTACAGAAGCAGCTGAATTTCACTACAACATAAATTTACCTTGGCATAGTGACAGCTTCCTAGTATAATTGCTTAAAGACATAAATCCTACTGATGTTTTAAGTGTCTGTGCATTTCTAATTGTTTCCTTTATCTGCTAGAATTCTTAATCAAATTTTTTTAAGTCTAGATCACTTGCTGTTGGAAGTGGAAGCATGATGTGCCGTGTAGGAAGTGTGGTTGCTCCTTTCTGTGTATATCTGAGAAGTGTTTGGATTTTCATGCCACTTGTAAGTATTTATTTCTATGGTGAATGTTTCTGGTTTTGAAAAGGTGCATGTGTTATTTGTTTTCTCTTTACTAACTTGCCAAGTATGTTTTTCACATGACAAAGGAACCAAAGGCTGAATGTTTATTTTGAAAAGAAAATTAAGTAAGCCATTCTTGTTCAAAATTTTAAGTCCCAAAGATTAGTTGCTTCATATTGTTAAAAATACGCAGCTAAAGTAAAAGGGAGACTTTGAATCACTGAAATATTCTGAAATGTTTTTGTGATGGGAGACAGAAAAATATTTATGCACTGAATACTAGAGTAAAATTGATAAAAATATTTTCTGTTAAAATATTCTGCATCTACCATGTAACATTTAGGAAGTGTCATAGTCCATACTTTCTTGCAGGCCTAGCAGTTTTTGACCATGCTCCTGACTTATTCTCACCTTTCTTCAAAGGCATAGTTCTTCCATTCTTGAACTCACCACAGGTGGCTGGTTTTTCTTACACTATGCCTTAATATTTTCCACAGCTTCCCTGGGACATTACATCTTTGGAATAGCCTTCCAAAAGATCAAGAATGTTTTGTGCTTACTACACCTGGTCTTCAAACCTGCCCCAAAGGTCCCTCTCTGTGTTCATTTACAAGAACTGAACAAAACAATTCATGAGACAGAAAAAGAGAAGGAAATGGTATACTGATGAGGTTCATGGTGGCTTTGACTAGCAACAGAACCTTGTATTCATTAAGCACACCTTACTTTTTAGGTAACTCCAGGTCATGTTTTCATTAGGTTTTGTCTTCTACCACCAGTTGCCCCACAAAAGAGAGGTGGAACCATTCCTTTGTGGACTTTGGGCATTTTGTCTGCATTATGTAGCAGATCCATTTTGGACAAAATATTTTAAGTATTTCCTGCTTACAGATGAATCACATTTCTTCGTTGCATTTCTGTTATGAAGCATTTGCTGCTTGGAAGTCCTGCAGCTACTCAATCCCTTTTTTCCCTTGAAGGAT
Organism: Lepidothrix coronata; assembly: GCF_001604755.1. Classification (NCBI taxonomy): domain Eukaryota; kingdom Metazoa; phylum Chordata; class Aves; order Passeriformes; family Pipridae; genus Lepidothrix; species Lepidothrix coronata. The sequence continues at coordinate 2,049,427 of NW_016690185.1, read as the reverse complement.
AAATTATGCCTATATATGTCAAACCAGAAGGAATTACAAAGTTTATATTTAAATTTTAAGTAAAGAAGAATTTATTATTGATTTAAAATAGTTTGAATTCTTTCAAAAACCCCTTAGGATTCACTGTTACTAGCACATTGATGTTTTATGTAGATGATACATATCCAAAGATGAAAATGTAATGGGATGTGTCTTTAACCTGGATTTTTACTCAAATTTTGTCCATCACATTGGAGTTTCCTGAAAAAGTGCATTGTGCCCTTTTGATTTTGCAACTATAAAATCTCCAATTATAGATGGTAGAGACTGGTTTCAGAGAAATCTTGTAAGCTAATTTCATTATTTAAATGAATTACTTTTGGTTGTTTTGGATAAAAACTAAGAGGATGAAGAAGACTACAAATTAATTTATCTCCTCAAGCTCCTAAAAATTTTTTCTTTCTTAACAATGGCCTCCACAAACCAAAATGTCATCCCAGAAAAGACAAAGAAACATTTGCAGAGTAGAGTGATCATGGGAGAACATTCTTTTTCTCTTGTCAGCATTTTGCCTTTACTGGATGAGATAAGCTTTAGTATCTGTGCAGAAGTGCTGCAGTTCAACTACAGATGGGGAATGCTCAGACATGCTGGAGAGCAGTGCAAATGGCAGTATAAACACAGGAATTATTTCAGCTATGAACAACTCTCAGTGTACAAAAATTATCCAGAGTATTTGTAGTTGTGTAGTAGTTCACAGTGAATATGTTTCCATTATTAGCTCCTGTTGTAGAGCATTTGTCAGATTATTAAATGGACTTGTCTTGTGCTGGAGCATAGCGTGCCAAGTCTCAGGTCAAGTAAGCTTTTTGGAATGGAAATGAAATAAAATAGATTATATTTATGAGTAAACTGATATACATCACACTGATCTATTGTATACACTACACATTGTTGAGCAGTCAATACTGCTATTTGACAGTCTGCCTCTTGTACAGTTATGCCACCTGTGAGTACTGCAAGTATCTCATTTGAATGACTGTAAATCTTGAATAACTTGACAAGTATGTTTTTTATGTGACAGCTTTATAGAAAACGTACAGTAAAGCAACTGCTCCATGTATAACCTATTCCTGTTTCTCAGCTGGTAAGAATTATGTTACAGTAGCCCTTTAACAGACTGGATTTATCTCTCAGAAAAAACATAAATTAGAAATTTAAGAAGACCTCAATGAAGTCAGTAAAATTAAATGAATGCAAATACTGTGTCTAATACTAGTGGATTTTCAGGTTAAAATTTAATCTTTTTTGTTGAAGTAGAAGTAAAAGTATTATTTTTAGGGATATTTAATTCAAAATACCTTTTGTTCTGGACTAAATATATTAAGTCCTGGTCTTAGACCACTGTGAAATTGTTGCTCAAGGAAAGGCAGAGGACATATGAAAAATGATGGTGCATCTTTTTTTGAAGTTTTTTATGGTAGATAGTAGAAGCTGCTGGCTGTACTGAAGTGTTGGGAGTACTCTGAGAGTTTAACTAAGCAGATAGTCAGATTTCAAAAATTAAGGCCCTGAAAATGCAATTCATTTAAGAAGGTACACCTGTCAAATTAACTTCAATGCAGCTTAAATGTACTTAAATATCTTGTACAATAGTACACTTTATTCCATAAGCATTTGACTATATTAGAACATTTTCTGATACTGAATCATATGTTTAAAATGGTACATACATACAAAATTTATATATTTGTAATGAACAAGCAAAGGGCTAAATTATGTCAAATGCCTTATGAAGCAGTGTGCCAAGATAAGACAGCAAAAGACTTGCTTTGACTAAATGTAACTTCATTGATAATTGTGGCTACTGCCCTTGAAAAGGCAGATAATGTTTGAGAAGCCCTTGAATAAATACACTGTGACTTAATTTTTCATATTTTGTCTTTCATAGGAAATATTGGAAAATGCTTTGTAGAGTCAGGGAGAAGGGAAATGCGGGAATTACATGCATGCATCAGCTTTCACATAGAAAAATCTTCTTTTCACATAGAATTGAAGAAAACATGATGCAATAGAGTTATGAGAGCCAAGTTGAAAAGGCAGGAAAAATGGTGATGTGTATGCTTACAGAATAGTGAGAGTTCTCAGGGGGATAAGAGGTAGATTCATGAGGAAGAAAAACATGAGAAGAATGCCAAGTGTCTAAAAGACTAACTGAAACAGAGAAGACACACATATTTAAAGCACACAGTGTTGCTTTAACCTTGTTCTGTTTGGTATAAGTAGTGACCCTGTTCTCATACACTCCAAATGTATGGGTGTCTGTAAGATTCAATATTCTTTACAGACTGCAATATCCTCAAATGTAAACTTATGAGAGGCTAAAGGATGTGCATGAGAGAGGTTACTGTGGAATAGCTGCCATGTGTCACTTCATCCTGTCTTCCCATAGCAGAAAATCATATTTTATTAGTAGAGAAGCATTCTGACACACAGAGATGAGATTTTAGTGTTTTGGAATATATTTTTAAATATCACTCTTGCCACATATGTCCACAAGAATTTCCCTCAATTTGTCACTGAAGCACTGTTTGTGCCATTTCTTCTGGTTCTATTACTGTTAGGATTTTTTTGTTTGTTTTAAATTTTCGTGGTAAGAGCATGACTATTTTATTTTCACTGTAGTTTGCAGTATTTAGCAGTATTTTGCCTTTTTTTATTATTTTGTCAGCCTCTATATATTTAATGCAAGTGCAAAAAGAGGACTGTATGCAACTGCATGACTTTTACTTCTCAAAATAATGCTTGAGAGAAACTGTCCTCTTCTTTTGGGGGAGAAGAGAAGCAAAACTAGCATAGTGCATGTACATGAAAATAGAACTGTTCAAAGTTACAATAGAGACTTCTGATATTAAAGCACCTTTCTGACTTAAAGTCTGGCTTAGCTGCAAGTGGTAGCTGGCCAGTTCTTGTCTCAAGTTCTGTGTGAGAGACATAGGCACAATAATTCCAAATGTTCTCTCTCATATCTGGAAAGAATATATTAAACACAGGACAGACTTGAGAATCAGCGAGATAAAGATAATACAGTATCAAAGTGCAGAGTCATAGAATGGAAAAACACTGAGACCAGACATGATGTACTGTGGGAAAGCATTTCTATCAGGAGAGATTTGAGTCATTTATAACCTGGTGTTGCGGAATGTCAGGGTTTTAATCCTGTTCTGTCCTCAAAGGAGGAAAGTGTGAATTGTTCTCATTGAACAAGATATAGAAATGAAAGGGAAGAGTAAATATTCCTGGAGCAAATGTGTGCTTCTCTATCTACCCACATTATCCTGATCCTTGCACCACTCATGCTGAAGTAAGCTGTTGTTATGGAATTGTGTACCCCATGGACAAATCCAAAATGTGATCCCAGTGCAACTGTCAGTAGATGCCTGCACTCCTAACAGTTCTTTGAAACTGAATTTAGCAAAGTATTCTTGTTGAGAGCTAGCTCATCATCTGCTGAGCATGGATGTGCACTTTGTGGCTCAAGGCCAATGAACCATACTAAGAAATTTCAGTCTGGCTATGCAGGAGGGACAGGCACACAGGTTCAAGTACAGCTACACAGGAGCTGGAGAGTGAATTGAGATTACAGGTGGCAGGGAAATTGTGGCTCTGTGTACATGTGTGTAAAAATAAATGTATGCAATCCTAGAATCAGTTCTTAAATACATGCCTGATAGCAGAAATACGAAATGAAGATAATATATATTGTTTCCTCAGACAGAATTATTCCTGTTTGCACTGTATTGATCCCTTGTGAACAAAACACTTCACTTGCTCATTGATAAATTGTGCTGCATAATCTTTCATTTATGCAACAAAAAAAGGTAGATCTTTTATATAGGTAATATTTAAGACTTATGATCTTTTCTTTACATTTCAGTTCCTTGTGCTTTATTTTAAATATGCTCTCAAGCAAGATCAAAACTACAAACAACTTGAAAGACATTTCTACCTTTACAGCTGCTGTTTGTTTCTTCCAGTTGCTTGTTGGAATCATGGCTCTTCTGAGTGGAATATTAACCATAATGCTTCCAGAAACACTGGGAAAACCATTGACTAACACATTGGTGGAAGCTACAGAAATGGGAAGAAACAAGAAAAGCTGTTCAGGAAAGACTCCTCCAGCACATGGTGGTGCAGCATTAGAAAAGATAGAGATGTTTGGTCAAGAAACAGTCAGCACTGAGAAATAAAGCACCAGCAAAATGGCTGTTCCCAATTTTAATCATTCTCTAATTTATAAGATCTTTGTATTCAAGAAATGTGACTGTTCTATAATATCTGTGCCTTCTACTTTGTATCCAGTCTTGCCTTTTCAATAGAGCAAGACTATGAAACCTTTTCCATGGGACTGAGTTACTGCAGAAAATTTGATAGGATTTCTAGATCCCTTGTCAAACTTACCTAGACTTTAAAAAATCTGACTTGCTGTGACCAGTTGGAATGATTACGCTAAATGTCAGAAACTACCTGATTACATATATATATATAAAAATATGTCAATCCTTTGCTTCACATTTTCTGCAGTTAGAATTGTAAACCTACCATGAAGTGCCCTCTCTGCTCTCATTGTGTTGCAGCTGACAGTTAGAGGCTTAAGACTTCAAAGCACAGTAAACTCAGTTATAATTCAAGAGAGAAGCCTTAACGTTGAATTGAGTCATATCAATACTTTTAAAGTGAAACTAATTTATTATATTTTTTTTCAAATTTTCTACTAGAAATGGTACCATTGCTAACAGAGGAACGTATTCTATGGCACAGCTTCTGACTGAAAAAATAATACTAAGTTTGCAAAATGTGCAAATAGCTTGTATATTCATTCTGTTGAATGGCAATTGTATTTTTATTAGTGGTTTAGAAAAAAAGTGTTCACTGGATCTCCTGCTGTCACAGTTTAGGTAAAACTAGACTGCCTGATCCCTTTACAAGTTGCAGTCATTCCAGACCGTTATTTTAATGCTCCCCTTCTCACTTATTTCAGCTCAGATCTAGCCTCAGATTTTTTATAACTTTTAAGAGCTACACTAGCAACTTTACCAAATGCCTCCATCAAGGTCTTCACAGTCTTCAGTGCAGAGAGCTCTTACTCAGGCTCTCTGCACAGAAGCGGACTTAGTTATTAATGAATTTTTAGTAGACATGGTTTCCACACAGCTATCTGTAGCTCATTTTTTCCTTATTATACCACACAAAATCAGTTAGAAAAATATAATCTAAAAAATGGTAGCTGGAGGACACTGATCAATAGAAGAGTTACCAGTTACTCTAGTAGTTTTAGTCAAAGTGTCTGTAAACATCCCACTGTTGCTACACCTCAGGTGTGCATGAACCCTTACTTGTTAGTGCAGTGTTTCTGCCTTATGACTGTGGACCATAGAAAACTGATAGATAGGAACGCATCACTCTGGTTGCTACTTTTATTGTTTTCTCTCCCAACTCCCCCTCTTCAGTCTAACCTCCAGTCCTGGGGGTTCTTCCTTGCCTGAGGATCTATATCCTCTTTGTTTGACCATCCTTGGTTTGAGGGGAGCAGCACACCAGCTGTCTGCATGTTGAGGCTGAGACAGCCCTCTCTTATCTGGGCTGTGTGAACTTGGTCCCCCTTGGTTTGAAATCAGGTTTTTTTGCATCTTAGGGACCTACTCTCATGGCACAATCTCATCAAAACAAGTCTTTGTTTACTTCTTTGCCATGTACCCAAAAATAAGGTATCTGTATTACTACAGATAAATATTCTGTATGTTGTAGAAATTAATGGCCGTATTTTTCAATTATATCTGCACAATCATTAGTTTCAATGACTTCTGAAACCAGAATAATGGTTTATATCCTCTTATAAAAGATTTTATTCTTCACTGCACTGTCCTAGATTATCAAGTAGCATTTTGGTCCTGGTATTAGAACAAAATAATATCCTGTGTAAGGATTAACATGCTTTGAAGCAAGCAAAATTCAGTCAGTTTAAGTTCAGAGAGTTTCTACGAGATAATTATATAGAAAGCATAGAAAAGAATCTTTATGCTCCCTACAGTTCTGTGGGTGTTCCAATGTTTGCAGAGAAAACCTCCAAGAAGACCTGCACAGAATACTCTGGCTTACGTCCAGATATGTTAGTTCAGCAAAAGCACTTAACCTTACCCCGTGAGTAATCCCATCATTATTCAGAGAACGACTTGAACACATACTTTGTTGACTGAAGAACGGATTACTCACATGCTGTGGTTTTTCATTTTGCTGAAGAGCAGACCTAGTATTCTTCCACTGCTTTCAGATCTCCCTCCACTTACCAGAGCAGAACAGTAGATCTTTATCTGCAAGATCTATTGCCAAACCCTGCATGCCCTGCCTTAAATAAGGGTTTAACCATGCTAAAAAAGAAAACATCATGCAATACACCTAACAAGGAATTAAACTGGTACTATCTTCCATTACAGCCACCCTTCTCACACACAGAGCTCCAAGTTGTTTCCTTATTTTAGGGTTCTTTCACATGGATACTCCCTCTTTTGATAGTACATCTATTTTAAAACTCACTAGTCATGAGTTTTGGGAGCACTACAGTCTAATTCTAACAAGGTACTGATGAACAATTAAAATTATTTTTTCTACCTCCTTACTTGCCAAATAACTGGCAAGTAAGGTGTTACCCTGGTACGAACAGTCAAGGCGTGTTCTGTGTTCCTTTGGCTTGAGGGATTCAGGACCTGGTGATCTGTAATCAGTATACATAAGGTAAAGAAAAGAAACAGAAAAATCTTAAATGCACAATGATACTGATACTGTTTACAAACTAAACTGTAATTATATTTCTAGACCACAATGTTGGCTGGTGGCTTTTAAGACCAAAACCCAGTTCCTTCTGTCACTGAAGTCAGTTGGTATTTGGTCTTTGATTCAAATGACACCTAAATTTCCCTGAACTAATGATGTTACTGTTTTTCCTTGGAAATAAAAAGTTTGTTGATCTACAGGTACACCTTTTGTGATTTTATGTATCAATAGCTTAGAAAATGCCTTGGAGTATCCTATTCTTTAACCTGAGGAAGCATATTACTGAAAAAAAACCAGGAAATGGCATGTCTCTGTATGTCTCTAGCATTTCTGTTTGATTGTTTTTTCCATATGGACAAAAATATGTTTAACACTAGTCATGCACTATAAATGTAGCAAAATCAGGGTGAGTTGATTTCTTTCCTTTCAATACCCATAGATTTTCTAAATCCTCTTGCAAGAGAGCACTGAGTTTGAGAACAAATGCTTCTGTTCCTGTGGGGCATCTTTTCATTTCATTGCTCATAAAAAGAATTATTTTTTTATAGTTTCTTATCTGAGTTCTTTTATGTTTGTATTTTTCATCTCTACCTTAGTGCATATTTATTGTGCTGATCTATGTCTCTGGAGTTACATAATTGTTTTATGGCATAGTGAATCTGAATTCTTACCTGTGTTAATTGCTGGTCACTCTTGCATGATGACAAATGTTTTTGTCCTAAATCTTATATCCAGTTTTATTAGACAGTCTTGCAGTTTGTTAAGGACATACTTTCTGGGTTAAATATAGGAATAAGAGCAATTATCATTAGTTTAACGATAACTAATGAAAAATAGTAAATATGTTTGATATTTTGAATAATTATTTTAAACTTTGTGAAACATCTATTTTCTACTTTAACAATTCCCTTCAATTTCTATGTGCAAAATTCTATAGTTTGAACAACCATGTAGGAAAAAAAAAGCTATGCAAACTATGTGCAGTAATCATATGCTCTGAGTAGTACCCTGAATGTCTGAACAAGGGGTGAAGCCTGCCTGAAGGCTGAGGGCTTTTATGCAGTGGCTCTGTGGAAACAGATGATGGTCTGACATCCCAGCGCTGGGATGGAGTGCAGGACTCATTGGCCTTCTCCTGCATCTTTCACAGCTTATTTTTACCAACTCCTTAGGTGCAGTCACTTAGGAAGCCTCCACAGCACTGGGCTCAGCAACATGCAAGGTCTGTGACTGCCTTTTGCAAGAGCTTAGGAAAAGGTGAGGTCATGGAAGCTTCATGCCAGAAAGGCATTTGTGCCTGCAAAAAGGAGGCTCTGGATTCATCCTATGCCCTTTTCAAATATCTTAGAGATGCTCATCTGAATCCCAGAACAGATTCCTAGGGGAGAAATTAAACTCAAAAATTTAAAAAAAAAAATATAGTGTTCACAAAATAACAAGTTTATTCTATCAGGGAAAATTCTAGTAAATGCTGTCAGTTAGTATCTGCATTGTTACCTTTCACAGGAAGAAAGATTAAAGCACACCTATGTACTGGTAGCCTAATAACTTTGTACAAGATTCTGTACCAAACAGAGTGTGCATTTTGGTAACATGGAGGAAGTATGTATTCATAGGAAGGAGTTTGTTTGCCCAGAATTTGTGGATTCAATACAATATATTTTAATGGTTTTTTAAAATGTGCATTTATTATCTGCAATTATGGGCAAGAATAAAGTCAGACACACATTTTTAATTTTTACACCTTTACCTAATTTAATGAACTCCTATCACCAACTGTCCATTTGGTTCACAGTCCCTTATAGAGGCCTGGCTGGCGTTTTGGCATTCCACAGCAAAAACCATTTATGGTTTAAGCTAGCAAGTATCATGTGTATGTCTTTTCCCTGTTTGTGTTTGCAGGTGTAAACCAAGGTTTGGGTAATGTGTTAGATGGTGACTATGACAAAATGCACATGAAAAATGTGACATATTTTGCACTTCAGTTACGGAAAGAATATTATATTTTTTTTTTGCTTTTATTTGTATAAGCTGACTGGGGCAGTAGTCCCTCAGACACATTCAGTAGTGACAAAAATAGCTGCAGATACTGTAGAATGGGTATGAGTTATCAGTAAAGAGAGTAGGTGACTACAGAAATGACAGAACAATGTACATGAACACTTGGTGTTCAGTGGATGTGAAAACTAACTGTAGCTTCCTCATGCAGGCATTGGAGTGGGCAGACAGTGCCAGGAAAACAGGAATTGCAGTAATTTATAGCCCTATTCCTCATTTTTTGGCCCCTTAGACCTTCTCGGGAACCTATTCATTCTTCACTTCCCTTAAATCTCTAATTAGTGCAAGTAACTCAACTTTCTATTCTTATTTTATTAATCTTACGTTTTCTGATCAAGTTACATCCATCACTTTGCTTCGTCATTTGTGTTTTGAAGGCTTGATATGTCCTTGCCAGGTGATTTATGTTCCTCCCTGAAAGTAACCGTAATAAATGGTCCAAATAGTTGTTTGTTGAAGTTGAGAAATTTGAATCATCCCTGATATACTGATTTCAAGAGCACTGAGCTCAATCAAGCTGAGAAAAATCAAGCCTAAAAAGTATACACCTCAAAAGGGGAAACATCCTTTTTTAATACGACTGGTATATAAAAAATGATTGCAGAGAGGTTTGTGCACAAATCTTTCAAATAAATTACTAACCTAGGTTTATGAATAATCAGAAGTAATGGGAAATATCTCATTTAGTGACAAACCAACTCTTCTCTCTCTGAATTCCTGTCTAGCACGCAGGCATGGATACTGCTCAAGTGTTTGCTGCAGATGAGTAGGATCCCTCTATGGAGTGCTCACAGGCATGTAGTTATTAACATTGCCTCATAATGTTACATGTGGAGATGAACAGACTTGCACAGGAATAAGAAAAAAACATAAGGGGTGATTCTTGTAAAGATTCTCGCCACAGTCTCATTGCCAGTGATGTGATTAAAAAGTGGTTTTGACTGAGGTGATCATGAACATAGCAAAAGAACCAGGGATAACTGGGCAATCTCTCAGCAAATATTTTCACAAAGCTTTTCAACAGGAATGTCAGAACTACTGGTTCCTTCCTTATATTGAGAGAATTTCTCCAGAAGTAAGTAAATAATAGGCAAACAGCAAAACGAGGCCCATCTTAAACTTTCTGCTGAAATGGTAACTTGCCATGGACACTGATGCTTGACTTGATCTTTGAACTGGTTAAAGAAGTGGCACATAAATGATTCATGTCATTCACAAGACTAGAAGCAGGTCAGCATCCTGTTTTCAGAGAGGTCATTTCTGCTTATCATTATGGGTCTATTCAGGAGAGTATACAAAGCAAAAGGAATGCTAAGGTAAAGGGAAACACTTCTTCAGCACTGCTTGAGCTGGGCTGGTGGTGTGCTGGAATACCACTGCCAGTCATGGTTCACAAAGAGCTCCAAGTACAATTAGGGCTGTGTTTGTTCTATGCCAGAAGGCTGGTGCTCTCTTCCTGAGTGCCCAAATCATGACTTGCACTAAATTAAAGGATACGACAGCCACTATCACAGTTTGTCAGGAGCATTCTCAAACTACAAATAGGTGAAGGTTGCACTTGGAATACTATTTAGCCAATTATTTGTTAGTTCAAAAGGACATACTTTGCACAATACACAGAATAATACATACACAAACATCCAGGGGATCTTTAGCGGTTGGGCTGTTACACGGATCTTCTTGTCTGTTCTTGTCCTTTTTCCCATTTTTCACAAGAGAACACCAACATCTGTAGCAAAAAATTTCTCATATCTTGAAGGCCTCAATACAGAATGGCTGATCTTCAGTTTATCAGGGCTCTGGGAATTAGAGGATCTATATTGTGCTGTTCATTTTAGGGAAGAGCAGAAGTAAGAAAATCAATGGCAGCACTAAAGAGTTGAAATTGTTTCCCCCTATAGATGCCTGCATGGATAAACAAACATTTGTGGTAGGAAGTCACATATCTAGATTACATGGAAAAAAGCTTTTTCCTCATCCTAAAATATGTTGTACTTTACTTATGGGTGCTTTCACAAAACACAATGTGTTCACCTTTCCAAAATACTTTAGCCCATAGAAGATTCTTGTTATGCAATAACATTACAATAAGATTTGGTATCCCCAATCAGCTTGAATTTCCTGCATCTCATTCTCAGGAAAAGATACATTGGGAATTCCATGAAACATTCAGCCTTGCACCAACATCTGTCACAGAACATTTCAATCCAAATAATTCAAATTTGGCAAAGTTATAAGCAATAAGCAGTAGAATCTCAGGAGGAGAAGTAGCAGGCAGTTTTAATATTAGCTGGCACTGCGACCTATTTGAGGGAAATTTCCATATGTGAAAGGATTCTCTCCAAAGTTACTGCAGATATCCTGTAATGGCTTAGAATAGTGTTCATTTTACAATCAATGCACCATGCCCATCAACAATTTCATTTCTAAACAAGTAAACTTCTGTTCTTCTGCTGCTTTCCCTGTCTTAATGCCCTATTTTCAGAACACAGAAAAATCAAGCTACACTATAATTTGGGGGAATTATGCCTACACATGTGTAATATATCGTGTCTTTAGTTTTACCATTTAAGAACACAGCTAGATTGGGAGAAGTTTGCCATATGTTGTGCACACTGTTGCTGTACATAGAGATATCCTTCGGATGACTGCTGGTCTGTATTTAAATGACTATAAAGAAAAGGCACTTGCCTGGAAGATCCATGGCAGAAGCTGTTCGACAGGGCTGAAGAGGAGTGGTTGGCAAACACTGTCCTGATGAGCATGTTCAGGGACGAATGCTCAGGCTGTCAAATATTAGCCAAAATGTCCTGCCAAAGGCAAATGCCCTGGAGGCGATAAACTGGGGTATATGCTATATAATTTCATCCTAGCGATCCTGCAGAGAGGTTTATTTTTTGACAAACTTGTGTTTTTCCGCTGAAAACAGCCCTGCCTGGCTGTGCTTATTACGGGTTTGCGGTTTGGCAAGGACTCGTACCTCACCGACCTGCGATGGCTGGAGTTCCCCTCCCAACCGCTCGCACGATCGCTCAAGCGCTGTGGCAACCCTAAGGCAGCTTCAGAAACACTCAGAACATAACTGCCTGTGAGGGAGGAAAAAAGGACAATGTATTCCCTGCAGCACAGCGGGTCCCGTTGAGCCTCCTCTGGAGCGCGCTGGGGAAATATCAAGGGGGAAAGTTCTGGCCGGGCCCCGGCAGGGCCGACGCGCGGCCGCCGGGCGCTCCGGGCGTGCTGCCAGCGCCGGGGGAGGGCACTGCCCGGGCACAAACAGCTCCTTCATTCGCGGCGGGGGGCGGAGCTGGGCCCGGGGGTGCCCTGGGGCAGGGGGGCAGCGGCAGCCCCCGGGCAAGGCGCTCCGGCCGCTCCCGCACGTGTCCCCGCGCTGCCCGGGAGGGCGGCTCTTCCAGGCGGGACTGGGGGCCTCCTCCTCACCAGGTATCGCCTGCTCTCCCCGCTTGGGTTGTTTTCAGACTTGTACTTCCAGCCGAAGAGGGAAATGCTGCATGCCGGAGCCCTTTTGCTGCCGAGGGCCGGAGAAGCGCCCCCCGGGACTGGGCGCTGCCCCCGGGCGTTCCCGCGGGCGCAGCCCAGCTTCCAGAGCCGGGGCCGGGAAGGCTCAGCACACATACCGGGGCGGGAGGGGTGAACCGCAGGGCTTGGCCGGGGGGAAGATCCGGGATCGCAGCCTCTCCCCGCACAGAGCGGCGACGGGCTCCATAGTCCCCGGCCTGCGGCGAGCGAGGACCGCAGACCTCTCCGGTTTGGGAGGGAAGCAAGAGCAGCGCTCGGCGCGTAGGTGCTGCTGCTGAAGGGGACTTGCAGGTAGCTGAGGGGGCGGTATAACCTAGCATTTTAGGGTTAGGGAGCTGTTTCCCGTGCATGCGAACAGCCATCTGAAGGACGAGCTGAAGCCTCCCTGGTCGGCCCGGGGTCCCCTGTGACGGTGGCTTTCTGTGGTCCCCTGTGACACCTGCTTTCTGACAGTGGTCCCCTGTGACACCTGCTTTCTGACAGTGGTCCCTTGTTCAGTGAAGAGAGAACAGCCTTGCCTTCCTTCTGTGGCACTTCCCGAATGTACATCTCACAGGGCAGCCCAAATGGCAGAAAAGGGACTAGGCCAGAGTCAAAAGGACAAAATCAGTACCTCCTCCTCCTCCTCAGCAAACGCCCAGGAGTGGATCATGAGCACCATGTTTTTGCCTGGCAAAACCCCTCTCTGGAATCATCTGAAGGCAATCAACACCAAGGGTGCTTGTAAACTGGGGAAGTGAATAAACAAAAGTGATCAGCAAAAAAAAAAGGAAGGGAAAAAGTGCTCCATGGCAGGCACTGACAGGGACAGTGGGTGCAGCTGCTCTGGTGGGTGAGGAGCCCCTCCAGCAGTTCAGAAAGGCTGGAGCTTTTGCTTCCTGGTACCACAGGCTTCAAGCAATTCAAAAGTGTATTTCAGTACTTAATTACAATGAGAGTTAGTTTAAAAAAACCCACAGGACTTATATATAGCAAATTTTGTTTTTTTTCAGTTACTTCCTGTTCCATTTTATGGTCAACAGTTCAGCTGGGCTTTTTCCACTGTTTATTTGGGTGTGTAAATATGCTTATTTTGGTAGGCTAGATGGGTTGCAACACAAGCTCAGAGTGGTCAGCCTGCTGTGTTTGCAGGCTGCAGCTGCAGCTGGCAGTGGGTGTGCATGGTGTGTGTGTGTGTGTGTGTGTGTTGGGGACCAGTATATTTATCCATATTGATCATGTTGTCCACTGCTAGAATGACGTTACAGCTGAAGGTTTGTGGCACTTAGTGATGACATACAGCTATGGGAGGCAAGAAAGAATAAGGATACCCTTGAGACACATGAGGCTGGCATTGTCTACTGTTGCCTGAGTTGGGAGATGAAGTCATGTCACAAAATATCTCAATATTTTTAAAAATAATTCATTCTGGCTTGGGAGGAGCAGGAGGGTGGCAGGACCATGAAACCCACATCAGGCAGCTGGTGTCCTCATTGCTGGGGAATTACAGCTTCCAGGTGACTCTCTCTGGCTTCTGTCCCATTCTTCTGACACTATGTAGGGACAGAGAGCTAAACAGTACTTGACACCATTTGCCTCCCTCCCCAGCAGTTACTGCAACTGGTCTGCCTTTTAAAGGCTGATTTTTGCAAAACCCTCAGTACAGGCCTGTCTGACAGGACAAGAAATGTCCCTCTGCTGGGACTAAGCTGGGCTCCCACATCAGCTAAAAGTAGTTTCTCCTCCTGTGCCCCCTGCCCAGGCTGTGCTGCCAGGGCAGAGCCATAGGTGAGCCTTGCATTCATAGCATGGTCAGTGGTTCTGCAAAGCCCAAGCTGCACTTGCTGATACTAGCTGTGTGTAGCTCTGCTTTGCACCCAGTTGATTTTTGGCACATTAGCACATGAAGGCTTGATGTGCTCCTGAACGGCAGTAGTAAGTGCTAGAAAAACACTGCATTTAATGGGTGTGTCATGGCCTTCTGAGCTGTTCCTGTAGACTCCAGCACTGTCAGCAGCCCCTTCCTGCCCTCACTGGATTTTGCAACATTGGGATCAGTTGATATCGAACCGGCTCGTCTGCAAAAATGCTATCTGAACTGGAAGGACTTCTGAAACCTGAGCCTCCCCCAAGCCACAGCTCCTCTTTCTTCCCTGGGGAAGGGAAGGAAGGTCAGTCCAGAAATTCAATCTCCATCACAGTCTAAGGGCTTCAGCAAAGGAGAGTTGTGAGGGACAACTGAGAGCACATCTCTGGCAGATGCATAATGTACCCACTGCATATGTTCCAGGGCAGCTGAAAAAGAAGGGCTGTGCTTGTCCATGGACTGCTGGGAGACTCGCTGGGTGCGCTGAGAACCACACGCTATTTCCACAGCTACCAGTGCTGAGTGAGAAGGTTTGTTATTACAAATATGTTTAAATACCTTTCTCAGAACCAATTTTCCTAAGTAGTTACAGAATTATTATTCCCCCCCCCAGTTTCTTGTTACTAATATTCTTCATTTCTCTTCTCCTTTCCCTAACAATTTTCCATACTGAGTTTCTGGCTGTCAGCCATGCAGGCCACCAATTGTGGTTCAGGGTCCACTTGCCCCCCCCACACTCCATCCTCTTTCCCCACTGTGAGGGCACTTTTATAGTCAGCTTACGAAAGAAGATGTGATAATTAATATGAAGAAACTTAAGCGTTGCCCTGAGAGGTTGCTAACAACCCTTGGCTGTGATGCAGAAGGAATGCAATGACAAGAACACTGCCTGTTCCTCTTTCCCTTCCTACCTAGTAGAGACGTCAAATTTTAGGTAGTAAAACCTCAGGGGTAAGTGAGAAGCTGTGTGAACAGTTATGAGCAAGGATCTCATAAATAAACCTGACCTATCATAATCTCACACAGTTTGTCTTGCCTAAATTTACATCAAATATGCCAAAAGCCACAGGAAGATGGGAAATCAGCCCATCATTATAACTGCAGGCACTGGTTTCCAGAAAAGGTTCTCAGCAATTAGTGAGGCTGGATTTCTAGTCAATGATAAGCAAGTCCCATAGGAGAAAGCAGAACCATAAGGGCACAAAACCAAAGGTCCATCTCACTCAGCATCCTCTCCAAGAGTGAATATTGCTAGATAATATACTCCAGGAAAAAAAAAGAGCCACAGGCAGAGGAGATTCTTCCCCTACATCCTGGTTGACCGCAAGTTGAATATGAGTCAGCAGTGCCCTGGAGGGCCAGGAGGGCCAAGTGTGTCCTGAGGGGCATCAGGCAAAGCATCGCCAGCCACTGGAGGGAGGGGATTTTCCTGCTCTGCTCTGCACTGGTGTGGCCTCACCTTGAATACTGTGTGCAGTTTTGGGCACTGCAATACAAGAAAGATATAGAGCTATTAGAGAGTGTCCAAAGTAGGGCAACAAAGATGATGAAGGGCCTTGAGGGGAAGCAGCTGTATGAGGAGCTGCTGAGGGCACATGTCTGTTCAGCCTGGAGAAGAGGAGACTGAGGGGAAACCTCATTGCAGTCTGCAACTTCCTCATGAGGGGAAGAGGAGGGTCAGACACCGATCTTTTCTCTATGGTGACCAGTGACAAGATCCAAGGGAATGACCTGAAATTGTGTCAGAGGAGGTTTAGATTGGATATTAGAAAAAGGTTCTTCACCCAGAGGGTGGTTGGGCACTGGAACAGGCTCCCCAGAGAAGTGGTCACAGCACCAACTCTGGCAGAGTTCAAGAAGCATTTGGATGATACTCTCAGGCACGTGGTGTGACTCTTGGGGATGGTCCTGTGCGAGGCTAAGGGTTGGACTCGATGATCCTTGTGGGTCCCTTCCAACTCAGCATATTCTGTGATTCTGTGACTCTATGATCCCTGCTTAGCTTTTGACAGTAATCCCTTGATGGGATGCCTGAGCTGGCAGATGCACCCCAGCTCACCTGGTTCAAAGCTGCTAAAGGATTTATCACCTCTGAGGTTGCCCAGTCTCTCTCTTTTGGGCCCATTTAGTTCTGGCTTCTGGGAATTTGTAGGGTGCACTGAGCTGCATGGTTCAGTTCTGCTTCATGCCTTTGCCAGTGTGAAAACTATGAACTGGCTGGGGCCAGGCACACAGGCTGGCACCTCGCTGGGATGGGCAGTCAGGTGATTGTCAACCAGGAGCTGTGCACCACTCACCGGGACAGGTGCCAAGCTCCAAAACTTGGCCAGGACAAGGGAAAATAAAACCACTGCACCTCTTGGAGTAGCAATCAGCAGTTGAAAATTCTGAGGAGTGGAGTAGAGCTGCTCCAGGACATAAAGCAACTTATAAAGCAAGGCAGAGAGAGGCAAATGTACAGGCTCTTCAGGCAGCAAAACTGGCTGGCTCCTGGGGACCACTGTCTGTTGCTGAGAGAGCATGGCAACCTTGGATGCCCACAGATCTGTCCAAGGTAGTGGGCCATGCTGGCAGGTACAAAGGCCAGGAATGGATTTGAAGACCTCCAGTCACTAGGGGCACAAAATCCCCCAGAACACAGGTAGCTTCTCTTGCCGCACTTTTCCTCCCAAGGCACCATGGCCCAAACAGTTTTTGGATGTGGGCATGTAAACAGCCAGGCTGTACCATGTGAGAATATTCATTCTGTTTAATATGTAAAATTCCTGTTTCCTAGGACAGAGCTAAGCAGGTAACACAGTCCCTGGGGGCAGGAGAACTAAGATGAATGTTCAGAAGAAGCATCTCCCACCATGGCTGGACCCTTTCCTCAGCGTAACCAATTTGGCTCCTGTGCAATTTGCTTCTGCTGCCCAGGCAGCAGCAGCTCTCATTGCTGGAGATCCCAATATTCAAACAACCTTTTTCCTTATGGTGCCAAAAAGCCAGTTTCTTCAGGGCTCCATGACTTTTGCACCTGACATGATTGAAAACTCTATGGGTGCCTCAATCCCTTGGGTTTTATTAAAAAAACCTTGCCCCAAAACAGCCAAAACACCAGTGGTGCATGTACAGATCTCTCTCTTGCCCTCTGCTCCTGTGCCGAGGATGAAGTACTTTTCAAAAATTTGTCATCGTATCAAAGGCTGATGATTCTTTTAATCCTCACTTTCGCCTTGGTTGTGTGCAGCAGTTAGCCTTCAATTAGTTGCTCTGGGGGGCTTATGTTACATCTTGTGTGGGTATTTCATAGCCTGATGAGAGTGTGAGGCCTGGATAATAGTGACATGTGATATGTTGTTTCTGAATGCAGGTACGTTTCTTTTTCCTCTGCCTCTGTATCCTGGAGATGGCAGCACCCAAGGTCGCAGTGGTTGGCGCGGGAGTCATCGGCCTGTCCACAGCACTGTGCATTGTGGAGGCTTGTCCCAGCTGCTCTGTGACAGTCCTTTCAGACCAGTTCAGCCCCAACACAACGAGTGATGTTGCCGCTGGGATGCTCATTCCTCACACGTACCCAGGTTCGTGAAGTTCACCGTGGCATTGCCCTTAGCACCCTATGCAGCCATGTGTGCAGGTGTGCAGCGATGCACGGAGGCTCAGGAAGAAAAGTGCCTTCACCTGTGTTCTCTGTCTGTCCCATATCCTTGACACTCATTTGTACATTTCTATTCTTTGCATTATTCCTCTCTGCATGTTTAATTTCATTCACACGCAGGCACACCGATTCACGTGCAGAAGCAGTGGTTCAAAGAGACTTTCACTTACCTTTTTGCCATCAGCAACTCAGCCGAGGCATCAGAGGCTGGCATTCACCTGGTCTCTGGGTAAGAATGACCTCCTGGGGCAGCCTTTGGTGTGTTTGTGCTGTGTTCTGGAGCAGTCAGAGAGGTTTTCCTTGCTGGAGTTCAGGTGTATTCCCTTCATGAACTAGGTTTTATGACTGTATTCCCAAGAAACTGCATTGCAACTGCTCAGATATGATGTATTTTTAGGCAAAATTCATGCATAGGTGTGCACAGAAAAACCATTCAAGAATGACCAGTGCCAAGTGTATTTCAATAACTGATGTTTTCCTCCCTGTCATCCACCAGTTGCTTGCAGCAGGGGTGGTCTTCATAGGGATGGGACTGCAGGATCTTCCAGCTTCAGCAACTGGGTACAGGGATCCAGTTAGGGGTGTCCATTGTTATCTCTGAGGCCTCTCACTGGGTAGCTGTCTGTGGCTTTCTGGGCTGAACACCTGTTTGGTTTCCCACAGGGGTGGGTGTGTTTGGGGTGTTTTATGCTGCCTATTATGTACACAGAAATTTGCCTCTTGGGAGTGTTGAGACTGGGCACTCTAGCTTTATGGGTATCCAAAGAACTATGCGCAGGTGTGCAAGTGGCCCTACCAGGTCCAGCCAGGTTGTGGCAGGGACCCTGTACATGGGAACTCTGTACATACACTATTGCTGGAAGAACTCTCTGCAGTTTATTTACCCCAGTGTGTCAAGCTCGGCTGTGCCAACCCTCTGCCTATTTGTCCAGGCAGGTATTGCAGTAGCAGGCAGCAATGTTTCCCTGTTGCTATTAACCTTTCAGAGCTGTACTGATGAGCAGAAGCAGGTTCCTGAGCTCCTGAGTTTGTGCTAAGATTGATGTGACACATAACACGGCAGAGCACTGGCAGTGAAGTTTTCTAGGTTTTTCTCTGTGTCCTTTTAGGTGGCAGATCTTTAAAAGCACTCCCAAGGAAGAGTTACCTTTCTGGTCAGATGCAGTCCTGGATTTTCGACCAATGTCCGAAGCAGAACTCCAGAAGTTCCCACAGTACCGATTTGGTCAAGCCTTTACGACATTGAAATGTGACTGTCCACCCTACCTGCTGTGGCTGGAGAAAAGGTTGGTTTTGCTGCAGGCTGGGCATGTGGAGAGAAACTCAGGCAGAGGGACTGGGGGCAAGATGAGGTCTCTTTGAGAACCTTAGATTTGAACAAAACTGGAAAAATGCTGCTTGCCAGTGGGGAAATTGCAACAAGATCTTCCTTAGGGAGAAGCACAGGAAATAAATACCCAATTTTTCAAAAATGTGAAAGGCCCCATTTATGCAATGTCTACTTTCTCCCAGTGTGTCTGTACAGTGGGGCTTGGAGTGTGAGTGACCCTGGGCAAAGGACCAACCTAGCCACAGGAGCCATGCTTGGCCAGCTAGACCTTGAAGGTACATCAGGAACCTGCCATGTCCTAAGAAAATGTTTGGGTGATCCTCATTTGTCAAACTTCCCAAATAATATCCCTCTGTTTTTGAAGATACATCCAGCCCCTGAGAGAATAGGCGTGTCTAGGAAGGTGTCTTATCTGTGAAGACTTTGCACTTAAGAAGTGGCTGGACCAATTAATCTCAAATTTGGTCAACGGTTGGAGTAATTTCTTAATCCAGTCAGCTGGAAAAAAACCCGTTAAATAGCATCATCTTGTAACAAACCTTCTAAAAATGTTTGCCTGCATAAGATAGGTGATGCGCTCACTCTGAGGAGTTGTGGCTTCAGAGTTCATGCCTGGATTGACAGCAAAGTTAGAAGATTTGCTAATTTCCAAATTTCTAAGTTTCCCCAAAATACATGGATTTTGGAGAACCATAGGAGAGATAGGACGCAGATCTAAAAGGGCTTTGACACCTGGAATGTGTATTTAATCCATCTAAGTACCTCTAAAGTGAGCAAATAGCTGTCTCTGATTGAGAGAAAGTGATAGGCTGCAAACTGATTTGAGGTTAAGTAAAGAGATGTGTACTGACACCAAGGTACAAATTGCCAGCCAGCTCAGGTGGTTACTTGGATGCCTTTCATCACACTGCAAAACGTGAAAAAAGCATTTCTTGTTCTAGCAGCCAGACAGGCTGGGAGTACTCCCATGGCACCAGTGCCACGTGAGGTCTGTGCCATCTACTTGGTAGACATTCTCTGTCATGTTTCATTGCCTAACACAAGCAATCTCTGCTGCAGGACAACTAAGTTGTACAACCCATTTAGGATCTGCCGTGAGATTTCAGCCCTCTCCTCATTCCTGCTGTAGTCTTCTTATTTCTCAAAGAATATAGTCTAATGAGATGATGAAGCTCTTTTTCTTTCTTTTCTCCCTGGTGATGAGAAGTGAGAGCATATTAAACATGTAACTAATTCTCAAATCCCTGGTGACCTGAGCAGTATTTATAGACTATTCTCTTGGCAATTCACAAGGAAAATTGTTTTTGTGCCCACCTGGCTGGTCCAAAAATAGACTTCAGGATTTTTTTCCTGCTTGCTTGCCTGAATCCTGGAATTTTCAGAAGTTTTTTTTTTTAATGGTGGTTTTTTAATGGCATGATGACAGCGTTCCAATTACAACACTTACGAGCTCTCCCAGCAAGTTGCCCAGCCAGAGCTGCTGCGAGACCTCCCCTATTCTTCCCGAACAGCTTCGATGTCCTGCTGCACCAGGCCTCAGAGCATCATCTATGCCCTGGATCCTTCTCTCACTCACTGCTTTGTGGGAAACCATTGCATTTACAGTGAAGTTGATGACTTTTCCAGCTCCTGGAATATTGCAAAGGACAGGATTTCCCATCATTATCACAGACCTGTCTCCTGACTTGCTCATGCTAAAACCCCCCCAGTAAAAACCCCCAGAAACTGGAGCCAGCTGACAGCATGCAGTGACTCCGTCTCATGCCAGTGATTTTCCACAGGGAAGAGCTTCAAGCTTCAGGCAAGTTCAGGGGAGGATTTAGCTTGAAATTGAGCTTAAAAATAAACGTCAAGAGGAGGTGACTTTTGCTGAAGAGCAGACATGGATCTATAGTGCTCTGAGCTGTCCTAGGTGACTCCTGGCTGCTGCTCTAGGAGGCTGTGTGTTCCCTGGGGGTCCCATGCCACATCTGCCTGGCCTGCATGGATGTCTTAGGGCTTGGCACATGGCACTGGATGACTCTCTGGCTCAGGAGGGGTGTTGGGAATGAATGTGATGGCATGTAACAGGCACATCAGAACAGATGTAATATGATGGCTCTGTCACCAGCATGAGTAAGTTGGTAAATAAATCAGTTGGTTTTCTGCTTGCTTGAGCTGTTAAAGCTTGGTACTGTTACAGAAATGAATCAATGAGACCATGAGGACCTAACTGTTTGCCTAGGGTCTTCTGCCAGACCCTTCTGTAAAACCGATCAACTTGCTGTATCTTTTCCAGCCCAACAAAGCTAAAAAATAGCTTTGATGAGATCAAATCAGAGATCAAATGACAAACAGAACCCCCATGGCATTTTCTTTTCTTTTTTTGTCCAATCTGTTGTTTGGTTTTGATCATTTTGTAAAGGCAAAGGAAATCTATCTCATTTACCTAATGTTCATAATAATTAATGAGGGTTTAGAGGTTTCTTTCCTGCCTCACTTCTGGAGTCTTTTTGCAGGTTGAAAGCAGCTGGTGTCCAGACGTACAACAGAAAAGTTTCAGACTTGTGGGAGCTGCACAGTGAATATGACATCGTTGTCAACTGCACAGGCATTGGAGCCCACCAGCTAGTGGGGGACAAGAAGCTCTTCCCTGTCAGGGGACAAGTACTCAAGGTTTATGCTCCTTGGGTGAAAAACTTCATCCGGGACGGGGATGGCTTAACTTACATCTACCCAGGGATACAGGGGGTAACCCTGGGGGGAACCAGGGAAAAGGAGAGCTGGAGTCTTTCCCCTAACCCTGGCACTACCAAAGACATCTTTGACAGATGCTGCTCCCTTGAGCCCTCACTGCGGGAAGCTCAGGATATCAAGGTGAAAGTGGGCCTGAGGCCATCCAGGCAGAGTGTGAGACTGCAGAGGGAGGTTTTGAGCCAAGGAGGAGTTAAGCTCCCAGTGGTCCACAACTATGGGCATGGGGCAGGTGGCTTTTCGGTGCACAGGGGCACAGCCAAAGAGGCTGCTCGCCTGGTGGGAGAGTGCATTGCTGCCCTGAGAGGCTCTTCATCAGGGGCCAAGCTTTGAATCTCAGAGGCTCCTTTTCCATTTACAGCAGGCTAGTGTTGCATCTCCTAGTAGCAGCTTGGACTTTTACTCCATTACAGAATAAAAGGAAAGAAACTAAGTCAACAACTTGTGGCATTGCAGATATTCAGTGGTATCTCACCTGGCTTCCAGCTGCTACCTTGGAAAGGCATGGTGGCTTGCTCCAAGTATTGGTCTAGCTGTTCGTCTCCTCTATGTGGCGTTGTTGCTGCCCTGGGCCTTTGTCCTAGCCTCATGTTAAGAAGAAGACAAGATACATAAATACTTTCCACGTAACAGGGATCACATTGCTGCAGTATAAGACAAATAACATCAATTTAGCATTTCTGCATCTAAAGGGTGTCAGATGCACTAGGTTCAGATTCAGTAAAAATCAGTTCTCTCCTCTTGTGCCAAATCTAATCTAGTATTGCCCTTGCTCCTGCCATTCCTAACACATTTTATCATTGACTATATAATTTACAAGGAAAAGAAAACCCCACACAGTGCTGCATTACAGCGCTCCAGGTCAGCTCTTACAATGTTAGGTCATTGTCTGCCACAGTGATTTTAAGAGCAGGTCTGTGATACTGGTCACTGCATTTGCTCATATTACACCTCAGAGAACTTAGTTTCTGCTAACATTGCCCCATATGAGCTACAGGTTTGTGCATCTTTTCTCACGCTTGTTTTCAAGTCTGTTTTTTTTCCTCCAAGTCTCTCAGATTTTGCTGTCACAGATGATTTCCCCCCCACCCTGCATAGCAACATTGACATGGCCTGTGTTCCACAGAACAGGATTTTTCAGAGTGGGCTTGGGAATGAAAGCATCTCCTTTCTACTTCACATCAACACTGTCTGCATTCCTTGCAACAGCTGATATGAATAAATTGGAGACAAACCAACAAGGATTCTAACACCAGGATCAGTTTCATAAAAGAGAAGAGCCATTTAAGACTAGATATACACTCTAAAGACAAATTTGTCTGTAATGGGACGTGAGCAAGCTCCTCTGCTGTAAGAAAGCTGAGTCACCAGAGCCCAGACCATCTCACTCCATGGCAAAGGCCAAGCTGGGCTTTACACTGCCCTCAGCAATTCAAGCTCTTTGATGTGGCTGAAGATAATCACTCCCCAAAACTGGATCGTACTATCAAAGTACAAGTCTGATTGTTAGTGATTAAATTACTCATTAGATCTTAAATGTCTCATTTAAGAGTATAATCCACTTTTGTCTATTTTTTTTGTCCTTAGAGTTACAAAACTATTCAAAATCCTTCAAGAATTTACGTGATTAAAATGAACTGATAAATAAAGTTCTAATAATGGAGCACAGGTCATTTCTGTAGTGTTTCCTTTCATAAACAAGGGTGTTTCTTTCATTTGAGAGGGTCTGACACAGCCAAGAAAGGCCACATTCAGTCATGGCTGCCAACTTCTGCTGTTCTCACTGGGGATGAGGACAGTTATCCTTTGCAAATGACAGCTGTCAGAAGAAACATCACCAAATTAAATTATAGGTCAATAAGCGCCTGGACCAGCCTAAGCCAGCCCTGCCTTCAGCAGCCTTGCCCTCTTTTTCTCAGCTTTGAAGGCTAATTTTGCATTCCCCCCTCTACCACCCCCCATTTGTGCTTTCCAGTGGTATGAGAGGGCAGAGCTGCTGCTTTTGGCAGCAGTGTTGGTGTAGGGCTTGTCAAACTGCAGCTTTGTCCTCAGCTAACACAGAACATAAAAATACATGGAAAAAGAACATGAGAAAGGGCTATTTTTTTTCTTAAATCTTTATTTTAATCTTAAAAAATAGCAAACAGTGTAGCTTATCCTGGAGCAAGAAACACTACTGATACTAATAGGGTGATTATAGCCCCACGAGAAACTAAAGCTGTGGTTGTGCACTTATGCTCTGGAGGGCCATGGGGTTTCTTCCGATTTACTTCTAAAAGTTGTCCGGTTGATAAAAATGTCAGAATGGTTTCAGCTGCACCCCTCAGTCTGGTGTCCTAGCTCTGGTCGTGGCCAGCAGAGGGGACGGCCACTTCTAGCCTAGGGTCTTCCTCAGCTAAGGGGTAGCTTCATGCTTTAGATGATTCGTCTTCCACACATTTGTTGTCTTGCTTCTAAAGCCATGTGTGGTGCTTCTGTAATCCCCAACATCTTGTGAAAACAGGTTCTGTAAAGAGACACACTTCTTTGCCCAGGAGCAGAGCTCCTTGTCTTTGTCTTGAACATGAAAACATCTTTTGATGCCCCTTTCTTGCATCATATGAGGGGTGGTGACTAGTTATTCTCCATGATCCTTCTTGATTTTATAAAGCTCTACCACACTCCCTCTGGGACTCTTCTTTTCCACCTTGAAGAATCTTGGTTTACATAATACATAATTACATAATAGCTGCTAACCACATAAAATCATCCTATATCTTTGGTCATCCTTGCTGCCCATCTTTATATCTTTTCTGACTCTAGCATACCTTTTTGGAGATTGAGAGACCAGAACTGCATACCATACTCATGATAGGGGATGAACTTTGTATTTAATTAATTACATCAATTAGGATACAAGCTCTTTAAGAAGGACAGGCAGGGAGGACAGGCAGGAGGGGCTGTTGCCCTCTATGTCGATGACTAGCTGGAATGCAGGGAGCTTCACCTGGGGATGGGTCAAGATCTGACCAGGAGACTGTGGGTCAGGATCACAGGTAGGGCAGGGACAGGTGACATTATACTGGGGATCTGCTACAGGTCACTTATAACACTTATTTGCGACACCTGACCAAGAAGACCAAGAGGTTGGGGCCCTTTATAGACTGATAGAAGCAGCATCATGTTCACGAACCCTGGTCCTCATGGGGGACTTCAACCTCCCCCATGTTCGTTGGAGGGACAGCACAGCAGGACATAAGCAATCCAGGAGGTTCTTGGAATACACTGATGACAACTTCCTTCTCTAAGTGATAGAGCAGCCAACAAGGACAGGTGGTATGATGGACCTTATTCTTAACAAGGAGGGGATGGTGTCCCAAGTGAAGATGCCTCTCAGGGGTCAGTAGTGGGGACTGGTGCTGTTTAACATCTTTGTCAGCAACATGGACAGTGCACCCTCAGCAAGTCTGCCAATGACACCAAGCTGTGTGGTGAGGTTGACACGCTGGAGGGAAGGGATGCCATCCAGAGGGACCTGGACAGGCTGGAGAGGTGGGACTGTGCAAACCTCATGAAGTTTAACGAGGCCAAGTGCAAGGTGCTGCACCTGGATTGGAGCAATCCCAAGCACAAATGCAGGCTGAGGGATGAATGGATTGAGAGCAGCTCTGAGGAGGACTTGGAGGTATTGGGGTGTTGGTTGAGGAGTAGCTCACATGGCTCATCAGTATGTGCTTGCAGCCCAGAAAGCCAACTGTATCCTCATCTACATCAAAGAATTGTGGCCAGCAGCTTGAAGGAGGTGATTCTGCCCCTCTCCTCCACTCTTGTGAGAGCCCACTTGGAGTGCTGCATACAGCTCTGAGGCCCCCAACATAAGGACGTGGACCTGCTGGATTAAGTCCAGAGGATGGCCATGAAGATGATTAGGGGACTGGAGCATCTCTCTGGTGGAGACAGGCTGAGGCAGCTGGGATTGTTTAGCCTGGAGAAGAGAATGCTCCAAGAAGACCTTATTGCGGCCTTCCAATACATAAAGAGGGCTGCAAGAAGGCTGGAGAGGGACTTTTTACAAGGGCATGTAATGACAGGACAAGGGGGAATGGCTTTAAACTGAAAGAGAATGGATTTAGATTAGGTATTAGGAAGAAATTCTTCACTCTGAGGGTGATGAGACACTGAAACAGGTTGCCCAGGTTGAATGGGGCTAGTGGAAGGTGACCCTGCCTATGGCAGGGGGATTGGAACTAGATGATCTTTAAGGTTCCTTCCAACCCAAACCATTCTATGACTCTGTGACCTCTCTTCCCTTCATAATATACTAAAATGCTTTATAGTCAGTAGTAAGCATTTAACTGACAACCTAACTCGAAGGTATCTGTCCTGAGTGGTACTAGATGTTTCATAGGCCATTGCTGAGGCTGGATAGTAAGGAGGTCTTCCTCCCAACTCAGCAAGGTGTTTTTCTCTGCTGTTAGCCACACTGAATTTCACCTGCCGTTACTTAGCCTGGATTTATGAGATGGTTTTTGCAGATCCTTGCAGGCAAGTTTGCATTTTACTACCTTAAATAAACTTGTACCACCAGTTTATTAATTGAGCCTTTTACTGCCTGACTGATGGGTCTGTGGATGAGCACTGGCCCTACCAGTATCCCTCTAAGATGCCATTGGTGACTTCACTGTGAAGAATGAATGATTTATCCTTACCTTGTCTCTATCCTGTATGCAGTTGCTGACTCATGAGAGAATCTTCCCTCTTACTCCATGCCAGATTAGCATCTTTATGGGTGACAGATGTTATTAAAGGCTTTCCAGAAGCTGAGCAGATCATACCAAGCAGATTGCTCTATTCTGCAGCTTCACTGTATCCTCTGAAGATGTAAGAGGGTGGTGGAGCACAGCTTCATAGGTCCTCGCTGCAAAGCTCTGCCAGTTCTTCCCTCTTAGCCTGTGTCTGTCCTTGCAACTATTCTATTACTATGGCTTTTGCTGTTTGCCTGCTACAGATGTCAGATATAGTGGTTTGCAGTTCTCTAGATCCCTCACAGCACTAAAAGAAAAGTGTATCACGTGCCATCCTCTTTTTTCTTTGGCTGTTTTAAGTAAAAGCTTATACACCAGCTCTTATAGTGCAAGAGTTTGCATTAGCATGCCTTAAAAACCCACAAGCGAGTAACATCTGCTTCTCATGAATTTGTTACTATCCCTTGCATCAATTTGTTCTAAAGCCTCATCTAATGGCCCTTCAATCTGTGGCAGCTTCTCTGCATTATCCCTTTAACAAGTGGTTCTGCTGTAGGAATTTCACTAAGCATTTCTATGCCGAAGCCAGACACAAGTAATCTGTTTAGCTGTTGTGTTAGGGCTTATTTGCTCTCAAACTCCTTTGCCGCCCTAATCGTCTGCTGACTGCACACCCTGGTCACCTGCAGAACTCTCCAGCAGGTTCCTTGCTCCTGCTAGGATAGAGAAGGCTTTTGTCTAGTAGCAAGTTATTTCCTGAGAATCTTTTTTAATCTGCCTTTCTGTATCTGCTTATAATTTGACAGAGTTCATGTCCTTTTCCTCATTTGGATGGGATCTATTTTGGTTCTTTCCCATGTAATTTTTACCATGCTATTACAATGACCCAGTAATTATCTTTCTTCTGAGATCTCTCTGATATTTCAATATCGTTATATAAAAATTGAGGATTTTAGACTCGTATCTTATTTTCATGATTATAGCAAATAGAAACAAGCATAAATTCAGGCCAATTGCTCCAGTTCCTGTGCCCCATTAAAAGGGGCTTTATTTCTCCAGATTGTGCCTTGCTGTTTCCTGCTTACTTGTGGTTATAAAGAGGTCAAAATGGCACCTTTAAAGATATGCTGTCAAGAACCACTGTTCCTCCCTTCCTCCTCACTTCCCCAGTCTCTAGCTTGAAATTCCTTTTTAAATCTTACTCCTTCTCACAGAGGTTTTCGCCCTGGCTAAGGTCATGCCATACAAAGACTGAACACTCTACTCAGGAACCTCAGCTTTTTGTTCCAGAAGCTTACAAGTTGCTTTCAATTTTCAGATATGAATATGTCCTAATATTTTGGGAATAACTGCAAATCCCTCCCCTATTTTTCTTGCTGGGCGTGGAAAATTTAAATAGTCTAAGATATATCCTAGATATATAGTGATGCTGCCCTGTGCTGACTATAGACTTTCCCACAAAGGGGAGTCACACTGTTCAAGTGCCTGCAAGCCAGATCACTGATACTGACTGCTTCTAGGCTTTAGGCAGCTAAAATTTGTTGAGACGAGTCCATCCTCTCTTGGTTCAGCTGCCTACCCTCTCGTATCTGTCTCTGGCAATAACTCATCATCTGTTCCTGAGTTTCTCTTCCTCACCCAAGACTCTTGCATGGAGCTGAAGCAAAGATGTGGCCTCTAGTACCTCTCCAGCTCCAGCTGAAGCTGAGCCAGCAACTTAAAAATTTTAAAAATTCCATTTTGATCTTAAATCTGTCTGTGCTGCTGCATCAGCTCTGTAGTTTCCATCTGGAATCACAGAACAAGTGTCAGGGAAACACTTGCAGGTGGGAGGGGATTAACAGTAGAAGGTTCATTAAACCTCCCTAACCTCCCATGCTGATGAAAGGTGCCTTCAAAGAAAGACATAGCTGTGACCTGTGCAAAGCATTTTATCCCTGTACTATTCCTTAATCCTATGCATGTCCGGACAAAAGTTATCCAGACTGTACTTAAGTATTTCCTTCTTATTTGTACTTTCTGATCTGCATTGAATAGGCACCCCTGGCAGATGGCAACCAATTTGTCACACTCACATGGAACTTCAAAGGTGTAATTACGGTATAGAAAGAGAACAATTATATCTTGAGACATTTTTATCAATCCTTGCGATTGCAGACAGCAGGTTAGATGTATGATGGATTTTGGAGCTTGAGCACAAAGAATAGTTTTCTGCAACAGAGAATTGTGTTGATTTTCTTCACAGACACAATGCCATAAAGACATATTGTTTTGATAGTGGCTTTTGCCTCTGTTTAAAATTTTGCCAAATTTCTGGAAAATACATGAAAATTAGCATTCACCATTCATTATCATTCTTTTCCAGAGGAGGACTATTTGAGATAACATTCAAATTCATTAGGAATAAATGTAGCATTTAGAGAGAACATCATGGCCTGGACCGAGATTTTTATTGTTTTCATGGCATTCAAGTAAGTTTGCTATGCTGTACGATGCTCTATTTTATCCTGCTTTATTCCCTGTTTTCCACCAGAGGGAGATGTTGGATCAAGCAGTTGCTGAAAGAAACCCTGCACACTGCATCTCAAAGAACAAATGCAGTGATGCTGAATTCAGTGGAAATCTGAGTGCCTGTCAGGCTCCCACAAGGCTAGGAGGATATGGGTGCTGCAATAGAGCTTAAAAAATTATTATGAATCAGTTACTCATGGAGAATGCTTTAAAAAGTACATTAAGAAAATAGAAAAGTGAAAGTAGCAGCATACCAGAAGCTGTTAAGAGAAAGTAAGGAATCATAATCCTAAATAAGGCTGCTGCTATAGCAGCAAGTCCCAGAGCTTTCCCCCCATCAAAAGTCTGGCAGGGAAACAACTGTCTTGGGTAGCTAAGTGTCCTTGGTTCCTCCTGGTGTGGGGACTTGTGGTCCCCCAGCCTCATAAGCTGTGCCTGGGCTGGACATCTCATGGTGGGGTCCCTGTGGGGCTGCAGCCTGGCCCATGTGCCCACTGCCTGGCCTGGCTCCTGGCAAGCCCACACAACACTCTGGGTGCTCAGATATTAGAAACTGTCATTGGTTCAAGATCTGAAATGGACTGTTTTCTTTCTGGGTATTTTCCCCCCAGGTCTGGTTTTCTCAATGAGA
Organism: Lepidothrix coronata; assembly: GCF_001604755.1. Classification (NCBI taxonomy): domain Eukaryota; kingdom Metazoa; phylum Chordata; class Aves; order Passeriformes; family Pipridae; genus Lepidothrix; species Lepidothrix coronata. Next base: position 2,019,610 of record NW_016690185.1, on the reverse strand, counting down.
AGTAAAAACCACATATTTTGGAGAAGAAGCAGATATGAGTCAAAACTCAGCCTTATGAAAAAAAGGAGTGAAAAGCTGGGGTGCAAAGAAAGGGGGATGAAACTTTTCTGAAAGTGAACGACTTCATAGAAATGGTATTTCCAAAAGTAAAAGAAGTTTCAAGGGAATATTTTTCCTGTGTTTTATTTTTATCCTTTGAGACTGTCTCACACCGCTGACAGCAGCACTAGGAGAGCACTGTCCCACATCACTTTCCTCTGTTCCTGTTCATGTCCATTACCTACCATGGGGACAATATAATTCTCACACTGTAAGAGCCATGCGCTGTGTTCACTATGTCCATCACACGCTGTGCTCCTGTCATTGTCACATCTCCCGCCTTTTTATCCAATTTCTGCAAAGTCCTGGTCAACCAGCTAATATCTAAGCCTTTTATTAGCCTTTCCTTATATTTATGAGCCAGACAAGTGGAGGCTTGTTTATTTTCTGCATCATCAGATAATTAAGCAGCCAAGCCAGCTGTTGGTGTTTCTGACACACCTGCATGCAAACCTCCAGTCAGTATTTTGGCTAAAGTGGAGGTCTGAAAAACAACCCTTCTCTCACAAAAATGCACTAGATGCATGAAGGGAGCCTTGCTGTTGCAAAAATGAGTGGTTTAGGTCACTTAAAAAATCACCATCAGAGATACAAAACAAACTTCAATATAAATTTGCAAAAGTGAGACAAAGTTCAATGGCAAGGCTCACTCTACTACTTAGTGCACGGATAATACATATAAAAGTAAATTGAATTAGAATCAATTTAGAGTGATTTATATGGAGGCCAGGGATGTAAAAAGGGGTAAGAGAGACCCTTCATTGACTCACAAGAGTCAGAGTAGATCCCCTTGCTCTCCAAACTCCTTCTCAGAGAAGAGTGTAGATGTGGCTGAATCCAACCTTGGGCTCAGACTTAGTCAATGGTTTATATCTAAAGGATTTAGCAGCACTTAATCATAACAGCATTAGAAAGCTAGATTAAACAATTATCAACTATGAACATAACAATAATAACAGTTAGGGATTCAAGATAATAACGTATACTATATTTGTTACAGGGTGTTCAAGTCAATACACACACACAGATATGTATATACAAATGTACAAAGGTAACACACACAAACACGGATATGTAATGTAGAAGTACAAAGGTATACCTATTAAAAAATTCCCCTCAAGAGTCAGTGAAATGCTCATGTCTAATGCCTTTTTGGTATTTCTCAATGGGTGTGCAGAGGGGGGAGTGTTGAGCCTCGAGTAGTGGGGATATCAGCCCAGGTTCTGTTGCCAGGCGACACTTCTCCGAATTTCACAAGCTTGAGAGTTCAGGCACTCTCAGAGGCATCCCACACAGAGGGAAATACTGATGCAGTCCACTACAGTCCAGAAGAGCTCAAAGGGTCTGTCTTAGGACCCTTTGTTTGAGGGTTGGCTTAAGTCATTGGTAAATTTTCATCCTGGCTGCAATCTGGGTTAGTGATTATTGGAAATTTTGAAATTCCAATGAGGATGGTACTGTTCCACTTGAGCTACAATTCAGATAAGGGATGTTCCAAGGCTGTCAGGGGGTGATTGATTATTCCTGCTGTTACCTCCCGCCCTGGTCAGGCAGCAGGAGTTCCTGGTACAGTCAGTGCTGCCCCCACCTTAGCTTTCCAAGAGTTCCTGGTATGGTCAAGAGATGCTTCACTGCCAAGCTCTTATGCGAAGGCCTGAGCAGGCCAGAGGAGAGGGGGGAGGGATTAACCAACACAGTTGCACTTGCTTTCCTCTTTGCCAAACGAGTGCATGGTTGGGCTTCAAGGAGATGAAGCCTCTCCTCTGCATGGACCTTGCAGCGTGATGAGTCAAATGATTTCCTGATCAGTAGGACAGCTGGTCTCCTTTAAACATTCAAAGAACTGTATTTGGTCTTCTCACACCCCTGTATTGCTGTGACAGTGGCTACAAGAAGAGCAATCCCACTTTTGGGTGTGCTTCTAATGAAAAAGCTCCTTTTGATTTTTGAAATAAAGGGGCTGAGGCAGCTGAAAGCGCTGGCTACCCTGCTTCTGAAAATCCCTCCATAAGCCTTGGTGGGCAAGGTCTGCGCCTTTTTTCTGTGTGGCGAGTGTATCTGCACAGTGTCAGCACTCCAAGAATAAACACAGGGCAAATTTCCACAGAGATCTGCAGTAGGATAATTGCCTCAAACAGAAGGATAAATAGCTTTTTCTAGCATTTAATGGGCCTCTTAAGTGAACGGCAATAAACTCTATGCGAACAGATGTTTTCCCTCTTTTTTGTCCTTTTGCATCTCATCCATAATTATACACTAAAATGTTCTTGTCTGGGTTGCTGAGAGCAATCTTGTTGCTGTTTGCCTTTGCTGTGTAAGACTGAGCACTTCAGCACAAAGATTGAGCAAAAAGCCCTGGATTCCTAAAGGCTCCCATCAATATACATCAGTGATCATCTTCTTTCCTTCACATTAAGCCTGAGGGAAGAGTGAGAAGTAAGAGGGAAGATTTGCCTCTTCCAGCTGCAGGTCCCAGAGTTGGGGTCTCCCCCTGCCTGCACTCGTGCCCTGGACTCTGGCTCGGAAGTTCCTTTGCTTGCCTGGCTTCCGCCATTGACCCAGCTACAGCTTGGGAGAAGCCACAGCTTCTCCTTTGCCTTGCAGGGGAGCTGTCCTCTGAGACAATCCTCCCCGCTATGCTGCCTCTGCTACACTGACTAGACTGTGGGGAGATGGCAGCGCAGGCTCTGTAGCCACTGGCTTTGCCTCCAGCCTTGCCACCAGGAGGGTGGCAGGCACAAAGTAAGCCCTGCAAAAAGCCTTTATGCTTTCGGGAGCATGTACTTGATCTCCTGACAGAGTACAGAGAAATTACCCTGTTCCTGAAGAATTTCGATGCATTCTGGCAAAGGGATCTCCTCCTAACAAGGAGCCTGCAAGCGAGCCAGGAGCTGGGGCACAACCACAAACATTAGCCTGGCTGAGTGTTCATCGCCTGAAGCGATGCCTATAGAGGTGCCTGTGTCATTGCAAACTCACTTTGTCCTTCCCAGAGCATCTTCAAAATATCCAACTGGCCGTTGTTTTCCACATCCATATCTGAGGATGGAGGCAGATATGTTGCAGGAAGACACATGCCAAAAGGATGAGTCCTGCAGCAACACCTAACCTATATATAAACTCTCAGCTAAGGAGGTTATTCCACTTCAAATCAATATTGGTATCTCTGCATCATTGAAGCTGCTCTACATGGCATCGAGGGCAAACTGCCTTGAAAGGAGCCTGCGGGAAGAGCACTGAGTTTTATCCTCACCGTCTGTTCCCAGACAGGCTGCTCAGCTGCAGGGGAGCTGTGGCATCTTTTCTGCTGAGGGCAAGGCCATTTCTCTCCTCCTTGTTAGGGTTGTATCTAAGACATTTAAATTCAACCAGCTGGAGGAGATGATTGGCTGACCTACCAGTAATAGTTTAAAAAAGCAACCTTTTTATTACAGGGAAGGACAATGATCCTGAATTTAGTGTCCTGAAAAAAAAGGATGCTTTTCAGACACATGGGTGAGGCCTTTATTAAAGGTGGATGTATATTATTAATTGGTCTGCATACTGGTCCAGGACATTTTTGCATGCCTTCTATCCTACGAAAGCTGCTTTTTGTCCATCAGGTCTATCAAGTATACTGCCAACCACTTCCAGCTTTTATTGTTTCCTATTGCCTTTAATGAGGCATAAATTGTACAGACACATGCCAGTATATCAAACAACGTTGCAAGACAGACTGTAGAAAAAGTGCACAGAACGTTAATTAAGTGTCTTAATTTGTTTGTGAATCTTCTACCTGGAACATTTTGCTGCTGCTCTTCTCCCTAGCAGCCCCAGTGCTCTGGTTTGCTTCTCTTCTTCCCTTGGAGAGCCCTTTTTACTGAGTGCTTAGAGATGAAAGTCTCTCTCACTGACATCTGCTCTATTGCTCCAGTGCCGTTGCCATCCCCTATATAAATACTTCGGCATTTGTACTGTTCTCTGTAAGCCCATTAAAACATGTAATAAAAAGGCTTATATAATTTCTTGAAGCCATCATTACTACTCCAGCTGTGGTGTTTTGTCAAATTCTGACCATTATAGATTAATCCCTATGCCAAATTACAGTTTTTAATGAAAGATATTCATCCTCGATCTTAGAAGTGTAAAAATGTCAGTAAAATTTATAGCATCCAAAAAAAAAGGCAGAAAGCTGAAGCCAGAATAACACCAAGGTAATCTCTGAAACATAGAGAAAATAGGATTTTGTAATAGAAACTCAGGGTAGTTTTTAAGCAAAGCTGGACATCTGTCTGGGATTACAGTACACATGCAAAAGAAATACAGACGACAAAGTACTATCACAAAAGTTTATGCAGTAGTATGTGAACTGCAGATGAGCTATCACTGCTTAATTCCTATAAACTGGAACGTCTTTTTTTAAAAATGGCCATACATGCTTTCAATTTATGTACTAGTATCTGTTCAATAAAATTGCAAGCCCTTATTTTAAAAAGCAGGCAGAATTTTACTTGTTCAGAATGATTTAGGAAAAGGCAAACTGTAAAATCACTGTTGGTCCTCTCCAGGAGTGAAACAGCTGCTAGAGAATTAGGGTTAAATAAATAAAGGTAAGGTCCAGGCATAGCACAGAGCTGCAGAGCATCTTCTGCTGAAGGGCTGTCTCATTCTTCTTCTCATGCCTGCAGCGAATGTGTGTGTACAGGTAACAGGTATGTATGAGTGCAAACGCACAAGAGTGTGTCTCAGAGGTAAACCTTGATCTATAATCCCCTCTTCAGGCCAGTAATTATCAACTATCTCTTTCATCAAATTTGGATCATGTGACAGGCCGTGGTGTTTGAATCCCTCTGTAGCTGGAGGGAAAAGACAGCCTCTGCCCATGCCTCGTGCTGTGCTGCTGCACAGCAAGATCAATCTTGTGTTAAGCTGCCTAAATAGCCCACAAGCGTGAGGAGAGCTAATGGGAGACTGCACGAACATATATTTTTTAGCTGTTATCTCCAAACTTACCAGTGGTGAGCTGAGAAGTGGTTTTAATAATTCACACAGCTGAGCTTTTGCCTTGACAGCTGTTCAGACACGTATTTCTCAGCAGTGGTAAGTCGGTAACAGACCAATGCGGCCAATTTACTTCTCTGTTGCTAACATTTAAAAGGTAACAGAAAGAGATTCTTTCTCTCAGTTTTCAGTGGGATTTAAGGTATGGGAAGAAGTAAGAACTGTACCTATCTGGCAGAGTTGATGGCTGTGTGCAGGCTTCAGGGTCATCTGTCATTTGGTGCATAAAGAAATCCAGGATTTCAAGCTGCAATTTTAAGGAACAGAAATGAGATCAGGCTTGCACCGAAGCCATCACTGAGAAGTCACCCAGGAGCTACAAACATTTCATCCCACGTTCCCCAGGACTATGGCAGAGCTTTGGCACATAAATGTGCAAGGCAATAAACCAGGCCTGGACCAAAGCTCTGACTCTTGCAGAGTCAGGATCAGAGGCACACACATCTTCTGTGGGGAAGAACACACTGTACTTCTCTTCCTGTGGCCTCTTTTAAAATGACCTTGTGAAAGTTTCTGCATAAAACATCTCTGTTTTCATGTGCATGGAACAACATCACTCAGATTTTAAAAGCGTTAGCCAGGAATGTAGGAGGGAGGAGAGGGAAAAAAAAAAATCTTCCTTTTCTCTGTCCTGTAGATTTTGGCAAGTGGTTCCTACCAAGTCCAGTGCAGTTGTTAGGCAGAGTCAAAAAGAGCATTTTTATTCATTCACTCATTTTATAGGAGGAATGTTTGACTTGTACTAACAGCCCTTGGAGAATCTAGGGAATTCCTAGTGGTGTTTTTCCTGCCTGGGGTTTAATTTTGCACGGGGATTGGGGAAGACATTTTGACTAACCAGGAGGTAAACAGATGCCTTGACAGTGGGTGGAGGCAGAAGATGGATGGTAGTAGGCAAGATGTTTGAACTGAAAATGGCCGTAAGAGAGAGCAACATTAAATAACTGCTGCAAAGGAGAGATTTCACTACCAACAATATCCTAGGCAAGAGGTAATTTATAAGCAGTGAAGACAGCACTAAAGCAATGAAATTTCATTGCTGTTAAACTTCTTCCTTCTAGAGGCTGAGCACCATGCTCTTACCATAGACAAATTTGTAAATGAGAGAGGAATTTTAGCAGTTCAAAGACTTTTTTGGAGAAACTGTGCACCTACATAAAAAGCAGACACAGTAAGACCAATGTCTAATTTTGGTTATCAGGGCATGGTGCTCGCTGTTCTCAGTAGAAATTTAATGCTCACATTCAGAGTCGCTATTTGAGTTACTCCTTGCATTACATGGCAGTAGTTTGTATTCAGTTGGATCCAGCATGATATATGTTCCTTTAACACTATCCATTTTGCTTTAGGACAGCAAGAAGGGGAGGCTATTTGCTGCCTGACTCAAAGAGTAAGCATGTTTTGCAGAAGCTGTGAAACTTTACAGAAGCTGTGTTCCCAGCAATCACCTCAAAAAGGCCCATCCTCCAGTTGGATTGGAGTTGCATCCATTATGCTGCAATTTTAATTTGCTCTTTTTCTTAACAGGCATTGCAGGCATTGCTCACACACATATCTTTACAACCAATGCCTGTGGGAAGAATTGATTTATAATTCACTTGTTAAAATGGAAAAGTGAGACTGTTTAAAGTACTATCTTAATTCCCACTGATTCTTATGCTAAACCAGATAATATTTCTCATTGTTCCTGAGATTTCCTGAGATTCTTCTCTACCATTGTTTCCTTTTTCTATATCTTTAGAAACCCTCTGTTGTGTTTTAAACAGGCAGACTTACATTCATAAGAGTTGGGGGGGAGTGGGTGTGGAAGCAGGTGGGAAACATGAGAAATTCAATTGTTCATTAAAACACAAAAGCAAATTTAAAACACTGAGTTAACTTTTTTGAACTGTTCTTTATCAGAACCACTCCTATCATGCTCACAAACTGAGGATGATCACCTTTCTAAGGAATGCAATATTTCATACAAGGTCAGGACTTACAGTTAGAGCTCAGTGATGACAAGAAGAGTGGCTGCATTCAAGTATTTGAGCTTTCTGATGAAGCTACACAATGAGAGAAGAAAACAAATGAACTTGCAATGCTAAAATCAAGAAAGACTTTGTGGATTTTATTCTGCTCAGGTAGACTTCTCTTATTTGAGTATGTACTATTCAAGTTTTTAGGAAAGCTTTGATTTCTCAAGGGTTAAAACTCATGAGAGAGTTTTAAAATGTATTTGGGCACTTTATACTTTTGTAGTCAATTTTTGTACTCCTGCCTTCAACATTTTCTCAATAATCATACAAACACAAACTTATATTTTAGTAGGACCTTCACATACCATTATTTATCGACTAGATGCTGATAGCTTAAAAGAAACTTTGTGCTAAGAAGTTTGTGATATTATTATTTTGGCTAGCACTATTGCAAGTCTTGTGTCTTGTCACATTTACCCCTGCATTTAGTGTTCTTGATGTATGTCTAAACCTCTCTTCCCCGAGCATCAGCATTACTTCTGTCCTGCAGATAAATGTTGCCATTTCACATGGAGAAGCAAAGTGATGGAGAGGGAGCCCCATGGCAGCCAAAGTGACCTTCTGCTGATAAACTCCAGGTGATGCTCATGGATGGAGCCAAATGCCCATGACTTCAGTTGATGTCAGTCATGATTGGTGCAGTTACACTCTCCCTTTGCCCTCATAAAATCCTTTCTTGCACTAGCAGCAGGGTTTGTCTGATCCATTTGTGAGCCATGTAAGTGGGGTAGAACCAGGAAAAGCATGTGGTTATCAGAAGGGTCCCCAGCCAGAGCCAACTTGCTTGCCTATGGCAAGCACCTGAGCCTGTCCAAGAGGAAGACGAGGACTCCTGAACTGAGGCGGAGGAGAAGTGCTCTGACCTGCACTGCATTTCCCCAGAGGAATAAACCACCCAGAGGTTGTCCAAAAGATAGGATGGTAGCAAAAAGGGTGTCCAGGTCTATTAGGAACACACTCCAGATACAGTTTTTCTTAAATTAGTTTTCATCTGGGTCATGGACCTGGTTTAGCTTACAACAAAGGAGCCACCCTCTTGCTACAGGAATGGCAAGCAGGACTGCCACTTACTCCCTTCCAAGAGGGGCCTGCATTTAGGGCAGTTTAAAACAACCATGGAATTGCTTTAACCTAATTTAGAAGAACAGTTTACTTAAAAAAAACGAGGACAGCAACGTTTAAACGGCAGGGAGCATGCACCTCACCTGCCAGTGCATCTGTGCTTGGAGCCATGCTTGAAATCTCAGTTCTCCAGATAGACCATTGCTCCCTCCCTTATCTTCCTACATGCAGCTCCTCTGTCATGCTGCCAGCAGGTCTGGTTGCTTGGCTGCTGCAGGCCCCACTTTTCCCAGTGCTCCCCTCTGACCTGCTCCCCCAGCATCAGTCTGCCCTGGCTCTGCTCCAGGCTGTAAAGAGACAGGGAGGAGAGGACATCAGAAGGAGCTCAGTGAAGCAAGTACTCTCCCTTGCCAGCAGACAAGACAGGAGTGCTGGAAGCACAGGACTGCTTACAGGGGACAAGAGTTACAGACTCTCTCCCCTACTTGGCAAAGAAATGGGGATTAGTTTTGGACTCATGTCCAGCACATCCCACCCAGGAATACATTTATTACTAACCAAGCAGCATGTACTGCAAATTGGCTGCCATCTCCTCCCTCTCTGTTCACACAGAGCTTGCCTCCTGCCATGGACACTTCTCCCCATCTGCAGGTCCTGCTTCAAAAAATCCCACCAAGCACTGCGACTTGCTCATCACTCAGCAATGGTTTAGCATTGTTGCTTAAGACAAAAGCCAGCCTCTGCACTTTATAATTCTGTCTAGTGTGTCTCCCTTGTGAAACAAATGCGGGGCCTCCAGTGCTCCCACAGAGGTGAGGGGGACACCTGTTCCCTGCACTACCTCTCAGCCTTGCTCAGCTCATGCAGGTCCTTTCTTTCATGCATGAAACCAAGGATGTGTCATAAAAATCAGCAGCTGGCCTGTAATAACCCAGGAAAGAAGCTAAGATGCAAAGTATAGACTTAGAAGAGTTACTCATGAGCACGAGGAGTTGCAGCCAAATTAGGGCACCACAGCTGATGTTTCACGCAGGGTTCTCATACCCTTCAAAAGTTCAGGTCCAACACAATGTGACTAATCACTAATAGACACACCACTGGTTACTAATCAGAGTAGAACTTTGAAAAGTAGCTCTGGTTTTGCAGCATTCTGGCTGCTTGTCTATTGGTCCAGATGTCCCTGGAGTCAGCCTTGCTGGAATTATTATATGTACTGCCAAATGATACTGGGAAGGTTTCAAAGACATATCAGAAGGGTTAGGATGCTAATGCTATCTTGGATGTTCAGGGTTATCCTTTATCCTTCATGGATATCTCTAACCTTCCAAGAAGCAAAGTCCTTGTTTCCAGGCCTGGGCTGTCCTTTTGTTTGACTTAGCCATGAACAATACCCAAGTCTCCAGTAAAATTCCACTACTTCATGACATTACATAATGTGTATAATCTGAAATAATACAAACGTTGATAAGTTAGCACACTTCCATGCTATAGAGATGGGCGATATAACAGTTAGGTCGGGGGGTTCTGTCCTCTGTCAGGCCCGGGTGCACGTACCAGCGACCCGCACCTGTGGCTCCTTAGCGGCACGGCCCCGCGTTCGGTACCCGGGCGCTGCCCCCGCCGGGGCGCGGAGCATCCCGCGGGCCGTCCGATGCCGAACACCCCTGTGCCCCGCAGCCCCCGCTGGGCCGGGACAGGGGCACCCCGGCCCCTCCCCGGCCGGCCCCGCTCGGGGCGGGGTCTCCCAAGTTTCGGCGGCGGCGGCCGCGGGGCCCGGCCCGCCGGCGGCATGAGCCCTGCGGCGGGGCGGGGGGGCGGCCGCGCCGGGCAGGGCAGCCCCCGCCGCCATGCCCAAGGAGCGGCCGCTCTGGCGGGGCCCGGCTTTCCGCCTCTGCCTGCTCTCCGCGGCGCTCTTCCTCTGCCTCCAGCTGGGCATGAGGCGATCCTGGTGTCCGGAGGAGAAGCCCCGGGAGCGGGCGGTGGCGGCGGGGCGGGCGCCCCCCCCGCCCCGCGGCGCGGAGCAGCGCCCGGGCGCGGCGGCGGCGCTGGGGGGCAGGCGGCGGGTCACCTACGTGCGGAGCGGGCGGCGGGGGAGCGCCGCGCCCGCCTGCTGCGCCCTGCAGCCCCCGGGCGGCCGCCGCAGGAAGGTAGGGCGGGCTCGGGAGGAGCCACCGCCGTGTCGCGACCGGCGCCCCCTTCTCCCCGTGAGGAGCTGAGGGTGAGCGGGCAGCCGGGGCGGAGGTGTGGCTCGTACCTGAGAGGAGGTGGCGGGAGGGCGTTGGTGAGGTGAGGTGGTGCGGGATGACGTGAAGGCGACTTCTTGGGAAGAGATCGAACGACTTTTTGAGGATTGCTCCTCAGCTGCAGAGAAGGGGGAGTGTGCTGGAGCGGGGCTGGACAGGGTCAGATCTCGGTTTGAGGAGGTAACACTGGCCCCGAGTTAGCCGGCGCGCTCATCAGGCTTGACATCCCCAACTAGGAGCAAGGTTGGGAAGAGTCCGTGGCCCTTGGCGTTCTTGGCATCCAAGTGCCATTGCTTTCGCAGAAGGCGGTCAAGAAAGGGTTTTAAGACCTGGTCTTAGAATTAATGAGCTAGTTAATGAGCTGGAAATTGAACTTGTAATTAGGTTCCTACTAATGGTTGTTAAGCCTTTTGGGGAAGTGAGGACTATCATTAGCATCTGGAGTTAGCAAAAGTGAGGAGTACCTGTACTATCTTTACCCCTCAGTTACCTGCCTGCGTGACCAGGAGTGGGATCTTGTCTTCTTCGATGACCTCCATGTCATCTTTGGTTTTGGCAGATGCCACTCTCTCAGGAACCACTTAGAGATTCAGATATTTGTGAAGTTTTCTTTGCAGTCTTTCAAGGGGAGAAGAGCCAGCTTTTGAAGGTGGGAAAAGAGTCCTATTTTGGGGCCCTGCTGTCAGGGTACAGTATTGATGGTCTGTGCAGAGATGTGCTTAAAGAAGCTGGAATGATCAGGAGGATGAGCAAATGGGATTTTCCTAGAGATGAGACTATCCTCCTGATCAGAGTAATTAACTGTTTCTGATCTTTGCCTCAACAAGAATAAAACCAGTAGTCTGTGGAATGGCTAAAGCTTGTCCTTAAACTTGTCACAGAAACTTTATCTGGGTTTGATCAGAGTCCTTTAGTGAAAAGACCACTTGCTAACATCCAAACAACTGTCTGATCAGATGTCCTGTCACCATGGGCTCTCATTTGAAAATCTGCTTTCTTTTCTTTGCCTTTGCCACCCTCAGTAATTAATTTTTTATTTAAAGAGGAGAAGGACAATGAACTTGTGTATAGTTTCACTTCTCGATTTGCCTCATCTTCTGTGGGAAACTGTGATGGAAAAATTAAAACGCTATTTCCTGCCTCTGGTTTCCTGAAAGGTTTAGGAGAAATGAGATAATCCTTTGCTTCCTTCAGTGAGGACATTGTCACATATTTCTTCAAAATAATGACTGTGTGGTGGTGTAGCACCTGATGTGCTGTGGTATTGATATCATACTGAGCCACCTAGATCTTGCAGTATCAGGTTTTGTGATTTTTGTTGTCAATGCTGTGTTACTTGGTATTCTAAAGCCCAGCTTTTAAGTGATCCTAATTATGGAAGAATTTCAGGATTCATGGGGGAAAAAAATCCCGTGGATTAAGATAGGTTATTGAAAACATGTAATAAGAATGGCATCAGAAAACAAGAGGCAAAAATAAAGCACATCCTAATTTATTTAGTGATTTGTAGGGAAATCCTAGTGGAAAGTAGCATCAGGAGAGGCAGCTCATTGTACCTGAGAACTGGCGGCACCTTGCAGTGTTGGGAGAGCTTGAGGCTCTGGAAAGCCCAGAGTAGTATGTTTTGGTGTGTTTCCAGGTGAAGCATGTGAAACATCACTACTGTGGTTTGTGGTGTTGGGAATGTTGCTGCTGAGGTCTCATTTGAATCCCACTAATTAACTCAAGTGAAAAATATTAGTAAATATAATACAGGGTGGAGTTGCCAGGTTTAGTTTGAGATCATCAAGTGTCTTCCGTGTTCATCTGTTTGACTTGAGCCTGTTGCTACAGGCTAAGAAAAGTCTACTTGAAGTGAAGATAGGGCTCTGGGGATAATAGGACTGAACTTCCAGAGATTCCTGGTTTTGAAATAGAGTTGTTAAATAAAAATTTAGAGGGAAAAGCTCTGGGAAAATAAAGTGGAAGTGGTCTAAGTGCAACCATTTTTTCTTGTTAAAAAGCACGATAGCTTAAAAAAAAATTAATGGGTGATTTTTATTATTATTTTTTTTTAAATCAGGAAACATTATATTTCACTTCAGACCACTGTAAGACAAAATGGGGGCTCTTACCAAAAAAGGCTGGTTAAATTGATGGACCGTGGCTTCTACCAGCAGCTCTGGAGAAAGGCATCAGTGTGCGGCTGCTGCCGGTATGGGTATGGTGCACTGCTGTGTGTAAATGCTGCCTGGAGGAGAGTGACAGGCTCTTTGCACAGATCTGTGCTGTATCGGCTTGGGATTGCTTTTTGCTGTGGCTTTTATATGTTTTCAGTGTCTTCTGTCTGTCTGTAAACCGGAGGCTTTCAGGAATAGGTTTTTTTTTTCCTGCTGCTGTTTATGGGGGTGGTGTTGGACCGTGCCGCGATGTGTGAGCCAGCAGGATGGCAGCAACAAAAAGTCGGCAACGCCAGACTTTGCTCTATTTTCCCACTGCTGCTTGGTTATAACTCTGCTCACACTTACATCACTGAACTAATGCAGAAGACCAATGAACAGAGTGTTTCCATAGATGAAGTTGAATATCCTACTTTGTGGCTGTATAAGAAAGTAAACTGCAAAAACACATGAGGAAATTATTTGATGCCTACTTCGAATTACTTTAAAGTTTCCTGAATGAGAGTTGTATTATTTGTTTCCCAAGCACAACTGCAGTCAAGCAACCAACACCACCAAAAGGGGGGGGGAAAAAAGACCCAGACAGGATGGGAGAGATGGAGACTTGCCCGTAAACGGCCCCTGAGTCTGCAGGAAGCTGCCTGCACAGCTGATGGTAAGGCTCCATCAGCAGAGTCCAAGACTGTGCAGCGGGTGGGAGGGTTTGATCGCCAAGGTTCCAAGTGTCTGTTTGTGCCTTAAGATGCATACATAAAAAATGTTAACTGAAAGCAGCAGGGAATAAAGCAATTTAGCTATGTGACAGCTCTAGGAGTTGCTGGAGCTGCCTGTTCTGGTGCTTCAGGGAGCTGTGTTGCTCCCAGCTGTTTTGCTCCTGATTGAGCCTACCAAATAGCAGATGCTGCTGCTCTTGCTGACAAAATAAGCAAAATTTGCCATTGACAACTTATGATGGTCATCTGAAGAATGGGACGAGTTATGCTGGGCTGCAGATGTAAACCAAGTGGAAGTTTGTCATTGCATTTATGTTTTGGTGGAAGCACTTGAAACTGCATTGTTGCTAAAAAAATGCCCTGTGATTCTAAGCTCTGATTGTGTTCAGCACTGGCCTGGCATAATATATGCAGCAGATAAAACCTCTAGCTACATGGAAACACACAAATTCTTCCAGATGCACCTGCTCTTGCAATAGGTATTAGCAAGGTCTGCACCCACGCAGCACTGCGGATGTGTGAGGCGAGTTTTAAAAAGTTATTCCAGGGTGCCATGGCAAAAGAAAAAAAAATGTTGCATTTGGACTTCGAAATAACACCAAATTCTTGCAATAACAAGGCTATGTTGGCTATTGTGCACTGAAACTGGGAGGAGCCCTCTTTGAGAGTCTAGTTAAGAAAACCTAGAATTCTTTGCCTCTTGGGCAGATTTATTTTCCTGGAGGTGGGTAGTGTGGTATGCTGCCAAAGTTAACCTGATGTTATTTTGGATGCTCTTTCATCTCCTATCTAGGAATATGAAAGTGTTTTCACCGGTTAAAAGCTAAGAATTAGATTTTGCTGCTGGGCCCATTTGTATTTTGTCCGGGATTATAACATATTTTGAAACATGATGGATCATTGCCCAAAACAGAAAAAACTTGTGAGATTATGTTTTTCTAGGCATTACTTGTATACCTTTGTCTTTTGGTTCATTATAAATGTAGACTAATTGTCTTTTTCTGTTGCTCGTTGGGTTGAAGGTTTTGTTTTTCTTTAAATAGGAACTATTTCTGAGAGGTTAGTGCTTCTCTGTGGTGATGAATGATAACGTTCTCACCTTTAATTTAATTGAAATCTTGCAAATTATTTTGGAGTGATATCTTCAAAATTATGTGGAATAACTGTTTGGCAGTTAATATGGCAGGTTCAAAATAACCTCATGCAATTTAACATTACATTATTGCTAAGATTTTAGTTAAATTTACATTTGGTTTTTAATTTTAGGATGACAATGCCATTTACATTTATGTCAGTGGTATATGGGGCTTATACCAAGAGTCCTTTTTAATTCTTTTAGAAATTTGGTTAAAAAATATAACAGATGTTTTTATTGCCTATTTGCATGTATAGTTTTTTCAAGCTGGCTTCACATCTTTAAAAGTCTGGTAAATTTTGGGTAATATTTGAACAGGAAGTTACTCTGACTCTGGATGAGCAGGAGCCAAAATTCTTGGAGAAAACGGTTATTCTGAAGTTAAATCTAGTCTGTCTTTCCATATCCCATGGTGTAATAGCTGGTCTGTTTTGGATTGGGACTTAACTTTTATAAGTTTATTCATTATGTGTGCCTGGAGCAGTGTTTTAGCATTACACTAGAATTGAACATGACAGGGCTTTGGGAGCTGTGCAGTGAGTCACCTCAGGCTGCGTTTGAAGGAGTGGATTTGCCCTGGCTGAGCCAAACCAAGGGAGCTGCATGGGTTAAGGCAGCCTTTTGGATCTCCTAGTGATTTTAAATCCAGAGATTTTTCCAGTCTCTTCACCTGTGTACGAGACATGACGAGCTTTACAGCATGCAGTACCGTTCTCTAAATGCTGTGTCAAGGAGTGAATAGAGTCCTGGCTTCAATGGATGAGTGGCAGAGGAGTGCTGTGCTGAAGAGCTGGATATTGATTATTCTTTTGAGTGTGCTACTTCTGGGCGCCTCCTTTAATAGCAGGTAGACAAACTGGAAGGAGTCTCATTGAGAGGAAAAAGGTGTTAAGAGCTGCAGGAAGGCAAGCCTGCAGAGAAAGCTTGCAGAACTGGTATTTGTTTTGAATAGGGAAAAGTAGGTTTTGAGGGAATGTGCCAAAACTCTTCAAACTAAAAAAAAATAATTTTTTGTTGAAGGACACAATGACCGTTTGTTCCCTAGGTCCACTACAAGTAGGACAAGAAGTAACTGGCTTGATTTTCAGGCAAGATATTAGGTAAATCTTTGAACTCTGCAGTTGGTAAGTAATGGAAAGACTCCCTAGAAAAATGTGAACTTCGAGTGTGCACACAGGGAATGTCTAGGTATCTTTTTCATTATGCTTCAGGGCAACCTCCTGAGGTCCCTCTGGCTACATTTACCTGCTTTGCAATTAGAGAAGCAATCTGGCAGATACAATGTGATTAGCCAAACTGGAATTTAGCCTGAACAATGATCTAACATAAGTGAAATAAAAAGAGGTAGTAGGGTCTTTAAAGACTATAATAAGCGATCCTTGCCCTGGCTTAATACCTCACTAGAGAGACCAGACACCACCATAATTGTTCTGTGTGATGATTTAGTGGACCCCAGAGAAAGGGACACTAGTTGATAGCTTTTGTCCCTCCAGCACTTGGAGGTCTCTTAGCAAATATGAACCAACACAAAGATGCTTACCTTGTAAGGTTAGCACAAGATAGGAGCTTATGGTTTCTGTTAGTACCTGAGGAACAGCTAGCTGTGAGAGCCGTGGTCTGATTTTGTTCAAATATTCAGGCCAATAGCATAGACTGAGAGAAGTTATTGTGTTTGGAAGAAAAGAATAAACTTTTACTGAAAACAGTTTTCAACAGCAGATAACCAAATCTGGGGAGCATCAGCCAGCTCTGCCTGTAAACAGGGGAAGCTGAGGTACCAGAAAGTACCCAAGTACAGGAATCCTCCAAGTAGCCAAGCAGGAGCAATACTGGGCTTTCACTGTATTCTCACTGCAGTTGAAATGTGTTTATAGTAGACCATAAAAAGGAGATGGTAAGGTTTTTTCTGACAATGATGTCACTTGCAAGCTTGTGAGGTAAATGATCACTCAAAATAACCTTGTATCTTACACACTTTTTATTACCTGAAATATGTTCTTCCTTCATAAATTTTTGAGAAGCAGCTAGGGAATATTATCTTTCAGAAAGTCATTATAGCATTATGAGACTTTATTATATCCAATAGCATAGATTTCTTTCAAGTACCTTCTCAAGACTTTCTTTTGGCATATAAAGATAAGAATAATTTTTTCTAGGTAGCTGTGGCACAGAAAAAATGAATTAGGATATATAAGCTTTCTTTTTTAAGGGACCCAAGGATCAAGGTGATAATTTATTCTACAGATGCCTTGCTCTGTGATGACCATTACAGTTGTGCCTCATTCCTTGAACCCAGAGAGATAGTCCACAGGCCTTGTACAAAATGAAAATCCTTTATGACTGCAGTAGCAGGTGCAGAAAAAAACCACACTGATCCATTCCTCTTTGCTATCTTCAGCTCAAACTGTTTCATGGGACTGCTGTGGGGGCCAGGCAACCCACATTGCCCTCCTGCCTGCCTGTGTGGTGATGCTCAGAGAGTGGCTGAGCAGCTGTGGTCATGGCCTCTGTGTCCCACTGAAGGGCAGCAATTCAATAAACACATCCTCTGCTCTCACCTCTTTCTCCACCCCTCCGAAGTTCACTGTGTTTAGGGAATTGGGTTGTGTTGTCTGGTGCACTGCTGGTTATCAGACCTTATTAGCAGCAAACAAGCAGGACTCCCCGTGCTGTGTATGTGCTTGATGGAGGAAGGATATCTTCTGCATGAAAGCTGTCAAGCAGGAGGTGGGAGGAGGTGAGCACTGGTGCGAAAATCGATTGTGCAGCAAGTCACAGTCTTGTCATAGGGAAAGAGTCTCTGAAAGCTGGAAATTTTGACAGCCTTGAAGACAATGAGCACAGTTAGTGCCAAAAATTATCTTTTGTCACGTTTCGTGTTTTGAAATAAGAAGTGAGAATGGTTTTGAGGACACACAGCTTTCCTTGCTCAAGCAGTTCTCAAGATGGCCAAGCTTTCTTTATTCTTTTCTCAAATTTCTTTCTTTGGAGAGAGAAGAATCCAGAAAGAGAGATTTTGGACAGGTAAAAATTCTCCCAGATAGCCTTAGGGTTTTTACTTTACATTTCCAACCTTTAGCTGCCTTCTTATGAGACAAATATTTAACTTCATCACCAGTAAGGGTTTTATCCCACTTTGTTCAGTCAATTCACATCAACATTTACCCAGCCAGCCAGGCAGTTAACAGAGATGTGTGTCTGCTTTGAGACTACATGGTAGGTGCTGGCATGCCAGACATCTCTTGTGCCACTTTTACTGAACTGTGGCCATGGTTCAGACTGAGGTGCAGCTGGTGGATCTCTGGTGTGAACCCAGAGCAAACTCCAGTGGCCGCTGACAAGGGGTACAGTACTGAAATCCTGTGGTGAAGAACAAAACCTTCTCACAGCTGCCTCGCAGACTCATACAGACAGTGTGACGAGGGCATCATCACTTCTTACAAAACAGATGTAGAATTTGGAGATTTAGGTAGCATTAGTGAGGGACCTTCAGCCTTCACACAAGCAATTTGTTTTGTTTATGGTAGATCATGCTGTCCTCCTCCTGCAGCCTGGCAGTGATGGCTGTCAGTCATGGCACAGCTTAGATAAAAGACTTGACACATAGGTGAGAAAGTCTGTGTGAACCACCACTAATCATTGATGGCAGCAGCCCCCTCTTATCACTTGTTCTAATATTAGCTTTGAGCTATGTTTGTCTTGGATGGCTGTTCAGTGCTCCAGGGCTGTGTGCAGTGGATGTGAGTCATTTATTCAACTCCAGTGTTTTTGTAGCTAGCAGATATGCACCAAGATACTTTCGTGTATGATGAAACATTGTCCAGAGCCCTTTTGTGTTTGTAAGTCTTAAGATCAAATGACAGGCAGTTCAGTGGAACAAATAAAGGGGGAAAAAAAGGATTGATTTAATTTTTCTTTCAGTTGCAGTATATAGCATATGTATCCTGGAATCTGTAACATACATCACTCACCCTGATGTCGTTTATGTTAGTGTTTTTGCCTACAAAAGTGACAGGGTGACATGCTGCCCTATTTTGAGTTAGCAAATCTCTAAAGGTAATAGAAATCATGTGTGTAAATGGACCAATACCTAGGGTAACACAGATGAAAGCCATGATTTTGAACTCACTCTTATGGCAACAACTGGGTCAATTTAAGCAGGAGATGATGGAACTGTTCCCAACTGTTTATGCTGTGCTCAGTGGAAGAGTTTGGATTTTCAATGACGTGATTTTTTCCCCTGTCTGATCTTCTCTTCAGTAGGCTTGTGTTTGAATGTGCCATCGGGCTCAAGCACCATCAAGAAGGGCTCTGTCTGTGAAGTGTTCGTAGACTGTGCTGTCAGAGAATGGGTGGATGAGGTGTCCTTGAAGAGCATAAGTTCTGGGTCTGGTTCTGGGGGATCCCCTTGGTGATTATTTTGCTTTCTTACTAATTTTTTGCAACATTTAAAAATAGTCCTGTAATTTTTGTCCACCCCGATATGTGTATAAATAAAATAAATAAACCTTTCCTTATGTCTTTGTGTAATGATAAATGTAGTAGTTCTAGCAGCTGTTAGGGCATACACAGAAGTCTTGCTTCTCACCAAAGTTGTCTTCATATGCTTTGTAGATGGGAACAAAGTGTCTTTGCAGAGTTCTTCAAAAGTCAGTACCACAGAACTGTTCTGGTTTTGCAGATCCCAAATGTGGGGTACTTGTGATGAACATAGTTCTCCCTGTCATGCAATGAGAACTTTTCTTGTTTCCGGGAATGTAGAACCAAGAGGACTTTGCAGTGAGCTGTTGGCTTCTGAAGTCTCTTAGGATTGTCAGGTCAAGCCAACTGCTTCAGATTTTATATGGAAAACTTCTAGGTTTATGTGCTTGTTGCAGAAAGAGCTAACCAGCAGCTCATTTAACAAGTGATCTGCTGAAGTTTACTTTGGATTTCACTTTCTGATAGATTTCAGGTGCAGCTTCAGGTGCACTGCTGTAGGCTCTTCTGGAAGCGACAAAATTCTGGGTTGTTTCCAGGACTGACCTTGTGACTGCTGCAGATTGAAGGAATTGAAACCTCTGCCCTTCTTGTAGTGTGGAAGACAAAGTTCATGGGCCTTGAGAGCTTAGGAAGGAAAGAACTGCAAAGAGCCAGTTAGGCAACTAGTCTCTCTTAGGGATATTGCTAAAATGGTGGACATGCTGTGTGTTCTTGCTATTACTTTTGATGAGGTAGAGTCACTGTTTTTTAGTTTCATGCATGTGTGACAGGGTGGTCTGCTGGGGAAAATTAGCCTAGACAAAATTAGAGCAAAGGAGCAAATATCAATGGTGTGCCAGGAGCTGGACCTGTCTGGGAAATATGTGCATTTGATGTTAAAGTGGCAAACGTTAACATTGCAGAGCTGCTGTTGCTGCTTTATCCTCCCTCTGCTTTGCCTCATCTGTCCCCAGCCCTCTTCCTCATTCCTCTCCTAGCAGCTAGCTAAGTCAAATAATCAACTGGGAGCTTCAAAGTCAGTGCCCTTTTATTTAGCATCCTCTTTCATATTTTACAAAGAGACAGTGTTTGAAACTCTAGGAGGAAGAGAGGGTAATGCCTGTTGATGCAGCATATAACGTTAAATATTATTTGCTGCTTAGAAGCCTAAAAATGATAGAAATCATTTTCAAACCCTTCCTGCTCCCTGCAGAGTGGACAGCAGTAGTGAAGGAGTGAGATTTATCCATAGATAGGTGCCACAGGGTAGGAGCTCTCTGAAAAAAACCCCAAAGGAACAATAAAATTTGTTAGTACTGATGCCATGTCTCTTTTTGGGCTTTCCTCATGGTTGTTCTGCAGCACTGAAGCTTTCAAAGAAGTGAACTCTGTTTCATCCTGAATAGAGCGAAGCTACCACATCTTATTCTTTTTCCCTCGCTCTTTTGAGAAAATTAAACAAGAAGCAATTATGTGTCAATTTGCTGCTGAGCTGATGTGTTTCTTCTTAGTTAGATGTCTTGATTAATGGTTTGATCTTGCAATTATTATTCATTATGAAATCTGTGAGAATCCTGGATGTATCATGAGTTCAGGGTCAAACCATGTAGCTGTTTGGTGCTGTATCTGTATAATGCTCAGAATCAGGGATAAAACATGGGAAAATATCCTTAACTAAAGAAGATGGTGCATATTTGCCCAAGACCATCCTCCATGGGTTTATTATACTTTGTTCAATATAAGTATAGACCCAAAAATATTTCAAATTGGTGCGCTTTGAAATGATCTTGATTTTGTTCTTTGTAAATTGGAAAATAAATGTGTCATCTTGTACTTAAAATCCTAACAACTTGTGAGCCAGCTGTTGTTGCCTTTTTAGACACAGGGAACTAATTGCCCAACACACGGTTTTATTTTGTTTGGAAGAATTTTACATAGCTCTAGACTAAGGGCGGTAATCCATAATCATATTAAAAACAAGAAAAGGAGTATGTTGGTAGACATTTAAAGCTAGTATACATTTGATTCTGTGAAGCTCCATTATCTTGTTTTATTAACTAATGCTTTTATGAAATAAGGAGTTGAAGAAGAAAAAAGTGAAGTCTGGCTTTTTGAGTCTTCCCTGACTATCCAGTAAAACCCAGGACAATCAAGTGAAACTGGTGGTGGGTTGAAGGAACAATACTTAGGTACCTGTTCTAAATATTTTCTCTCTTACCTTAGGTTTTACACTATTAAATTTAAATACCTTTAGAAGTTACTCAGCCCTTTGGTTTACCCATGAATAAGAATTAGTGTTTACTTCCTTTATGAGATTATAGATGTCTAGTGACAAATACTGCCCTCTACTGCTTCCTGGGCACAGAAGGTTGTCCTGGTACTTACCCGGGAGGGGAAGATGAAGGGGAAGGGGTTTTCTGATGCTTCAGGTCTCCCTTTAGTGTAGAAGGTGTGGGCGACCATTTCTGTTTAGACATTTGCACTCCACTTGGATGAGAGAGAAATCTGCACAAGTGTGAAATGCTCTTATTTGTGTGAAAGCATTGGTTTTACTCCAAAGCACCTTCTTTTCCCCCCGGAGTTCTTAGCCTCAGGCAGAGGCTCTGAAGTCAGTGGATAGGCTGCCAGAGGCATCCCTATCTGTAAATCATAGTTAGAGTGCTGGAATTTGCACAGAATAAACTCAGCTTATCTGGCTAGCTGAGTATTTACTGATGAATTCTGTCTGCTCTATGCTGTGGTTTGAATATTGAAGTGAAGTCAACCTAGAAGAAAATAGCTTTTCCTCCCACTTTATTGTATGGATTATGGAGTCTCCCATATTTTCTCAGCCAAAGCACTTCACCTAAAGCAGTTCTGAATACAGGTTGAAACCATGGTCTTGCATCTGCTTAGCAGAAATCTGAATTTGACAAGAAGTGACCAGTAGTTGCTGTATCTGTTTCTTGCTGTTATCCTTAAGTGTTGGCAAAAGCATGCAGGCACTGGAAGGAATTCATCTGATTGAGCTGCTTAAGCAGTTTTGAGAATTTACTTTCATAAATTTCAGTCTGTTCTGGCTTCTGGTTTTATCTCCCTCGGATACTGTATCATGCTGTCAGCCTCTGGATAGCTCTGGAATGCTGCTGCCCACTTTATTTTATTTCATTACCATAGCAAAGAATCCCACTTGTCTATTTTCAAAGCTGTATGTCTCTTAGCAGAGTAAAATCAGTCTCTCTTTTAATAAACATATATTTCTCCCTGATGTTACTGCGATTTCCAATGGCAGAGCTGTTGGTCTTCGGTGACCTTTGGAGGTTTGAAGAGGGGTTCCCCCCCGTGCAACACTGCCCTTTCCTACCTCCTCAGCTCCTGGCTCCTTTGGCTGCAGTGGGTTTATTCCTCAGAGGTAACGAGGAGTGGTAGTTATGCGATGTAAATAATAAATTAGATGCAATGCTTTCTGAATTTGTAAGTACCTACAAATTAATATTTTGGCAAGCCTTCTGAAACCCATGCTTCCTGTAAGTCCCAGTTCACTCAGGGTGATGAGCCCCAGTCTGGTGGTGAATTTACAGGGGTGTCCACAGCAACTGATTTAAACCTGGTGAGTTCCCAATACCCATTTTACTATGAAAGTCAGGGTTATGATTTGAATTCAATGGAGCATTAGTCACCTAGAATCCTCTACAGATCTGGCTTCATCATGTGAATTTTGGAAGGTGCTCTTTATTTTTCCAAAGCCTTTTCTTCATTCCTAAAGTGATGTAAATTCTGTCACACAAAGTCGGTGGCAAGCAGCCTTCCTTCCTGCACATGCTTATCTTATGAGACATATATTTAGGGGAAAAGACAGAAACCTAAAAGTAGAGTTGGAAAGAGCTTGAGTATGGGCTTTGTGTGTAAAGCGCTGAACCTCCCAATGCATCGAAGTTGTTGGTGTTTTGCATGGAGGTTGGTGTGTCTTGCCTGCAGGTTAGGCCAGCAGTTCCCTCGAGACTGTGAGAGCAATGATTTGTATGCGTGTGGCTGGATTTCATACCATCAGGTGGGAAATCAGTAGCAAAAGGAGCAGAAAGTAAACATCATTATTAACAAAAGGAAAGCAGAGGTGAAATGCTTGTTGATTGCTGCCTTTTCAGGGGTTGTTATGTATTCGTGTTCAGACTGATTTCCTTTGCAAGGGTAAAGACTTTGGGTTTCAATTACTGTGCAGTGACTCAGAGCTTTTCTAATGAGAATTGAAGTCAGAAAATAGTTTGCTTCGTTTCAGTGCAAAACTTTGCTTTTTTCCTTTTTCCTGCTAACCCTAAGAGTTTTACTTAAGGTGCAAACTGCAGCCTTGCAGCTGCTAAACTGCTCTCAAGTGAAGCCCTCTGGGCAGCGTTCGGAGCTTCCTAAGTTGACTCTTGCAGCACTCGCATCCTGCTCCCAGGCAGACGAATGTGTGCTGCACTGCAAAGGCTTGGAGGAGATGAGGAGGCTTGGAGAGAGTGAGGAGCTCAGGGAGAGTTAAGTGCATCTTAGAAATTCTTTCTTCAATTAAATAAAACACACACACCTGGACATAGAATTCTTCATATACAGGTCATGTCAGAAACTCATTTAAATTGAAGACACACGCTTATTAATGCATAAAATGCTCATATTATGGGACTGGCAGAATTTACTTTTGTAAGCAGCCTTCCTGCATGGGAAAGCCTGACTGTATGTTTTGCTTGCTTATCTTGGCACAAAGCTTTTGCTCCTCAGCCTAATGTTCCAGATTCAAATCTTTAGATAAGATCATGGAGCAGATCCTCTTGGAAGATATGTTAAAACATGCTGAAAAAAACGAGTTGGTTAGGGACAGCCAAAGTGGCTGCACCAAGGGCAAGATGTGCCTGACTAATCTGGTGGAGTTGTACAATGGAGTGACTGTATCAGTGGACAGAGTAAGAGCTATGGATGTCATCTACCTCTGAATTCCTGCCTCTGAATAGGAGACATACAGGTTTGATGGATGGACTGACAGATGGATAAGGAATTGGTTATAGTCAATGGCTCGATGTCTAAGGAAACGAATAGTGAGTGGTGTCCGTCACAAATCTGTACTGGGAACAATGCTATAACCTGGTCTAGTGGAGGGTGTGCACCACGGAAGTGGATCATACTAGGTGATATTTAAAGGTCCCTTCCTATCCAAACCATTCTGTTATTCTGTAACACACCACAGTTTTATAGCTCTGGAGTTTGCCTATGGAAGGGACTCCCTTTGTGGCCTGCTGGTTCCATTGCACCAACCTGGTGTGTGGAGAGGATGGAGTAATCCAGTGGTGGTCGGGTACAGAGAAGGCTGTGTGCAGAGTTGTCAGAGATGCCTCTGCTTTAGATAAACTCAGAAAAGTAAAAAAATGGGGAAATAGATTTCCTATATTAATTATTTTTTTCAGTTCATCATGGAATTTGTGCAACGTTGGAGTCTCGCTGTTGGAGTGGAAATTCTCAGTTCAGGTTGGCTGCAGTAGTAGGTGTGACCTGCATTTCCCTGTGGTACACTGAGTGCCTGATGACTCAGAGGGAATCCACTGCTTTTGTCTCAATACAGGCCCACACATGCAGAGAAGAAGTGCATGTAGCAAGTTCTGCACTGTGGTTTCTTAGGTGAAAACCTCATATGTTTAAGAAAGCCAAACTGCAAAGAAAAAATAGAAAACAGTAGTAATAGAAAAGAAAAGAAAGGAAAGAAACCATTCAGACATGTAGGGATGGAATATTTTGTTTGAAGGAATGGGGAACTATTTTGTGGTTGAGGACTGGTTGTGATTCTACTTGAAGTTGCTTACTGCTGCTGCCTCCTTGCTGCTACATACAGTTCTGCTTGGGGTTGCCTATTGCTCTGCTTATAGTTCTGCCTGCTTACTGCTACTTATTGTTTCTGCTTGCTTACTGTCACAGTGCAAAGGCAAACCGGGCAGAATGTAAGGTGGTGAGACCAGCCTGGGCTCACTGCCAGGGAACCATGCGGCCGGGGGGCAGGGAAACAGCCTGACAGGTGGGTGAAGACAACCAATGGACTGCACCAGAAAGCGAAGATTGCCTTTTAAGGAGGGAAGGAGTGAGGCCTGGCAAAGGAGGAGCGGGGCAGTGGTTATGCAAATCGTCCCTCCCATCCAGGTGTTCTCGAACCAGGTCACGAGTTCGATGCACCCAGCATGCTCTTAATAAAGTTCTTTGTTTCACTGTATTTGGCCGTTTTCTAAATTTTAATTAGAGATATTTCTCACACATTTAGCTAAAGGGAACTGTAGGAACTGACCTTTCTCAAGGAGCTCTTTGCCAAGGCTGAAGACATACTTACTCATCAGTACTGACACTTCAGCTTTGAGGTGGAGTTAGGTTTAACTTGTGCCACATATTGCTGCTCCTAACATAAAACATTTGGAATTACTCAATCTTGCTGAAGAACGAAGTGCAGCTAAATGTTGTTTTAGGCTCACGGCTAAAGAGTAGGCTCAGCCCTCTAAAACACATGATTTTCTGCAGTCTGGCATGTGTGATAGTCTGGGCTGGGGTTTCTCTTCTGTGGTGTTGAGCATCTATGGTGTAGGTGTTCTTGAGCCCAGACTTCAGGCTCTCTTTGCAGGTCATGGAGCGTCATGGACTTTTCCAGTGCTTGACTCATCTACTTATAGACATCTACTCTGTAGAGAGATGAATCATTCCATTAAAGAGCCTGTCTGCCTCATCTGTCCTGTCAGATAACTTAGCTCCACAGCCCACTGTGGGAGCTTTGTCCATGGCTGTCCTCACTGCAGGAGCGTTTCTTCACTCCTGTCTCTCCCTTGGAGTCAACCAGCTAATTGCCTCTGAAACTAAACATAGGTGTTCACGAGGGATTCTTTGCCGCTGGAGCTGCTCTGTGTTGTCAGCAAGAGGAGCAGTGTGCCAGGTTTGGCTGCCTGCACCCTCAGCAGTCCTCCTACTCGTCTTAGCAGGCTTCACACTTGTTGTGTGACCCTCATGAAGCATGTCGTGTAAAGCCAGTACTTGAGTAGGCTGCAACACACTGCTTTCACTTAGGGTACTTCTGAATTGAGGGAAAACCCCAAACAATTAGACCACTACAAAATAATATGCCACAGGTGCTGCAGCGGGACCTCAAATAATATTATGTCCAAGCTCTGTAAATCATATCTCCTCTCACAAGGGCAAGCCTTCAGGAACTCAATCCAGTAAATCTGCCGTGTAGATGTCTGAAATTTTGCAATTTGAATCCCACGCATTGCATTTTAAACTGATAAAATCCCTGCAAAATTTCACCCACGAGCAAGCTCTCTTGTGCTGTGCCCTTTTACAAGGATGAGTGTGGTGGTACATAGGGTACCAGGTAGCCAGAATGGTTGGAGGTGAAGATGCATGTGTCATTTGTTTCTATGACTAGCAAATATTTATAGTTATTGATGGAATTTATTGCCACAAGTGATTTCCACTCACATTTGGACCTGCCTCAAATGTAAAAAAATTATTGTTGCATGATTTAATCACAGGATTTGCTTAAGACATCTGTGTATATATTGACAAGTCTTTTGTTTCTTCTTTGGAAGCAACAGACTGCTTCATAGGGTAATGGAATTCCCAGATTTTTTGTTTATAAACACAGCTAATATGTTTCTGTATTTTAATTAGCTGCTAACAAGGAGGGAGATTAAAAGAGGGAAAAAACAGTTATTGAAAAAAAGATGGAAATATGCAAAATTTACTAATTCCCTTTCAAATGTAAGCAGAAAGGAAGGGAGGGGTTGAGTTTTTTGGATCAGTGCACTGAAACTAGGATTGGTTTGGAAAGAATTTAATGATTTGTGTGTTCAAGTTTAAGCTGGAAAAGCCAGATATTTTGCAGACCTACAATTTTAGACCTGCTGGTTTGTAAGCCCTTTGCAGATGTTTATTTACATTTTATATTATGATTTGAGATTTTAAATTACAGTCCTTTAAAAATATACCATATATATACTACAGATTATTAAGGGATTATCAGATGGCTACGAGGAAGAAAAATCTAGAAAGAAGTGGGCTCCAGAGAAAAGTCTCTGCAGATTACTGTCAGATTAGTTTGAAGGAAACATCAGTCCTTATCCTTAAGTGTGAAGTACCTGGGTAAAAAATCAGACCTTCAAATGTGTCCTTCTTTTTCTAACAAAGCAATGGCATTGCCTTAAGATTTTCTTTATTCTATGGTTATCTCATGTGGTAAAAATTTAGACATCATCCTGAATAACAGTTTCAGGATATCCGTTACCATTCTGGAGTAGCTGAAGTCAGTGTCTCACTGGTGCTCAAGACAAAGTCTTGCTGAAGACTGATTTTTCTTACAATGCTGATTTCAGGTAATGTGTCTGTAAGTGAAGCTGTATATAGAGGCATACTTCAAGATATTCGGTGTGGTATTTTTTTAAGTGGCATTGTAACTTTCCAGGTACTGTCATCTCTTTATATGCTGCTGTTTGGGAAACACAGTCATGGTTGGATGAGTCCTTACCCTAGGGAGATAGCACACCCATGGTAATAGGCAGAGATGTAGAATGGCTGAACCCATTTTCTGGCTTCTGGGTGACCTTGTGGAGGTCTGTCTTTTCATATCCAGAGCTGCATAATATGGAGGTAATACCTCCTGTGTTCCTCTGACTGTAAAGCCTGTTGTGAAAGGAGCTGCTCCTCAGCCTGTTTTGTATTGCAGCCACAGCTCTTGGTTACTCTAGAGGTTTCCACAATACAAGTGAGAAAATCCAAATCATGATGCCACAGTCAGGTTTGCTCTGAGTAAATAAAATTGCAAAGTTGAGAGGGGGGAAACTCTTCAAATAAAGATCATTTGTTTATCAGGAATAAACCTGGTTTTCACAAAGCACTTAGTCCACAGGGACCAGGTGAGTTTTATCTGTGGAGTTTATTTGAGAAGGCTTACATGGTAACACTATGGAACAGATTGAAAATTACCTGAAAAACTATAAACAAAGGCTATCAATGTACATATGGAATGGCTTCTTCAGGAGGATATTTTGTGAGTCCCGAACATATCTATGTCACGTCACCAACATCAGTGAGTTACCCACTGGGAGGGTGCACTTAGTCCAAGAGATGTGCTAGATTTTCATCCCAGTTCATCATCTGTGAATCTATTCAGCAGCTGTTGAAGTGCTCCATAGAGATGCTTAGTAGGTGTTAGGAACAGACCTCTCTAATGTATTCGTTAGTGGATGGAAATATGCTGCTACTTCCTAAGGAGCCAGGGACCAAGTGTGAAGTTTGAGAAGCTATTCAAAAGAATTACCATCAAACAGAAGCCTCAGGTCTGATCTCTGTCATAAAAGTAGCATTTATGCAGTGCTTCTAAATTTAAAGAACTATATAAAAGGTTGTGTTTTGGGTTTTTTTTTTGAGACTGCCTTATTAAGTCACTGGGGTTTTTATTTCATTTTTGTGTGTTTATTGATAGTTTGGAGTCACTGGGAAGGTAGTTTGTCTTCTTTAAGATTTTAAGAAACTGAGAGTAAGCTGCAGTGGCTCTTGTATATTGCAGTTTGCTGAAAAAGAACCTCATTCACGTGGTTCATTAGAGGGATTTTTTTTTCTTCCCTCTGTGCAGAGGGAATTCTTGCTGAATAGTGTCACAGTGGCCACCCTGCAATTCCTCTACTTAATGAGCTACTTCTCACACAAATAAATTTCAAAATAACTGGGCACAGATGTTTAGATATCTGTGTGGTTGGTAGGTGGTTTGGTTTTTTTTGTTTTGTTTACTGTGGGTTTTTTCCCCTTTCTTTTTTTGCCTGAAAATGATTGTCAGTCTTCATTTTCATTTCAGCTTTCAAGCCTGTTGAAACGACAGCATTCCTGTCATTGCAAACGTTATTCAGCCGTGTGAACTGTGACTCATTCTGAAAGATTACATGCATTTCACTCCCTGGTGTGCTCCTATCCTCCTGCTGTTAGCTGCTTGCAGGCTGCCTTCTGCAATCAGAGGTCAGGGATATGTGCTACTGCAGAGCTTCCTTGCTAGCTTGCTTCCAGCCTCATGCTGTGCAGAGTATAGGAGCCCGTGTTTGCCATAGGCAGGAAGTTTCAGGGTGAGAAATGCTAGTTTTATCTGCTTCTGGGGGAAAAAAAAAGTCTAAAATGTCCATTTCATCATCTCTTTACAGTAAAAAACCCAACAAAGAGTAACCCCTAAAGGAACAATAAACCTCATACAGACCTCCTGGCTCACATTCACTGTAGACTACGTTTTCTTAGGCTGCAAAAATATCAATTTGTGATACCAGCTCAAGGCAAACTCCATCTAGTCTGGTGGTCCTCTTTAATAAACTTTCTTTTCTAGTTTTACCTTCTTTTTCCTGTGTTCCTCTCTGGCATCAGAGGATCCCTGCTGTCACTGTGCTGGCTCTTCTCCTGGTGCCACAGACCAGTCCTATCTCGTGGCTCAGCACCTCACTTCTCTGATCTGTCTTCATCCTCTGCAGCTGATTGCTGTTTCCTACATGTTTTCCAGGGCTTCTTTTGAAATAAAGTCCTGTGGAATCCCAAATGGGGTTTCTGATTGTATTTTATTGAATGTCGACATGAACCTATGAGGGAGGAACCCCATTATGGAAGCTCAGTTAATTGAGGATGATTAAAGGGAAGCTTGATTCTACCTGCCCAGCCATAGAAGTGAGTTATGGTGCCTGAAGATGAAAAGCCATGAGGAATCAATCTTAATTTAGTACAACTTAACACCATGCTTGTATTTTTCTCTATTTGAGGGCAAGAGATGACAAGTTGAAATTTTCCAGCATGACAAAAGCAGGCAGAATTTGGAGAAGGTGGTGCAGATGGGAGCACAGAGCCCTGTTGCTCTGCAAGCACATGTCTGAAAGACCTTTTCTGTCCTACTCTGTCCATGTGGGAAGGGTTTCTGGAAAAGCTGACAGGATCCCTGAGGTTCAGAGCTGAGGGGCCTTGTAGGGAGTACAGAAAGCACCCACTGAAGCTACTTCCTTGGGGCTACAAAAATGAGAAGTGGTAGGGCTATGGGCAGCCACACTTGTATTTTTTGAGGGGAAACAAATAATTCTGGTGTATCTCGTCTGGCAAGCATGGGAAAGGAAGAGGACTTTTCTCAAAGACCACAAGAAGCTTGCTTTTCAATAAAATCTAGATCTTAAAAAAGAAAAGAGATTGTTTGCAGAGGTTTCCTTTGGTGATTGTTGTTTACAATCCAAGTTCTTCTTTCAGTGGACATTCAAACAGAGATATGCAACAGATATAAAATTAAAATGATATCACTCTTTTCAGATGTTTTGCTAGGGGATTTAGTTACTCAGATCTTGTTTTTTTTTCATGTGTTTCTGCAAGCCATGGCTTTTTTGGATGTCCTAGAATAACTGGGTTGACACATGTATCCTGGATGAAGAGCCCTTTCTTTCTGAATTACCTACATCTGCTTTCAAAGCTGATCACTATAAATCATAAGTGCTCTTTAATTGTAGTTCAAACCCTACTTTATTCTGAAACGTCTTTCATGTGTAGACAAGCCTCTAAGAAACTTTTTGTTTGAAATTAAATCTCCTTATTTTATTAGGCCTGGTATTTTACAATTGTACTGCCTTTAAGGTGTTTTTTGTTTTGATTTGTTTTACAGACTGTAAGATGGCACGTTGAACTACAACCATGGGCAAGTCCAACTCCTTCCCTCAACTACGAGGCATTGAGGTTCCTAAAGTATATTAGCACTTCTCAGGTATGTTTTTCATTTCAGTCTCCATTTAGAAGATAGTTTGCCTCTACAAGTTGTTCCTTCTCAGTTAATGAATTAACCTTGCACCAAACTTTTTTTGAAACTGTTTTATTTCTAAAGTTGTTTAACCTAGCAGTGATGGTCAACATGAATGTAAAGGTCAAAACACAGGTTAGAAAGAATGCATTATTTCCTTGCTTTTTGTTTTTGAATGGGTTTGTGTCCCGACAGGAGCGTGGTATGACTGAAATTCTAGATGTAGTTTCTCTCCCTCTCTCTCTCTCTCTCTCACATACTCCCTCTCAGATACAGAAAAATACAGAGCACTCTGTATTGAGAAAACTGTGTTATTCCCCCACTCCACTTCTCAATAATAATATAATAACCAGGCTCATTTTACTTAAAAAGGATGCATTTGAGGTTCCCAGTAAAATGAGAACAAGGCATCAGACCCTAACTTGGACAAGTTGTTTCAATGATACCAAATACCAATGATACCAATGATACCTGATATTTTTGGGACAAAAATGATGACCTGGAAAATGAGTGGGTTTATGTGATTTTTAAAATATGTCATTTCTAAATCCAGATTGTGTTGATAGTTACCTTCAGCAATCAGCGCATATGGAAATTGGGCCATCATGTCTTCACAGGGGCATCATTTATGCACAACAGCATTTATGCATGTATTTCCAGTAATAAAAAATGGAAAAGGTGCTAGATTCCCACAGTTCTGACAGGGCAGCTGCTTTCAGTACCCAGGTCTATCAGCAATTGACCCTTGAATACAGATTTAACAGCACCATTACTTACACTGGAGAACAGCAAAAAGCCTCAGGTGCTAATGTCACTGAAATGTCATTCACATATGAAATTCTTTGTTGATGCAGTGCTTTCAAGGCTGAGACAAGATTCATTTGAAACACACCTAAAAAGGAGGGTAGTAGGGTGTTCACGTATCCTCCAGCTTGTGGATACCCCTGGCTAAATCCTCAAGAAAATGACATTTGTGCTGCCACTCATGCCAGCACTGAGAGGGCAAGAGGCAAGGTGATGCATGGGGACAGCAAGAGATGTGTGTAGAGCTGCTTGTTTTGTTGTACAGAAATTTAGGCTGCAGCAGACATACTGAGTTTGAAAACATCATCTCAGTGACTTAATAAACAGTGGCAGATGCTGCTAAACTCCACTAGTTGGGTTAAAGCCTACAAGGACATCAATTAATAGAGAGCTTATTGCTCCTGACACACTAATCAAGAAGTTTTGTTCCCAGAGTAACTGACCTTGGTTGGGGGAACAAGCATAAGTGAAAACAAAAAATTAGAGAAATCTCTGTTTCTGACCTGGCAGATGTTACAATATTAATAACTGACGGGATAACACCATAACCGGTATGAGCACTTCTGAGAATGGGATCCTGCTTATGTAGATGAGCATGGGATCTCATATTCCTTGTTTGCTGAGCAAGTGTCTACTAATTACCTTACCTGAGTTCAGCTCCCTGCCGATAGTGTACAATGGCTTAAACTGCTGGAGGGGAAGATGCCATGTCAGCAGTGTCGAGGTGTGGCCAGAAAAAGCTTTTTCAGCGCTGATGTCTGATGATCAGAACTATCTTACCTGTGCTGTTGTTTGTGTGATAGTAGTGAACAGAAGCCCAGAACAGGATGTGAGCTCAGTGCATCAGGATCTGTAAATCATGCAACAGACTGGTGATGGTGCTAAGGGCAGGTTCAGCATTGGATTTTTTTATTTTTTTTTTTTTAATTTTTGATAGCAAGAGCAATTAAGTAGCAAGAGCTGTTAAAATTGCTCCTAATTCTGACTATTGTAATTGCTCATAATGCCATGAGTCAACTAAGTGGCAGCATTGCAGAATCTTAGTTTTCTATAGAGAGTACATTATTCTTCTGTGTCTTAAATTAGTGCTTATTTTTGCAATGCCATTTATTCCTTGATTGTTATGTGACTGAAGGGAAATGAGTAGTGGGGTGCAGTGCAAATAATTGCTTAAAACTTAGTGAATCCTGAGCAGGAGCAGGGAGGTGGTGATGCAGTGTGCAGCTCTTTGAATGTAATGCTTCAGGCAATGATCTTTCAGAGCATAAGCTTCTTAAAGAATTAGTTTTTTTACTTATTATAAGGTACCTGATGGAGAGTGCCTATCACATTAAAGGCTGGGTTCCAGTTTTCGCTCTCACCCCTGTGTAGAATTGTTTCATTTCTGTGGTTCCGGGTGGGACCAGAGCCATGCTTTTTCATTTGTCTAAAACTGAGAACTGAACCTGGGCAGTCTGCTGTAGAGGAAGGAAGGAGCAAGATGAGAACAGTGTTCAGGACTGATGTTTAACCTGGTTTTGTGTCTACCACTTTCCTTCCCACTGTTTTAGTTTTTGGCTTTCTGACAGTGCCAGCTCCCATTCCTGCAGTTAGGGTTGGTGCTTGGCACAAAGAACAACTTTTTGTTGTGATGGCTCAGCTGGGTTCCTGCAGCTCTTCTCAGTCTTTGCTTTCCTATCTGCGTGTTAAGCAGCCTGTGCCCTCCAACCCCTGAATTTGATGGCTGGGCTGCATGTGGTTTGAAAAGCCCTTCAAAACCCAGCTGTAGATGCTGATACTGATGCAGAGTGGCACAACCTTTCTTAGGCAGAAGCAGCCACAGCTTTGGTGCTTACTTCTGCTCCCCATTACCTCCTTAACATTGCTAAGGCAACAGCCCTACAAATTGTACTGGCTCTCCATCACCTGCTGTGCTCTGGATCCTGAGTTCTGGAAGGGGTGCAGCGCTCCCCAGCTCCATGCCTGCCTTTTCCAGAGTGTGTCTGGAAGAAGAGGATAGTGCAGGATGATGTGGCCTGGGGGTGAAATGCTGGCCCAGGCTGCTGGGGGGACAGGCAGAGCTGGTGCTGCAGGCAGGGGCTCCTCCTTAGGGTGTCATTCACGGGGCCCTGGTTTCGTTGGCTCAGACCCCGCTGTGTTTTGGCTGCTGCCGGCTGCTGCTCAGCTGCCGGCAAAGCTGACTTCACACCTCAGTTAAGTGATTTTTGACACTTACAGGTTTCTGATGAATCCAGTGTGTTTTCTGTCTTTGCTTTCTTGGTCTGTACAAGGGCTTTAACTTACAGTGTTCCTCCCTGCAGGGTCTCTGTTTTTTCTTTTGCAGGGTGTTTTATCCTGGCTTTAGACTCTAGATGTCTAAGCCAGCTCAGCATAGACACACATTCTATGATTCCTCTGTTTAGTTAAGCACTTGCTTAAATCCCCTTGTTTTTGGAGAGGCCATGTGTTGGGGTAATGATTAAATCCCTTCTGGAACTGACATCCAGGATACTCTGGATAAGGTATACATCTTACATTGTGTGACACTGCACCTTGTGATTATGATCTTGAATCATGACATGAATAATGGTTTTATCATTATTTGAGATGCAGAATCCATTCCAAGGTTTGAAAAAAACTCCAAAACATTTGAATGGTGAAGATCTTTTCCTTGTGGAAAAATGATTTTGGGTATAGTACTAATGCTTAATTATTTGCTTTTCGAACTGCATTGCTCTCTGTGGGATTATATAAGCCTTAAATTTCACCAAGCAGAACAGATGAACAAGGAAAAAATGATCAAATTTCTGTAGCCATGTACCAAATTGACAATCAGATTTAAATGAAACCAATTAACATTTTTCTTTTTTCCACTCTTTCCCCAGAAGGCAAATTAAAAACAAATTAAAAGTCCTGTCTTAAAATGAAGCATCCTTTGATTTCAACAGATTTCATGTGAACATATGAACCTGAACAGCCTGAAAGGGTACTCTGAAACCTCAAAAAAGCCCTGGTCGATCTGTCTTGATGAGAGGTTTAGCCTCATTCACCGAATCAGAAGCAAGCAATGCCGTCTGTATTCACTTGGGTAAGTGCTCTCTTTTAAAAGTCAGGAAATTGTTTCGTGAGAGGTAACTTCAAAAAGCCCTATAAATGCAACACAGGTTGCAATAAGGTTGTCTTCTAAAATATAGACTTTGTTTGCGTATGTTATGTGTTGATGTGCTTCTGTAAACTTTTTTTTTAGGGAAAAGCCTTTCTCTATGAGGCTCTTTATTTTCCTTTGCTTTTCTAATATTAATATGAAAACAAATTGCTTAATGGTGAGTTGTGAGTAGTAATTCATACAGAGGAAGATGGAAATTAAGGAGATAAACTGAGAAGCCTACAGCATCTTCTTTGAGCAGAGATGACTTGCATATTTGCTGGGTAGTTCAGCAGCATTACTTGTAAAACTTCGTTAACTGCCTCTGGGACAAAATAGTACATTTCTGTATGAGGGTGTGTTTGTTCAACACTTTAGGGGTGATATGTGGCGAAGTGATAGTAATAAAAGCAGTTGTGGCTTTACTTGAAAATGTTTGCAGTGTTTATGATATTTACAGCACTTGAGACTGAAGTTTTCACTTTGTACAGAACAAGTGCTTTCTCAGGTGGCAAAACCACATATACAGCCTGTTTCTGTGCTAAGAAAACATTCTGCTTCCCACGAGGATGAGGGAGATTAGTCCTCAGAGTACATCAGGCCTCTGGCCTTTTGCATTACCCTTCAGCACACAGCTGCATTAGGAGAACGATCGCTGGAATCTGGAGCCTATTTCACACAGATCACCACATAGCTGCTGCCTAATAATACTGTCTTTGCAGTCCTGGGAGCCAGCTTTAGGTTCGAGGTGTATTGAAGCACTTCATCTCCCTTGAACCAGTGCAATTTATTTCTGTGATTTTGCTGCTGTGGGATACAAACTGTGGATAGCAGGGAATAGTGCCTGGGTGGGGTTTCTCAGTGATTAGTACATGGCAGTTAACACCAGCAATTAGAGTGAAGTGGATGCAGAGAGCACTGCAGTCAAAGGGAGCATTTTGTGGTTAATTTGGGTGGGTTTATATTTGGCTTGAGTTTGTATTGAGCTGTAAAGACCTCCTTAGAGGTTGAGGGGCTCTCAGGTTTTGTTCAGCAGCACTGCTCAGTGGCAAAACACTAACATACCCTTTAGAGGTAGATCAGGTATATGGAGAGGAGACTCCTCTTGACTACTGTTGCTTCATATTTTCTGAATGTTCTTTGCAATCCATTTCAAATTGTATTTACCTATATTAATGCAAAATATAGGTTTACATGTTTTTTTTTTTTCTTATCAGCTTTTCGTGTTCCTACGGAAGTTAGGAGAGATGCTCAGTTCCAGACTTTACCTGCTTGACAGTAGTACTGACTTGTTGCCTGAGGGCCCTTTCAGTAGTCAGTGGGGAGAGGCAGGCACATTCAGGTGAAAAATCAGCTAAGCTAAATAACATTCTGGAGGTAGGTCTAGGTTTCCTTTGATTATAGAGGAAGTCTGGATAACGTGTCTGCTGACTTTAGAAGTCTTGGTAAAATACTCAAAGTTCAGTGGAATTAATCTAGACCTTTCCCTTCAAGCTGCATGATCATCAGTATTAGACTTGAGCTTCTGTGTTAATGTCCCTTTTCCATGTTGCGTTGTATCAAGTGTGGGTTGAGAATGGTATTTTTGTTGAACTGGCCAGTAGGTACAATGCAGAGTTGATTTTGTCTGTGTTAGGAAATGCAGATTTGGCATGAATCTGACCAGCACAGAGATATTTTACTAATGATTTTGAACAAACCTGAGCTAGTGCATGTATACCAGTGCTTTATATGTGGTGCAGTTTTGCACCAGCTCCAGGGAGCCTGAATGCCAGATTTTCTGTACTGGTGGAACAGTAGGACTTAGCAGAGATTGAAATTGATGTTGGCTCTCCCATCAGACGTCAGAGACACACATGCAGTTAGTAACAAACCATGATGCATCACATGAAACAGCAAAAAAATAAAAGGGAAATACTTGAGATTAAGGAGAAGCGGTCTTCAATCCAGCTGCTTCTGCAGACTTGGAGCTCATTACTGCATAATTCTTCCCCTCAGACTCACTTCCTTTAGTTTATGACAGACAGAAAAGTAATTTTGTTCTGAGTAAGACGAAAAACCTCTTTAAACATTTTTGTTATCCCATACACTTCATGAAGAGCAAACAGGGAGCAGCTGCATCCAATGAAGAACATTCTCTGTGGAGAGGATGGATACAGGACAAATGTGAAAGTTCAGTGCGAATGTTGCTGGGAATCCTGAAATGAATCCATATATCGCTAAAACTGGAACAAAACATGCTGCTTAGGCTTTGCCTCCTCAAATGCTATAGAAGAGGTCACTTGTGAATGCGAGCGAGCAGTCTCTGGAACATCTGGGCATCCCTTTAGATTAGTTATAGTTGCTTCCACTACTGGGAGACAGCAATGTTTTTGCTTTGTAGACAGGATTTCCCAGTGTGATACGTAATTGCAATATGCATTAGTGAGCTCTAGTTATTAGTGCTAAATCTACTTAGATTAAGCTAAGTCAGTTACAAACACCACAGGCAGGCATTCAAGCTGGGATAACATAAATGAATAGGATTTCAAAAATTTACCAGTAGAGGTTTAAAGAGTCTCACTGCAATATAGTATAAATGCTGTTTCAGGTGCATCCTAAAGTGTATGGGGTTTATGATCCAGGCAGGGGGTGCTTCTTTTTTCCCTGAGCTGCAGAGCTCAGTTTTCTTCCTTTGAAAAAGAAGGGGAGGAGGGAGAGCACAGAATGGGAAAGCTGGACCTTAACATGCATGTGTTTATAGCTCTGTCCTGTGATCACTGTGGGAGCTGGAGTACCTGCAGTTAGACTGGATCAGCTACAGGTGCCAACTAGAGCTGTGCTGTAGAAGACAAAGCAGCTTTTGTGCCACTTGAGCACTTGCTGAGCTCCTGGATGATTCGGGGGCTGGTGGGATGCTTTGTTCGGTGCAAGCTGCAGCACAGTGTTTATTCTGAGTGCAAGGCTCTGTGTACCATGACCCTCTGTGAACCCTGGGAGCCGGGAACAGCCAAGGGACACTGCTCCCTGCTGTGCTGCGCTCTGTCCCGGGTCAGCGTCCCTGCCCTGCTGCCGGCGGGGAGCGATGCCAGTGAGCCCTTCCTTTGCACTCACGCACAGCCTGGGAGAGATGGTCCTGCAGGTGCTGGTTCTGCTGTTTGGAAGCCCACCTCTACCCCCACTGCAGGGGACTGCGTTTCTCTCTGTAACCGAGTGCCCTTCTCCTTTACAGTAAAAATAGGGCCAATGTCTTTGACATGTTTTATTTTGCTGTTGATGGAGGCAGCAGCTGCTCTCTCCTCATGGTGGGGAAAGGCCTCTCTAGTCTTCTGTGACCTCCACACCTTTGTTTTAAAATCAAGGTATCTTTTTAAGTAAGACAAAATCTTTTTTAGGAGGCCTGATTTGTTTATCTTTTGCATGCTACATTATCCCTTAGCATGATTGTATGTGAGCCAGGCATTTTGCAAACCAGTTCCTTCAGAGAT
This sequence comes from Lepidothrix coronata, assembly GCF_001604755.1. Classification (NCBI taxonomy): domain Eukaryota; kingdom Metazoa; phylum Chordata; class Aves; order Passeriformes; family Pipridae; genus Lepidothrix; species Lepidothrix coronata. The sequence continues at coordinate 1,981,509 of NW_016690185.1, read as the reverse complement.
GACTTTATTTTCTCCCCTAAATATCTGTTGTTGGCTAAATCTCTCTTCAGGCATGAATTTGAGCTGTTACTAGTGTGCCAGAAGATATATCAGCCTCTTCTTTACCCTCATCTGTATTTTTTTTTTCTGTTTTCCACCACTGAAACCTCCCTTTACAGTCCACACAAGTAGCAATCTGTTTGGACGCAGCCTGAGGTTTGCCTACAGCAAAGCATCCAGTCCTCTGGATTGTACCAGCTGGTACAGTTAGAAGTGTGTTATCGACACATGTGGCCATCAGATGCTGGCAGGCTCTTCACTCTAGTGCTGTAACTGCCCCCAACAATTCGCATGTTGTTCATTTTTAGCCAGTTTATCATTCCTAAGGGATTACACTGGTTTTTGTCCATCAGTGTCCCTTCTGTAGAAAGCCACGTGCAGACAAACGTGTCGATTCACTTAGTTAACTTCTGAACTTTTTTCCTAATGTGTGTTGAATGTATTAAAAGAAAACTGTCTTTTCCTCCTACGTGGCTGTACGGGTTGAAATCCTGTGAAATAGAGTTGTTCTTAAAAGCATGCTAGGCTATTTTTGCAAACACTGTCTCCTCATGCTTTCCCAGGACATGCAAAAGGGAAGATGGCTGAGCAGAAGACCACCTCATAGGATATCACTACACTGTGCTTAACCAGTATTAGCAAGTGTCATACCATATTGGTAACTTCCAAAACATATTATCTTCTGAACGTTTTTTCATCAGTTGAATTCTTTTTAGTTTACTAGTATGTCATCTCTGTAAAACATTTAGTGCTGGCCTGGTGTCATACTGTAGTGTATGACGCGATTTAAAATGTATCACATTTTACGTATTGATGCAAATAGCCAAAATTATTTCATACTCACACCTTTTCTAAGGATTACTGTGGTGTAGTGTAGCAGGTGCTCTGACAGTACACCTAAGAGTTCTGCCCTGCAATGGTTTGTGCGTGAGAGATAAATGCCGTGCTGTTAGTACATAGTGGACGGTCTCAATTGGCACAACTGGTTCAAGTGCTATTTAAAAATCTTGATTCTCTTCTTAGCACTACACATGTGTTAGTTTTGTTAAAGTTTAATGTGTAGTGCATGATTTGAATCAGATTTGGAACAAGCTTGAAGGAGTATGAAGGAAGAGAACATCCTGTTTTATGGAATAGAGAAGGCCTGTGGTCCAGACTTGATTCCAGTGGTAAATACCAGATATTTTTAGTTTTAATGCACCCTGTGTGAACCAGTGGGCTGTAGGAGGTGGGAATATGGCACAGTCTTGTACAATATGTCTTCTCCTTGCAGAGGTAGAGACTGAGACAGTCCTACTGCACGGTGGGGCTGTTAATTTTTCTTCTTCTTTGGGATCTTCACCCAATTAGCAGCAATATTTCTCTTAAGTCTATATAACAAATCTGCTACTGTTGTAAATTGGTTATTTTTAAATTTTCTTTTTTTACTTGTGTCTTCCTGTCTGCAGAAAAAGAGAGGCATTTGGTACTTGTGTTGTGTCCACACTGGTGGTCATTGTGGCTCATCTTTGTAACACCAGATGATAGAAATGGTGTGAAATATGCCAGTTTTTTACAAAAGAGTATTGTATAAATTTTAAATATATTTGCTCTTCTGTTTATGCTTTGCTTATTGGAAGTTTGTGCAGTGGGGACTGAGAAAAGTATTGTAAACTTGTCAAGAAAAAAGCAAATTGAAAATAGAGAAATATATATAAATATAAAATAGGAATATCGGTAATGACAGCACATAGATTCCAACATTTAATTTACTGCCTTATAAATTTTGTCAACTTCTGAATTAAGAAAATGCTCTTTGGGAAGTTTGTCAGCCTGGCTAAAAGTGGTTTAGTTCTTGACTTGAAAGGAGCCCTTTGTTCTAATCATACTGCTTTGAATTTTCTGTTTAAGCCAGTTCATCCTCAGAACGTCCTACCCACTAACACTTCTTCTTGCAGCATTAATAGTTACATGTTTTTTGGTGGTGTTTTTTTTTTTTTTTGGTAGGCTAGGCAGTGATGACAACCAGTTTGAGGTCGGCATGGCCAACAGTGGGTGTGAGGTGCATCGCTTTGACCCCAGCATCAAGTCGGCGCACATTCAGGAGGGTCGGCACCTCTGGTACCATCGCCTGTCCATTGACTGGAGGGATCCCAATCCAGCCATTGCTGCTCACAAGCTTCACAGCAACACAAAGAAGCTGGGCACAATATTGAATGAATTTGGACATCAGAAGGTAAGGACTCGGGTGTCAGGTTTCTGACTGCAAGATTATGTGTTGAGAAAGCTGCAGAACTTCCTCCTTGCTGTCTAAGGAGACCATGCACTTTCCAAGGTTTTCTCCTGATAATGAGTCTTTCTTCAGCAGTACTTTTAATGCATTTCTTGTAGAGGTGCCTTTTCTGTCTTGCTTTTTCTGTGTGCTGATAACAGCCACCCTGATTTTAAATCACTAGCCATATACTAAATACCTTTTTCCTCCTCCTCCTTCCTTTTCCTTTGAACTAGCTGGTGACGTTGGGTGCTAGCACTTCTAGTCCTGTGGTCTTTGCCTCAGTATGAACTCTGGAGTACTCACACAGACAAGTTTATAAAGAGAAAAAAAAATATTTGCAACAATAATTAGAAGAAGTAATGGATGGATTGTTTACATTTTCAAGGTCACTGGTCCTAATTACAGTCATCAACAACAAGAACATCCTGTTTTGAAATTGGCAGCAGTCTGTCGGGGTTTTTTTTTTTTGGCATTTCCCAGTTTGTTTTTAAAGAACTAGAAAGACTTCAAAAATCTTCAAGTCTCAAATAACTTTTGCCAGAATATAGTTGAAGAAGTTCCTTAGGTTGCTTTTAAGAGAGTTTTTCCTTCTGAAGATACATAAGCATGAATTCAAATGCTTATGTACTTCATTGCCTGCAGCTAGTTCTGCTTGCCTTTGTTTTTTAAGAAATAGGCAGCCTGAGCTAAGGAGGGGCTCTTCTGTAAGACTTACAAAGCAAGCAGTGCAATGTTTGTTTGGTTTGTTATTAAAAGATGCAGGATGTCCTTTTCAGTTCACTTCTTGCTTTTCTTTAATATTTTCTTTTGGCTCAGCTCTACTGATTGAACCATTTTGAAGATAAGAGCAGAAAAAAGAAGCCTTTTCCTACTTCTTAGGCATACTGTAACTACACTAGGCTGTGCATTAGCAAAACATCTGAGGAGACAGAGATGGCTTTTCCTTGATGCGTGCCTTACATTCTTTGTTTTGATTTTAGAAAAATTAGTCACAGAGCAAATAATTAATGACCCGATCCAGTGCAAGTCTTGTGATATACCAGACCTGTGGGGAACAGTCAGTCTCAGGTTATCATGGTGATATGGAGTGATTGTAAGATCTTCTGTGAACAAGAAGAAGGTAGCAATGAATTCTGAGTATGTAACTTTCTGGGCGAGAGTTAGCTGACGTGAAAACATCTGGCTGGAGGGCAGCCAAGGATCATAATGCACACGTAACACATGCAACCAGGCTTTCATCTAGCTGTGTACACATGACGTGGGATTTGGTTAAGTGTTTTGATGCGTTATGAACAGCCTCTTGCTCTGTTAGCATTTGAGCAGCTCCCCTGTGCGAAACTGCGGCTTAGCGAAGTTGGGAACTGACTTTCTGCTGGTGAGGATAAAGCTGTTGAACATCCTGCAACCTTCTGCTACTATATATTTGTGGAATACCTGAATGTGCTGACTGTCCTCACATTGTTCTGTTTAGATTTTCTTGAATTTAGAAGACAGCCTGAGAACTTGCATGTTGTGTAAAGACACCAATAAGCTCAAATTTATGAAGAGAGCATCAAAGTAAATACTGTGACATTCAAGTTTTCATTCTTCCGGTGAATGTGAGTGGAATATTCCCTTGGCTGAATAAATAAGTTAATTCAAAACAGTTCCACAGAATATTTTCCAAAGCACTTTTTTTTTCAATTAGAAAGTTAACACATGCTCTTTGTCCTGTTCTTTTTAATTTAAAAAATCCTTCCACTTACCCTCAACTTTGTTCCATTCCCACTTCAAGGCAGGAATTCCGGGCAGCTGCATTTGAAGTTAATGCCTCATTTTCTCCTTGCTTTTATTCTTTAAGATTTGGGACTTGATCCAAGACCCTACAAGTGACTGAAACTATTTCCACCAGTATTAGAAGATCAGGCTGATGCAAACAGCACAGACAAGGCCTCCTGGAGTGCTTGAAAACAAAACTTGCAGTTTGGGGATTTTGTGTGCAAGAGAATCAAAGGACTTGAAAGGGCTTGTTTGCACACTGACTCAGATGAGAGCACACCTGCTATTCTGCAGACAGTGATAGGACCTCATCCACAGAAAGGGAAACCCATCCTGATATTTTGGCAAGAAATACAAACACTTTTTGGTGTTAAGAGTGGATGCGAGGAAAGATTAAAAGATCTCGATCTTTCTAACTGTCTGTGTGGCATAACAGTCCTCAGTTCTTTGAGGAATGTGAACAGCCTGGGGGTAGAGGACTTATGTAGTACTATATCTAGTACTATATTAGGATGTGGCTGACAAAGGAAACATGTAGTCAGAGTATTTTTGGGAACTGTTAGAGTATGAAATCTCTTAAGCCCTGGGATAATCTCTGAAGGATGTCATGGAAGTTTTATTTCCTGGTGTACAGTTCTAAATTGAAAATTTAATGGTGTATCTTCTGAGAAGAGCAGTATTTTATTGGCCACAGGAAAGGATAAAGATGTAAAAATTGATCTTGTTCATCTTCCCTTCCCTGCCCCCCACGCTCAATTTTTTTACTCAATGTGCATGCTCTGTGTTGCATTGATAATGAACAGTGGAAAAAGGGAGAAGGCCACTGAGTGCACATGATTCTTTTTCTATTGCAGTGGCGTTCAGCTTTGTGGAAGCTTTCCCTTTCATATTTTCTGACTACCTACTGGGTTGAGGTTGCTACAATGCTGGTGTTCCCCATGGATTAGTGATCAATGGATGGGGAACTTACCTTCCTACAGAGTCGTTGGATAACTCAAAACAGATGGGATCTTAAAGGATCTATAGTTCAGTCCTCTGCTCGAAGCAAGGCCAGCTGTGAAGTCGGACCAGGTTGTTCAAGGCTATATCTGCTCTCATCTTGAAAAACACTGAGTTTTTTCCAGAACAGAGACTGCCCAACTTCCCTGGGCCAGCTATTGTCCTGCTGGACTGTTCTAATTATGAAAATACTTTTCCTTATATCCAGTCTGAAAGACCCTGATTTGAGTCTATGCCTGTTGTCTCTTGTCCCACTTCTAAGCACTGCTGAAGAGCCTGTCTCAGCTGTCTTGATGACCTCTTTGTAGGCTCTACAGGCTGATGTTTTTTCCCCTCAACAAAGCTGATGCTTTTTCCCTCTACCTAGGTTGAACAAGCCCTCTTCCCACAGTCTCTCTTTGCAGCCATCTTGGTGACTCCCAGCTGAGCTCTCCTCAATTTATCATTGTGTATATTGTGTTGTGGGAACCAAAACTAGATGTAGTATCTAGATGTGCTCTCACAAGTGCCATATACAGGGATATAATCACATTGCTTGTGTCACTGCAGGGAGTCCTTCCTCCTCAGGTGCAGGACTAGGTGTTTGTCCTTGTTGAATTTCATCAGGTTCCTGTCAGCCCATCCTTCCAGTCTGTCTGGGTCCAGAGCAACTCTGCCCTAGTGTGTCTTTATTGGCTGATCTCACCAATTTGGTGTCATCCATAAATATGGTAGAAGTGTCATCGAACTCTAGGTAACTGATAAAGGAGTTGATCAGGATGAATCCAAGTATAGGCCCTGTGCCACCCTACTTGTAACTGACTTCCAGGTAGAGTACAATCCATTGTACTCATTGTTCATCCAGACTGTAATGTCCTGACTTGGATACAAGCCTACTGTGGGACACAGCGTTGAGTATATATCCTAGTGTCCTTCTAGACCAGTCACAGCTGGTTCCATGGTCTTGCAAGGGAATCACCAAATTTAATTTCAGCTACAGGGGGGGCTAAGTTATCTAAATAAACCATTCACCTAGTCCCAGCATGGACTGGTGTTATGTATGGTGTCAGTGTCTTCCTCAAAAGGTTGCTATGTAGCCCAGATTTTAGTGTGGAATAAAACTGTAAGGGAAAAACCATATTGAAACGTGAGCTCCTTCTCCCCACTCTAACATTATCCCCTCTACAAAAAATCGTAATCCTTAACCAGAAATTCAAACCAAACTACTACGTATATTCTGTATTCCAAAGTTTGTGCTATAAAGCACAATTAAAAAACTTTGACAGAAAGGCCCTGAACAGCAGAAACAGGCAAGACTTCATTCTGTCCTGAATGGGCATGCATGTTCACACATGCAAACTCTTATTTCAGTAGCAGTTTTCCTCTCTCTGGAGCTCTGTAGGATAAGTCCTGTGTGATGTCCTCAGTAACTGCTATGAATTTGCATTCCCTGGCAGTACAGCTCGGCAGCAGATGAAATGGCTCCTGGTAAAATAAATTAATCTGAAAAGGAGAATTCGAGAATACAAAGTAAAACCTTCATTTAATCAGGAAATGGTCATAGCTGTTACTTTCAGGGGACAGCAGAGTTGCATTCACTTCCTGCCATTCAAGTAATCTTGAACAAATTCTGTAAGAGACCAAACTGTGTCATTATTCGTTATGAAAAGAAATGCAAAGCAATCTTTACGTCCTGCTTTTGATTTGAAGGCTTTAATTTACACTGTCTCTTTGTGAAGATTTTTTTTCTGTGACAACTTGGCTAACAGGTATCTGCTTCATTTTATTGTATAGGCTTAGATTTAGGATTTCAAAAGGAAAAACCTCCTTCCCTTCACCTGTTATTTAATACTCAATACAACTTCAAAACACTACACCCTGAAGTCATTTTGATTAATAACATCATCTCCTCTTAGAGAAGTAATTTATCATTTGCTCTTCTCTTAAAGCAGATACTGTAGAATCTATTTTATGCTGCACTTTAAGATTTGTGAAGACTGGTGTGAAAGAGCAAATATTAAAGAAAAGATTTCCAATTTTGGTTTAAAATTGGCTCTTTTGACAGTAATTTAATAATATAAAAGTCCAGGGAAAATGTATCACAGCTTAGTTGTGCATGGAGATTTATTTAACAAAACAAAGACTTTACTCTTCAGGGTGGGAAACATCCATGTTCAAGTTTTGTAGCAACCAAATTCGTACAATTACTCTTTTACTATGTATACCTCAGGACTACAGGGGCCAGAATAGGCTTATGAATTCTTGACCCTGCCTAGACAAAATCATTTAACTTTGATTATCCTCTGCAAGGGTAGACTTAGGTATTGCACAGGGAGCCGTGAGTTTGTTAGTGTGAGTTACAGGGGCTGCTGTGTCCAAGTTCAATGTGTGAGTGCCACCAGGGTTTATACACTCAGCTCAGCTGTCATCTTAACACACAGAAGGTCCTCAGTACCAGCTGATGAGCACCTGCAGACTGGTCTATGTCCTAGTGTGAAAGCCTGAGCTCAGGATGAGAAGCCAGGAGCTCAGAAGCCTGGGAGCTCTTGCAGGGAGGTGAGTCCTTGTCACTGTTCCTGATGCAGCCAGGGAACAGCCCCTTTCGCCTTGCTGGAGCTGGAGGCACAAGTTCAGATCTGCTCTGCTACATGTGGCTTAGTATCAGAAAGAAAAAATGAGACAAGGTCTTTTGACTTGTTGCATCACAAATCCTTCAGTAAATGTTTGGAGTTCTGTCTTGAAAGGGTTTAATTTTTTCTCTGCTTTTTGTGCTTATTTGGGGCTTCTCCAAGATCTCAATTCTAGAAGGAAAAAACCCACTCTTCATCTGATTTTTAGCCTCGTTATTTTCACATCCAAGTTTTCTCGTGCAATCAGTGGTCTTTAGGCTTAAGTGGCCTTTTATCTGCAGCTGTTATTTACCATTCCCATATAGTTGTGAAGAACAGCCTTGGCTTTTAGAGGGTTATCATACCGGCCTTTCTAAGACTTCTCTGACATGAGAGATCCTGTATTTCCTGTAACATCTTATTAGTGTTGTGCTGCCCCTCCTGCAGCTGGGACATCAGCAACTGATACTATTCAAAAGTCCCAGTGGTGTGTCTGCTAAGGCTCGGGCTGTGACCTGCCTTCTTCCCCATCCTTCCCTGGAAATGTCTGCACTGTTACTGCTTGTCATCATATTTGCTTTTTTGTGACTATCAGGCCATCTCCTTGTTATATCGGTTTCTGAATGGCACAGTAGAAGGAGATTTGTCCCAGAACACTGGGTTTTTTTAAGTGTAAATGGCTGGTCCTGACCTATTTGTAGTAGGAGTAACTCTGCAAAGTCAAGTCCTGTATTAGCATTTTGCACCAGGCAGATGCAATACCGTAGCATTTAGAGCTTGTAGTCTAAATAAATGTCCTGCCAAAGAATGGAGGAACATGAAACTCACCTCCATTAACTTAAATTTCTACATTTGAGATAGCTCTTGAGTTCCGTATAAACTCAAGTGAAACTGTTAAGGTGCAGTTTGTCTCCCTCAAGGGCAGGTATTTAAAAGAGGCTGGATGATGTGGCCTGTACATCTCAAGTTGCCTTTGAGAAATTCCTGTTCTTCTCCGTGGTCCTTTGTCCAAGGGAACTTGGACAACTGTTTTGGGTTTAGATGTCTAAGGCTGGATGAGGTGCATCCCATCTTGAGTGACTTGTCCACAGACTCAGCTCTGTACTCGGCATCTGACAAATCCTGAGATCGGGACTTCAGAGTTGTGCTAAGTAGTCTCACGCACCTGATTTCCAGGTTGTGCTGAAAGGGAGGGTGCAGGAGATGATGACATTGGGCAAGCTAGCCAAAATATGTAACTTTTTTTTATAAAAGTCATCCCGTTAGAGCAAAAGCTCAGAGTGCTGGAGAACATGTTATTCTACAGTAAGCATCTGCCTCTAAATCTACAGTTTACGAGTTCTTGAGGGACTTACTGCCTGTGACACACAAATTCAGTCCCTTTGAGGGTATGTTTGTAGATCCTGGGCCAAATCCATTCTTTGTGAAATGCGACCGATTTCCTTGGAGTGACAGCAGAGCTGCAGTTTGAGCATTAACCGGTGCTGTAGTGAACCTTTTTGTTTGGGTGTGCATCAGTGAGTTGGCAAATTTTACTCCACTTGCTGAAAAGAGGCAATCAAACTGGTGCAGACATTTCCAGCTGCAGTTGGAAGTGCTACCTTTTGTAACTTTGTAGTAGTTGCCTCTGAGTAACGTCCAAGCTCCTGACATACAGTGTTTCTCTCCTGGATGTATATATTTTTTCATTCTAGGGATAATGAAATCAAGGTGGTAATAGCTGTATATTTACTTAGTCAGCTGAGGCTGCTGCTGCCTAAAGTATTTTAATTGTAAGAGGATTGAAGAGTTTGGTTGCAAGGAGAAATGGGCTTGACATCCTCATGTTTTGGGAAGCAAAGATCCTTGGACAGTGATTTACTGCTCACTACCTCTCGCTCTCTGTGTTGTATACATGGAGTGCCTCATACACATTCCTTTAAAGGGTTTTATCTTGGTCCCTTACATATCCTTTCGCCTCATTTAAATTCTCTCCACCATAAACACTTCTCAAGATATTGTTAAGAATATTGGTGTTTCTAGAGAGTGGTCTGAAGGTGCTGTTTAGTATCCAATTGTCAGGCATGGAGGAAAGATGTTTTTAATGATACCATTGGCTGAATATAATGCAATCCATAGCCTTTTCTTCTCCTAGTAAAAGGGCTAGTGCAATGCCTGACTTGTAATGAAAGTATTGAAGTATTGCACTGTTGAAACAGAACTTGTGCAGGTCCTCTTAAAAAAAAAAAAGGCACTTTCAGAGTATGTTATTGTCTGTTAAAAATTAAAAAGCAAGGACAATTTTTTAGGGTTTTATTTTCCTTTTTTTGTCGTTGCTTTTGTTGTGGTTGTTAAGACCCTTCAGAAAAAAATCAGGTATTAAAAATCTGCTTTCCCCCAGCTCTACTAGAGGGCTGTGCAGACTGTGTTCAATTCCACCTTCTTTTCAACAGCAGCAGCAGCAGCATACCACTGTTTCAGTGTCAAACAGTTGCATCCAGAAGAGCATGGCACTCACTGCTGGCACTGTGTATTCATTGATATTCTGCTACTGTAAGAAAACAGTCAGTCCTGGTTCCCTCCTCCCACCACAACTGGAGTTCAGCAGGAGCCTGGGGAACCTGCACTGCTTCTTGAGGTGGTACCAGATCAATATTCATGCTCCCCACTCCTGCTTAAGCCATTAACACTGCCTTAAACACGGAAGTGTGAATCTGTATGGTTTTAAATTAACCAAGGTGCTGAATATTTGCTCAGGGTGGTGGTCCATAACATGACACTGGTTTAATTAGAATTGAGAACAATGCCTTTCTTATAAGCATTGTCATTTTTCTCCACTACCCATATTTCTCACAAATTCCAGGGAATAATTGACATTAACAAGCTCTTTAGACAAATGTCCTATCTAGAGCACTTAGGAGCTCTCTGAACAATGTACTTTTTTCCCCCCCATGTTTGTTCTTAGTAGCTCATACGTCCTCCTTTTATGGTTTACAAATTTTTGTCATTGGCATTGGACGTATCTCATTTGAATACTTTCACTTTAGTGTCTGGATCCTTTCTGATCTCACTGTTGATTTGACAGCAGTATAAGATATCCCTCCATTCTCAAAAATTTAAAATACAGAGGTCAAAGGCTCAGCAGCTCTTCTGTCCCTCCTTAGTGGCTGTCCCAGATGAAATCTGAGACGTGCAAGCATTTTTGGGTGTTTCTTATTCATGTTTTCAGGAATGTGCAGCTTTCTTTCTGTCATGGTTGCAAGCAAATAGCAAGGTGGACAAACAGCAAAACAGTAAGGAGGCAGGTTGGCACTTTGGACCAGAAATGGAGTGAAACAAATAGATTCTCGTGAAGGGGTGTAGTCTTAAAGATTGCTCTGTCTAGTGCAAGTGGGAACCAAGTTCTCCACCAAATTTAATTGGAGCTACCCAGTTATACCAGGGCTGCAGATTCTCATCCTGCGAGAGATGTTCTTTAAAGTGTGGTGAACGTTTTTTGAAGGTAGGACTCTGATCCCTTTCTTCAATTACTTACATTTTGAAAGCCCCCATGGGCATTAACAAGCAATTAATAAATAATAAAAGGTCTTGCAGCCAAAATGCTGTTTACTGTGTGTAACTGTTTTACAGTAGCCTAAGCCCTCTGTCCCTTGCTGCACACACACACTCACAGGTCTTGCTCCTCAGGGTTTTCAAATCAGTCGCTGCTTAACTATTTGCCTTCTATTGCAAACCTCCTGCGCTGACTGCCCCCTTGTCCCCTTGTAATGCGCTTGTCCCATTGCTGCTGGCTTTCACCTTTTGCAATACTGGGATAATGTGGCTTCATATAAGCATAGAGCTGGATCCCACTGTCCTTGCTTGGTGCTGGGGCAACATAAACAGGCTGCAAATGTTTGTTCCCCTCTAATGAAGAGACTTGAGGGTCTAGCATACACCATTTATTCTTTTGAGTAAATATCCGTTCCCACAGGCGTCCAGCAGCGTCTGGCAGAGAAGATCAAAAGAATAGAAATGAAAAGGACTTTCCCCCTTTCTGGGGGGAGCAGGCAGCAGGACATCTCCTGCAAGATTAGATGGCTGAATACACTCTTTGCAAAGCAACTCGTGCTCGGCCAGGGCTGTGCGCAGAGCGGCTGCGCTCCCAGCCTGGCCACTGGTGGAATAAGTGCAGTATCTAAAAAGTCTGTTTGCAGCATGGGCTTGGCAAGCAGAGCTTTTGCTGCTGATTAGACTGTTAAATAACTTAAGGTCAGGGCTTCTGCAGCTCCCTTGTGGTATTTTTACCACTTTGGCAATCTAGCCATTGGATTCAAGGATCTGGCGAGGGGATGTTTTCATCTTTTAGTGTACAACAGGAGAGCTGTGCAAATTGAAGAAGGTAACACAGTGCAAATGGGAGCTGGGACACAGTGTTCTGAGCAGAGATGCACACTTGTGAGCTGCTGCCACTCTGAGCAGGTGAGGAGGTCACTGTTTGGGGGCTTACGTCCTCATGGTGACTCTTCACCCTGTTTCCTCTGAGAAGGCGTCATTTTGAGTCTTCAGCTAGCGGTGAGGTTCCTGTTGCCTGCTTTGGAGACTGGTCTCAGTTTAAAGTAATGGGAAACCAGGATCTTTGATGCTCAATTTCTTTTAGAGAGGAAGGTCTCCCTTGGCATTGTCTATGTGCAGTGTTGGCCTGCTCCATGCAGAGGGCTTGTAGATCCTATTCGCTAGGTCAGTGTAGAGGAACCTTGGTCTTGGTGGGCAGCAAGCTAGACAAGATGTCTGACTTTAAGATCATTATAGTGTAGAGCTAGCTAAACCTATCAAACTTGTCAGAAAATCAACTCAGGCTCGAGGACCTGAATTATTTTATGACCAGAATATGATTAACGAGTGAGCTGCTGTCTCTGGCTGGTCCAGTGCCCAGCATGAATTAAGATGGGAAGATGCCAATAACTAGTCCTGTGGCAAAGGAAGATATTCGTGGTAACAGAAGTGACCTGACCAAGTGCAGCTAGGCAGAAAGGATGTCAGGCCATGCTGATCTCATGAATCAGATGGTGGTTGTTTCTCCAGAGATTATTTTGTCCCTTGGTAAAGTGTTATTGAAAAAAGCCTTCTGCCAGCTAAAAGGCCTCTTCTTCTCTGCCTGTCCATTTGGAGTAAGAGACATCACTTAACTGGTCCAGTTAACTGGACTGGAGTGGGTGTATGTTATATTTTTTTCTGTAATGGGTCCTCAGAGAGAAATTGCTTTTGGATGGAGAGAGTACATGGGAAATGTTTCGGCAGGAGACCAAGAGAAGAAGTGAGGAATGAAAGTGCCAGGTTGCCCTTAGGCAGTCAGGTTGACCTGGGCTCTGTGTCTGTGGGAGGAAGTCTCTTAGGGTGCCTGCATGGATCCTTGCTGGGAGCAGTCCCCTATGGGAGAGCATGGGCAAAGTGCTCACAGTGTTCCTGAGCATGCAGCTCCTGCATGTGCTGGGTGGGCTTTCTGGATGGATACATTTGTCTGGGGCCATTACTGCATCTGGCAAGATGTTGCTATACTGACAGTTGGCTATGAGAGAGTTAAATAAGTTCTTTTAATATGATTTTGAAACATTTTCTCTAGTTCAAGTGGTAAACCTAAAATTACTTTGTATCCTGCTCCTGCTGTGTAATGCTTTCATGGAAGCACATTACAAGAACTGGGAGGAAAGGTTTCTTTGTCACTTGCAAGGCTGTGGAGGATCGGAGGTGAGAGCAGAGGAACAAAGCTCGCCTGCACTCACTGCTGGTTTTCTGTTTCAGTGATGTGTATATCAACTGGACAGTTGCTTTTTACTGTAAAAAAAGACCAAAGACCATGTAAACACCCAACTGCACAAATCAGCTTTGTGACTTTGATGCCTTAAGCAGATACTTTAAGATGTGCCCGATCTGTCACATTGGGAGTGAACAATCTCAAATGACACATTTGCACCAGTGTAAAACTGGCTATACTGACTGCTGCAGAGAGAAGTGTCAATGTGAGCAGGTAGGAAGGGAAATAATTAGAAGAAGTGCTGCTGTTTGGAGCTGTATATCACTGATCAGTAGTGATTGACTTTTCTCCCTGTTTCAGTATCCATGTTGCTCAGACCATGCCCACAGCAGTCCTGGTCCCTCCAGCAGATGGCTGAGAGAGAGAGACAGGATGTTTCCCCCTCCCACTGATTGCAGGGAGCGTGGGGAGAGACAGTCACAAGTTGCTGGGAGCATAATTTGCTATTAGGCTACGTGGCATCCTGTCTGCCATCAATTACAGTCTCAGCTCAGAATAAAAGGGAATGGAAGGGACTTTACATCCAAGCCATCTCCTGCTGGTGAGGAGGGGCTGTGAATGCATTTTGAGAGGAAAAGAAAGTGGGGGAAGTATCATGCTGAAAATTTGCAGATGGGAAAAGAATAAGAGGGAAGACGCATTTGAAAAAAACATGCTCAAGAACCTGTTGTTACCTGCAAAGACACGTGCTATCAAAATGTGAATTAAATAGCTTTTTCTAGAGTTTTATCTGCTGAAAATAGAGAATTGTACTTAGGCGGAGAGGGAAAAATCTGATGCATAAGCCAGCAGAGTTTATCTTGCTGTACAGCTGATGTCAAAATGGTAACCGGGTATCAGGGAACCAGAGCAAAGGGTTAATTCTCCCAGCCTCAAATCGTGGGGGCGGCTCTTCGGTTCAGGAGGCCAGGTTGTTCTGAGCTCTGTTCCTGTGCTTGAAAGCTGTAACCAGCTCTCCTCTCCCTGCTCCCACCTTGCACCACAGACCTGCTCCCGCAGAACTGGAGGGATCCTCCTTATGTGACCTGTACAGCATTTGTTGTTTTGCCTTTCCTGGCTTTCACTTCCACACGCTGAGCTCATGGTGGAAATAATACAGCTAAATTGCTTCCTCCAGCTACTCACTCTCAATTGACTCTTCTCCATGGGGAGCTTTAAATGGTGCCCACGGGGCAGAGCAGAGCCTGAAATCCCCCTTAACCCTGGTATTTCAAAAGCGATCAAGGTGAACAGAGATCTGATCTCTGCTGTAGGAAATGATGCACAGTTGTAACAAGTCATTACCCTAAAAAGAAGAAACGAGCCTTCATACAGTATGTGTTGACCTTCACTAACTAAAACACATTTTTTTTCAGCTGTTTTATATGCTTGGTTGTGCACGAGCAAGGCCCTTTTTTTTCTCCAAGTGTAAGTGGTACAATGCTGCAGTGCTTTTTCAAAGGAGCTAAACTGAGAAAACATTTTTAAAAATCCACACTTTTTACTTTTCTGTGATAGCCTAGTTAGGTCTTGGAGGATAAAAGGATTTGTGGAAGATAAGAGGAAGCAGCTTTTGTGAGTGCTTGAAACTGACTGCCATACTTTACCTTCAGGCACTGTAGATCTTTGCCCTCTGGGATTTACTCCCAGCAGCAGACTCCAGCTGCGCTCCTGGATGAATTAGAGCTCTGAATTTATAGACACGTCCACTAATCCTTTCACTGGCACTTTGAATCAAGGCCACTGGAAGGTGGTAGTGTATTTCTTATCAGTAGTGTGCTGCTTATCACTGATGGTAAATATCTCCTGAGCTGTCTAATCATCACAAAACTTGCATTTGGTGTTAGCAGGACGCTTGTTATTTGCTCAGATCCTCTGACACAGAGCTGTTCTGCCTTTTATTCTGCACTATCTGTGGCATAAAATGGAGACTCTGGGCTGAAAGGAACACCTTGCCTGCAAGGCAGTCATAAAAGTTGGTGGGTAGAGACAGGTACCCTCCTCCCTCCAGGTCTCTGAGCAGTGCACAGCACTAAAGGCAGCAAAGAGCCTCTGGTTTGTGTGTGCAGCACATCCCCACTAGCCTTGTGTTTCTTTCCTGGTCATTTCAGTGTGTGTTTAAGCAGTTATTGTGGTAACTCAGTTCCTCCTACTGAAACATTGGTTAGCAGCCACTTTTCAGATCAGTTTTGCAAATACAACACAGAGCATGAGAGTCCTGCTGAGCAGCCAGAGCAGCAGTTAGTGTCACAAAAGAAAAACAAACAAACCTGTATGATGACCGCAAATATTACCATGGAACAAAGATGTCCTACTGTTGCCATAAAGTAAGATCATGGGAAAACAAAAGCAAATGCATAGAAACATTTCTTCCCCTATACACCCACCCCCCTGCTCTATCACCCAAGAATATAAAGTTTTGAATAAGTTGTTGTCTGCTTTCAAAGTTACAGAAATCTCCCAGAGATAAAAATCTTTGGTATCTTAAGTGCAGCAGTGTGTGGTCCTATGGCAATTGGACCCATGCAGAATGAACTGCCTGCAAAATTGCATTACAGGTAGAGATGTGAGTTGGTATTTGAAAAATAAATAACCTATTTAAATGTATAAAGGAAAACAAGTGAGCTCACCCATGAAGTAGGTCTCAGCTGAAATGTCATGAGCAGCATCATTTACATTCAGCCTCCCCTTGAACCCAGGGGAGCCTTATGTTCAACGTATTTCACTGACCCACGGATGGACAGACTGACAGGCTCTTTGTTGTAGAGTCAAGTTAGGAAATACCAGAGCTGAGGTTGTCTGTGCAACCTTCCCCTCTGCTCCCCATGCGGACATGCCACAATATGGGCTTTAATTCCATAATCCCTCAGTCTTTTTCCACTGGCTCCCTGCCTCCCACAGCGTGGAGGAGGCACAATGCCGCCTTAATGAGCAGACAAGCAGTGGCTTGGCTTATTGTTATTCAGGCTGTGACCATGGACCTCATTCAAGTCCCACTCTCCCAAGTCCTGCTCTGAAAATGCTGTGTGTTATTTTCAGCTGCTTTACAGCTTGTTCTACTGAAGTCTTGCAGCCCTTCATTAGCACAACCCCTGCACTCTGTAGAGGGTGTTCCATGGTTAATACCCTTGTTTTACAGATGGAGAACAGAATGGGCACATGTCCAGAACCTACAGACTCTTGCCATCCCATGCCCATCTGTAGTGCTGGAGCACAGCGCCTGAGTAGGGCTGACATGGCTGTGAGCTCTGCACCTCAGCAGATCAACCTGTTGTGTCTCCAGTCAGCCATCCTGAGAACAAGGGAAGGTAGATACCCCTTGCCACAGCCCTGTGGTTTCTGGCCATGGCCCATGCAATGCAGAGCTCTGGTGGTACAGGAGACGTGCTCACAGTACAACCCCTGCCCTGCGCCCAGGGCAGAGGGGTCTGGGAGCCAGGGCCCCAGCCAACATGGATGGGGCATGGCATGACACCAGCGAGGCATCCTGGGATGGTGCAGCTTAGGAAAACAGTTGCCTTAGCAATGCTTTTACATTACCCGCCCAAATTTCTGGCCTGTACCTGCACAGGTGCCTTTTTCAACACTGCCATGACAGTTAAGGTGTGAGAGAATCTGGGGGTTTTGTTTGGTTTTTGTTGTTGTTGTTTGGTTTGGGTTTTGTTGGCTTTTTTTTTTTTCAGTATTCTTGACTCTAAATTAACTCAATTTTTCACTTCAAACATATCTTGAGTGTGAGCAGATGGGCAGAAGCAGCAGCTCAGGTAGAACTGGCACAGGCGAACCCTGTACTCTCACAGTGTGGGAGTTTCCTGTGTGGCTCTGGGAAACACAGACCCTTGAGCTCTGCAGCTTGTGATCACTACTGCACTGCAGTCATTGTTTTCTAGCAGCTGTGAAAAGGTGATGAAATGCTCACTTTTCATTTCAGTTTACAGCTCCCCTGCACCCGCTAATCTCCAGGTGAAGTAAACCCACAGTTGTGTAGGGCTGTGAGAAGTTGGATTGCTGAACATCTCACCACAAAATTAAATAACGGTCTAAAACTAGAGCAGGGAACTTTTCTATTAGATCTGTTATTCCCTTTAAACACCTTCACAGCTTCTTTCCTGCTATGTGTTTTTCTTTGGAGAAGCTGCCCTTAAAACCCTGTAGACTCTGCATAATTATCTTTTGTTTTGGTCCTCCTCACTCAGCATCTGTAGTGATGCCTGCTGACCTGAGCTGCTCTCGCATTCATTTCACTTTGGCCTTCTCCTGCACTTGTGTGGAGCATGTAGCATCTGGCTCCTGAGGACGCCACTCGACTGTGGTGCAAGTAATCCCTGTTAGTGTGTTTAGATCTGTCACGGAATTTTGTGACGGAGAAATAAGGAACAGTCGTGCCTTACTGTCTGTGCTTAGTTAGGTAGGTTTCTTTCTTTCATAGATGTGATGCCACCACAAGAATTGTGAAGGAACAGTAACATGCTTTGTTTGTGGGAGGAGCTGCATCAGCACCTTGGGATACATAGTTTTTCAGACCAGGAGTTGGAGGCAGGAGGAGAAGGGCTGTGAACAGGCAAGCGTGAAATATCGTGTACTGCCCCTGTTAGTCCTCTGAAAATTCTTAATTTTTTTTTACTACAAAATTATTTATACATAAGAACAACTATGTATATTAAAGAATGGTCAAGCCTGGCCTCAGTTGTTTCTAACTATAATTGCAAAGTTTCTCATTTTCACACAGTAATGGTGCTTTTGTTGCAGATTGATGTCCTCAAGGCAGATGTGGAGAGTGCTGAGTGGAAAATTTTGGAAAACCTGATCCTGGAAGATGTTGTTGAGCAGATAGGACAGCTGGTCTTTGAGGTGCACATCCACTGGCCTGGATTTGAAGTTAGCGGCAATGACAGCACGGTGGTGCGGTACTGGTACAGTCTGCTCCGAGAACTGGAGCTGAAGGACTTCAGGCTTTTCTATACCTACAAAGACTTATCAAAACCACAGATGTTCCTGAAAAAGAAAGCCTTCAACGCCAGTAGCTGTTACACACTGAGCTGGGTAAATACAAGATGGAAATAGCAGAAAGGAATTTATGATGTGTGACTGCGAGGCATCTGGCCCTGGAGCATTACTGAAGAGGACTTTGGCATCACTGGCTTAGGTTGCTAAATTTGTACATGGTGACTGCTAACAAAATGGCCTGGCTTTTTTATTTATATGTTGTCAAAAGACCTGGCACTAGGAGAAGATACATGGTGCAGATCTGTGTAGCAACATATTTGCCAGTGGGTACACTGTCTCAGAGGACAGAGGTTTCTGTAAAGGTTTGCCTGGGCAAGCTAACAGCAAGGCTTTTCCAGGCTGCCCCATGCTTGAGCATGCCAGCAAGGCAGGGCTGTCCTGGGAAGCTGTGCTGGTTCAGCTGTGCCAGCCCTTGGGCAGGAGAGTGCTTCTGAGGAGGTGCCTTTCTAAGAAACGGTCAAGTGTTACTTCTCTGTAAAGCAATTGTCTTTGATTTGCACCTTCTTTACTTTGGCTTTGTTTCCTATGGAACAAATTTTAGTCAAGAACAGTATGTTCTTGAACCCGCTGGCAAATTTCAGCTGAATTGGGCAGAGGCAGAATTCACCACCAAACTAAACTTCTACCTATTTCGTTGAGCAGCTTCTGGGTGCTCTGACTTTGGGTCTTTAAGCTAGTCTGGCTGCATGAAGCGAGTTCAACGCTTCTGACACAGGAGACGGTGGGACAGAGACACTCAGCTGCTGGAAAAGCTGCTGCCAGTGCTCTCCCTCCTCACCCTCCATAGTCTTCAGCCACAGAAGAAAGGGCTTCCCTAGTTCATCTGCTCAAAAACCAGCTTGATTTAAATTAGTCATGCAATGGCTGCAGTGAATGGCTTTTCATCTAGCCAAGATACTTACGTAAAAGAGATGAAAGTGAAACCTGGTCTTTTTGTTTGTTTCTTTTGAACCATTTGCTGATGCCTTCTCCAGTGCTGTGCCTGAACACCTGCACCTCCTCAGCACCTTGCTGGCCCAGCTGCCTGTCCCTGGCACAAAGAGGCCAGACCCTGGATCTGCACCGATGCTGGCAGAGGTGGTGACTCAGTCAGGTGCCCTGGTCTGCTGCTGTGCTGGGGCTCTGCAGGCTGGGATGTGGATTGTCTGCAGTGCACCCCCAAGGAGCCAGCCTTTGGCATTTCCTGGGGAGCTAAGGAATGGGGGGAGCTAAAAAATATATAGCAGATTGGGGTTTTTCTTATTTTTAAAAGAATTTTGACATTAAACTTTGCATTAAAATACAATATATCACCACTTGCATGTCTTTAATACGTGGCCTTTGTAACTGCCTTTGGTTTCTGACTTCTGCAGGGCTTGGTGTCCCTCCCCTTGGCGTGCCTCAGTCCAGTGTTTTGTTTTCAACAAGTCTCTCCCTCTGTCCCCATGTAGTTCCTTCTCTTAGTCCTGGCATTTTCTTCTTTCATACCCTCCTTTCCTTCTTCACCTCTCTGCTGCCTCACCACCCTCATCCCCTCCTTCCCAGAGCAGGAACCTGTGCTGGACCCAAGAAGTCCATAGGATCTCAGCAAGCAGCCAGAGGTAGGAGCTCTTCCTTCCAGGCAGACAAATCAGCTTTCTTTCTGAGGCCCTGCTTTGCCTCACCAGTGGATCGAGCCATTCCCCTCACCTTCTCCAGGCTTTATTCCAAGCCAGGCTTCTGCTTTCCTCCTCTCCCACCTCTCTGAGGGCTCCTGCTGACCCAGGGTGGGCAGGGACCACTCTTGCCAGCAGAAACTGCTTCAACCCTTCAGGCAGCTTTCCTCCCACCACCCTTGCTTGGGGGCTGTGGGGAGCTCTGGCCCCAGCACCTGCCTCCCACCTCGACCTGAGGAGTCATTGTAGGGGTTGAAACTGCTGCAGCAAATCTGACTTCGAGCATCTATGTTGACCACAGAAGCCACAAACCTTGGATTGCTTTGGAAGATGCAGAAAACCCCCCTCCCTGCTTCAATTGATGAAGGACTAGCATGGGAGGGGCTAGTGGAAACGGAGGGGGTTTTAATCTCTTCAGTACCCTCAAGTGTTTTGGTTTGTATTAGTCTTCCTAATCACATTTGAAACTTTAACTTTTTAAACAAACTCTTTCTTTTATAACCAATGCATGCTGGTTTTCAATCTAATGCCTTTCAATCACACTGACTGTGCTTTATGTCATATGACATAAAGCTGAAGGACTTCAGGCTTTTCTATACCTACAAAGACTTATCAAAACCACAGATGTTCCTGAAAAAGAAAGCCTTCAACGCCAGTAGCTGTTACACACTGAGCTGGGTAAATACAAGATGGAAATGATTTATTGCCCCCCCCTTTTCATTTTACTTTTAAAAAGAAATCCCTCTACTTCTTTAGTTACAGTAGGATTTGCTGAAGTGGAGTTTAATCCTAAGGGGGAGACTTAACATGGGCTTCTGCACATCAAATGCCTCATTTAGGGAAGAAGATGGATGGTGCTGCTGGATCGGGACTACTGACAGGTGATGATCCCGGTTATGCCTATGCTAGGAAATTTAGCAGTGACAGGCAGCGTTCACAGGAGCGGCTACCTGGTTAACTGACAAGATCCTTGGCACAATTTTGGCTCAGGCCATCTAGGATTCTCCCAGATGATTCCTAGGCACGGCCATGAGTTAGCCCAAGCCAACGACAGCCTGGATGCAGCCACCTTGTTTGAGAAGCTGAAAGTGTTTAGTAAATGGACATGGCCAGGCCATCTTTTCCAGTTTGTCTCAAGGCTGAGGAATACCTACTGGTGCCATTTTGCTTTCTGGTATAATTTAACAAGAGCAGGTGGCAGATTCTTCAGCTGTGAGGGGGTAATCCTGGTTATATGTACAAACTGGGGGGATGAGATGCTGGAGAGCGGCCCTGCAGAAAGAGTTCTGGGGTCCTGGTCAATGGCAAGGTGAATATGAGGCAGCAGTTTACCCTGTCAGTCAAAAGGGCCAACCATATCCTAGAGTGCATCAGGGACAGCATCACCAGCTGGTCGAGGGAGGTGCTCTACTCTGCGCTGCTGATCTCAAGTAGTGTGTGCAGTTTGGGATGCCGCAATATAAGGACATCAAACTATTAGAGTGTGTCCAGAGGAGCGTGACTAAGATGGTGCAAGGTCTTGAGGGCAAGACTTAAAAGGAGTGGCTGAGATCACTTGGTTTGGTCAGAGTGGAGAAGAGAAGGCTGAGGAGTGACCTCCTAAAGTGACTTCCTAAAGAGACACAGTGGAGGGGGAGATGCTGCTCTCCTCTCTCCAGTGACAGGACATGAAGAAATGGAATGAAACTGTGTCAAGGGAAGTTCAGACAGGACACTGAGAAAAGGTTCTTCACTCAGAAGGTGGTCAGTCACTGCAACAGCCTTCCCAGGGAAGTGGTCACAGCACCAAGCCTATCAGAGTTCAGGGGGTGTCTAGTCGACTCTATTAGTTGTGTGGTTTGGTTTTAGGTAGGCCTGTGAGGAGTAGTGAGTTTGTCCCAATGATCCTTATTGAGTCCTTTCCAACTGGAGATATTCTATGATTCTATAAAAGTAGCTCCTGTTTCTGCTTCTGCACATCCTGCCTGGACCGGGGAGCAAGGGGCTTTGCAGTTGCCCAGAGCAGGATGCTGTGGGGGCCCACCGTGTCCTCAGCTCTGCATCAAAATCAAGATGACCTGTTGCAGATGCATTGAATTCCCCACATCCAAGAGTTGGGCAAAGGACTGTCCTCAGGGCCAAGCTGCCTATTGCCATCCCTGAGCCAGCTAATACACAACCCAAGAGATCCACGACCTTAGAAAATAAGTAGGAAATGTCTTCTGTGACAGCCATGCTTCCTATAACCCTCATACATTAAGTACTAAGGTTGTTTAATGATGCAGGGCCATGAGGAGATTCATCAAAATGCGAGAGGCTGCCAGGGTTTCCTAAACTAATATCTAACTTATTGGAATGATCACGATTGGTGCATTGCAGAATGGCTCAACTCCCATTTTTCAAATAATGGGGTGGCAAAAGTCCAGCTGCAAGTCCTGATTTATTAATAAAACATAAAAATATGGGCTCTAGCACTGTACAGGTTTTTTCTCCTAACTAGTCTTAGAATATGTAGCTTAGTAGCTTATTATCATTTGTTTAAGAAACCAATAGATAGAGGGCAAAAAACAAATCACATGACTTCTCCCAGATTTAATATTCCAAAGCGATGCATATCTTCCATAGTTCTATTTCCCTGAAGTAAAAATGGCAATATGGAAATTACAGAAGTGGAGTAGAGGTCCATCCTGGTTTTTCTTTGGTTAGTAAGAGTTCAGTAAACTCTCAACTAATCTCTTGCTTGGGATTGCCAGGTAGTCAGGAACGCTTCAGGCTACATCTTCTGAAAAAAAAAGATCCCAATAACTGTGGTAATTTTTAAGAAAACCTTATCTCAAATGCAAGATAGATAAAAGCCATCTATCATGCTGGAGGCAGTTATGTGATATTGTAGGAGAGAATGAACAGCACTTATTTAATGCAGTATCTGTGCCTTGCTACTTCACATCTCTTAGAGCAGAGTTCAGCCTTTCTTTCTGAGATCTTGCTTTTGTGCCCTTACCCCTTCTCTTTTATTGATCTCTTTTACCTAAAGGAGAGACCCTTAAATGAATTCAATTCCCATCTCCTAAGGACTGAGCTGCCAGGTACGTGCACAGCGAGAAGACAAGCCAGCGCTGGCTGAATGCCGCAGTGGACAGGCTGGTGCTGAGGGACGTTGTGTGTGGTAAGTTTCTGTCCACCCACTGCTGTACCCAGGCACAACTGCCCCCTACCTGTTGCAGGGTCCCAGCTGTACACCCTGCTCGGGTGGTATCTCCAGCCTGTGCTGAGAGAGAAAGGTAGGGATCTGGGAATTCTGTCATCCGCAGGCTCATGCTGCTTCAGGCAGAGCTGAAGATGCACCAGCCAACCCCTGCTACATCCTGTCTCTCAACCAGACCAGCTACCTCTGGGACATCTGCACACGTCTGGCATCCATGTTTGAGCTGGCCTTGTTCCTGTAGGATAGCTCTTTGCTGGGAGCATTCCACTGCCCAGAAGGAGCTCTGGAGGAGAGAGACTATTGGAAAGACTATGAAGGCGGTGATGAGCTTGTTGAGACCATCTCCATGCAGTGACCGTATGCCAGTGTTGCACTCCACATCTCTTCCCAGATCAGACCTGTGCAGAAACCACCATAGGTTCCCCCTTCAGGAGCTAAGTACAGAGTGCACCATTAAAACCAGCATAGGCAGGGCATTCTTCCATTATAGCCACAGCCTGGAGACTGGTAATGGCGTGGCCATGCCCAGGCAGGAAGAAAGAGCCACTGGCTTGTCTTGGCACTGCTACAAGGCTGCCATACCTGGGCAGCACCCAGCATCTCTTTTAGTGAATGCAGTAGAGCCCATTTTTCCCTCATTCGTCTGAGAGAGAGAAGGAGAGATGGCTCTTCAGAGACTTACTGCAGGGCCCTTCCCTTGGCAGCAGCTAAGGAGGAAAGTCAGACTCAGCCCCAGATCTGCTCAGCATCACTGTTATGGGTATTGCCCAGCCCTGCTGTCCCCCCAGACTCCTGGCCTACTGTCCCCAGGTGCATTGGGCATCTCCCCCTGCTCCCTGTCGGCATCCACATCAGCTCTCCAGAGCAACCAGCTCATTGCCTCCAGCCCAGGAGCCTCCTTATTGCCCACACTTCAGGTCATTCATGGTGGCCACAGCCAGTGCCAAACCCAGCTAACAAAGACACAATGACCAGGTCTCATTCCTGATGTGGAGCCATGATTGCATCAGTTGGACAACTCCACCAGGAGATGTTTCAGCTCAGTCTAAAGTGGATCTTTTCAGAGATACCCATGTGTAGGAGCAGTTTTATTTGCACAGATCCTTCTGTGAGGGTATTTCTCTTTCAGAGAGGCCCACAGCGACTTATAAATCACACGGATTTGTGAAGTGGAGTTTACAGGTGCTGCCTGTGACCCAGTGAAGATGAAGAGCAGCAACAGATGTGAATCCCCCAAAATTATCACAGTTAATACTGCATCATAAGCTTTCCATAGAGAGCCCGTGGCAGCAGGTTAGAACATTAACATGCTCCTCCAGAAAAACCAGCCTCTTTCTGAATGCCATGCTGGCTACCGTGGAGTTTCAGAATTTTGACCAAAGAAAGGTCTGACCTCCTGCTGCACTCCAAAACCTGCCATTTATTGCATGCTCTTCTGGCCCCAGGCTTTGATCCCATCAGTGACTTGTGAAGGGTTGTTCTTCATGAGAGCCTCTCAACTGTGAAAGAACAAAGAAAGCATAAAGGGAACATATGTCTGGCCTTTCTTGGCAGATGCCAAGAAGACATATCACCCAGTAGCACACCTGAAGAAATGGCACTCATTCTCTCTGGTGAATTATTCAACAGCTGAGACCATCTGGTTCATTACAAAACTTTGATTTCATGAGCTTCATTAGCCGCTCCCTTGTCCTTGAAAGGATCCTCAGGGTTATTCAGTAGGAATCACTCGTGATTTTTTCCTGCTTGTTAATACAATGTGACATTTAATTGCAGTCAGTAGAGACCTGGTTTAGTGCTGGTGGAAGTTCAGAGCTGACCTACATTCAGGGACATTTATACCTGCTTCCCCACCTGACTTTCAGGGTCAGCATCTGTAGAGCAAGCCTGGCACTTGAAGGGAACCACCTGCAAAAATGAATGGATCTCTTCCCTTAAATAGAAGTCTCTGTTCAAGGCACAGTTTGACCTGCCTGATGTAAAGAGTTTCACCTAGTTCCCAAAGAGATCTTTGCAGACAGCTCGTGTTACGTCCCTTACCCTGATAAGGCAGCACCTTACACAAGGGGGA
Source organism: Lepidothrix coronata (assembly GCF_001604755.1). NCBI lineage: Eukaryota > Metazoa > Chordata > Aves > Passeriformes > Pipridae > Lepidothrix > Lepidothrix coronata. Next base: position 1,956,223 of record NW_016690185.1, on the reverse strand, counting down.
AATGGGAGTCCGCTTTCTGCTGCCTAGAAATGATGACTCAAATGTGAATACCACTGGAACATCCCAGCTCTTTTTGGTGGATTACCACCATAGATGTTTGGTTTTAAACAGCTTCCTGAAAGGAAGTGCACTGCCATACACAGTACAGAACTTAACGCAAGTAATGAAAATGCTTCTGTGCCTCAGCTGGTATTTCTGCCCCCATATTTGAAATTCCATTTTTGAATCGAACACAATGTGAATCCCACCCTTGCATCCACCTTCAGATATCTCGAGTGGAGCCACCACCTTGGGTACCACCACCCTTGCAGGGAGGAGGGGACGGTCTGCCTGTGTCAGACCTCTAAGGTGGCAGCAGCAGCAGCAACCATGCCCTGGAAGGACCTGTGTCTCTCCATGGACACCAGCCAGGAGCAGCCAAGATGCAGAGGCTAGGACTTCACCAGACCCAACACTGACCCCTCAAACTGATTTGCCAGGCAGTAGAGGCCCTGAAATGCCTTTTAACTACTTCTTTATGAAGGGAAGGAAAATTGCTCCAAGAAATAGGAGAATTCAGGATCCGAAGAAATATTCAATAATATAATTCCACTTGTTTAATATTGGAGGAATAATGACAAAAAGCAAACAAAAGCCACTTGCCTGCTGCATCACGGTACTCCCAAAGGGTCAGCAGCAGGGCAGAGAAAGGAGTTTGCAGCAGGGAAGCTCTTCTGACAAAACACAATGTGGTTTTGAAAACTTCAGGGAATGGCCTTCCCTCTTTTCCCTGTAGATGTCTGGCCTGACAAATGATTTCAGAGTTCCCTTTTTGACTCCAAAGAATATTCAAAGGGAGAATGTTTTACAGAGTACAGGAAGAGGAGTTGGAGCAAAACTGTATAGGGATGCCGAAGCAAAATATAAACAATTCTTGTGGGTGAGCAAAGGCCCAGGTGTGTGTGGAAATTAGCCTGGTGCAAGCTACGGTGTGAAGATAAATGGTTACAGATCTTCTAGAACAGGGCATTTTTGCATTTTTTTTTTTATAATATTGCTTTGCAAGAGTTCAAACTCCACAAAAAAAAAAAAAAAGACTTATTCCACAATATCTGGGGAATAGGAGCAAGATACCAACTCCAGAGCAAGTACACTGGGAGAAAAGAAAGATTTCCACTGCCAGAACTATGTTTGGATAACTGTCAGTGGTCTTGAAGCTCCGTGAAGTTCCTATTACTGAAAACAACTCCCTAGAGGATTTGTGTTGCTGTCTTCCTTTCCTAAACCAGAGAAGTAGGCTCAGTTAGTCTTGACATCCTTCAGACTAACCAAAAAGATCAAAAGCCTAATGAGAATCTCTCGCTCTATTGACCAACACAGCACATCTGCAGTAACTTGCATTTGAGCAGTCTCCCAGTGGCATGAAGCACAGCAGGACAAAAGGAGGCTCAGAAAGGCTCAGTGCTTTAGCACATAACATGTTTTAAATATTCTGTCATACAAGACAACGAACAGGTCTGAGGTCAAACTTCTGGTGTGCCTGGTGAATTTACAGGTCCATGGCCCGTTGAAAGTATTGCAACTTGTTTCTGAAAGCTTTAGACTCTGCAAGCAGTTTCTGTAAACATAGCCCTGCCACAAGCAGTTTTCTCTGAGTGCTGCAAGACGGCCGTGGTGACTGTTTTGCTTACCAGCTAGCCTAACAGGAAAGACATATTTTACTGCAAAATATGAGATGTAAATTTTGAGTGTATGCTAGTGAAGTCAACCTACAGTAACAAGTCCTTAAGTAGTCTCCAGAGGAACAACCTCCCTGGCAACTGATTTTTTCTGGCGTATGGGTTCAGCTGTTCACACAGTCTTCCAAGCAAAACTCCCCTCCCTCCTCCACTCTCCGCGTGTTCCCCCTCGTGCAGCCTGCTTGTCATATGGAGTCTTCCTAGCAAACGGGAGCAGGATTTTGTAATAACCAGCTGGTAGAAAGAAGGAAAGTACATCATGTTACTGGGCTGTCAGAGCTGCAAGGCTCCCTGTTTAAATCAGCCGTTAAAGACCACAGTGTTAAATGGCATATTGAACATCTGCTTGCTGCTAAAAATCGGCTTTTTACAAGACAATCTTGGACTTTTCTGGATGTACAGTAATTTTGATGTTTGTTCATAATGAGGGCAAAGACTGAGCAGCCCCATCTTACTGGGGACAATTATAAACTCTGAGCAAGACAGATGCCAAGACCATCTGCTTCAAGACAGCCAGCCTCTTTACCAGCAAGATGCACGGGATATGTGGGACATTTCCCCCTCTCATATGTGAAAAAAGTCCAAGAAAAAAGCTGGCTAAAGGCCAAAAGAACTATCAAGTTTCCCAGGCAGAACTCTAAGAACGATGGAGATAGTTGCCTGATCTGTAAGACTTCCACCGTAAATGTAATCAGTATTAATAAAAGTAGCAACATATTGGCAAGTCATTTCTGAAAGTTACAGATGCGTGACCCAGGGGAACAAAACCATGATGCTGCGACAGCAGCCCTGCACTCCAGCTTGCCTGTATTCCTTCCTAGCAGTGCAACACACTTGTCTGCAGCCCTCCCAAGATGTTCTTTTCGGCTTGAATCACTATATTGCATTCTTCATCTAATGTCAGAGGAGAATAAATTGGGGGAACTCGAAATGCATGCTTTCCTTTTCTCCCAACGCTGCCTTTTCCCTAGCTCTGTCTGCTCAAGGGCCAGGTTCAGCCTGGGGAGTCTCAGACTAGACTTGCTCTGACCAACACTTAAAGCAATTTCTGGTGAAACATGAAGTGGGGAAGAGAAGGACATGATTTGAGCTGATTAGCCCAGAAAGAAATCTCTTCCCATGTGGCTGCTGGAAAGTCAAGTCTAGACTCGCACCACACTGACACACACCATCTATCCCTGTGTACGGCAAACTAGCTGACAACACGAGCTTTGCAGTTTGCAACTCTCAAGCTGACAAGAGGGAATTATCCTCATAAAAATTCCCCCTGCAGGCTTCAATGCAGATGTGAGAAATTCCACAAAAGATTAACGAAGTGACCAACTGTGAGGGACAAAGGATTTTATCTGAAAGTTTCTAGGGGAATTCTGATTCTGGCCTTGCTGCAAACATTTAATCCCAGTTCATCAACTCCAACAGAATTGATTGAAACATTTCTTTTTTTTTTTCCTCCAAAGACAACACCCAGTATATTACTACAAGTTTATACACTTATTTTTATACTTTGCATATACATATTTTTAAATATATATCTCATGTTCTGCTGGAAGGTGACACACGGAAAAACACAGCACCAGTGACAGAGCCAAGCACTTTGTGTATTATGATTTAAATATTTTTAAGGCATTTGGGAAAGGTGTTTCTGATGTGAAAGCTAATATGTGTTCCTGTGAAAAGTTTCTCTATTTGCTCTATTCCTCCTCTCACCCCTGTTTCCCTGTACATATAACCAGTTAATGGTCAGGGCACACTGTATCTACCCAAACTACTTCAGCCCCCTTTCTTGAAGCAGCACCTGGGGGACAGCATACACCAGAGCTCTACTCCCAGCTCATGAATCAAACCTTCCCTATAAAAAGCACCCTGTTGGAAATTCACCCTCTGTGAGACAGCAGCAGCTCTTTCCCACCCACATCCTGAAGAACAGAGAAACGGGAACAGCCTCTTCTCTCCCTGCAAAGGAGATCAGTCATCGGGACATGTTGGACCAGCTCTTTCCTCTCTCTCCAGGCTCCACCATTTCCTATCTCAGTACACGGGTGCAAGGCTGGGCAAGGCCCAGTTACCACCCATACACTGCTTGTGAAAACAGCGTGTGGAGTTTCTCAGGCACACTAGGCTACTGAGATGGGAAAGTAAACAGAAACATGTAAACTTGTTGCAGTTACACACCAGCACAAACTGACAGTGGAACAACTCTCGAGCTCAGCTTTAGAGTTGGTCTAAAAATGCCTAAGCTCCATGTTCACTCACAAGGGCCTACCTTGTGTAAGTACTCTATGAAAGACCAGAATTGTCTTGTAACCAGTGAAATAACCCAAAACCCACAAAAAACCCAATCCATTTCCTTCTGTCTAGACCATCTGGGATTCTTTGCTTCAGCTTCTATCCTGCTGTCAATTAAGACAATTACTCCTTTGCTATTGTTGATAATAGATGAACAGTGATTGGATTTACAGTAAACAATATAATATAATTCAAAATTGTAATTAAAAGACTGATCAATGGGATAAGATTTGCTACATGTTTTTACTTCCATTATGAGCTCAAAAAGAGAGGAGACTAGGAACTGAAAATATTTTTTTCTCCTGTTACCAACTTGCATTAGTTTTGAATGAACACTGCTAGAGAATGAGTTTATCTGGTACAACTGCAAATTAAAATACCAAATGGTAGGAAATATTTTATATGGACACTGCAAGATGGAAAAATTGCATAAAAACAAGCAGACTTTTTATAAAAAGATTTATTAAAAATAAGTTCTTTTAAGAGAAAAAGTGTGACATGTATATACATTAAATCGTCAAAACCTTCAGGGGGCTTATAATACAAGCTATTCCAAACTGAACAAGAGACATTCACTCTTTTTTTTCTAATATGTCATGCTTACTGGAACAAAACAACATATGGGAAACAAAACCCAAACACATAGCACCCAACCATTACAAGCAAAATCTTGAAAGTGAAGACTACTGGCAAAGGTGAAAGTCAGTCATCATCATGATTCTACAGACAGAAACTAAGACTATGTATGAATGCAGTCTTCAGTTGACAGAATTTATCTGACAAGTGATAGCTTCCAATTAGTTCTTAATTTCTACTCTGAATTAACAAATCTCAGTAAGTGGGTTTGTGCTTTATAAAGGCAGAAGTATTTTGGTGACAACAAAATGCCACCTAAAACCAGGTAAAGAAACACATCTTTTCCAGCTCTTGAAGTAGGTACCAAAGGTTTCTTTTTTTGGAAGAAAGTTAACAACTGCTGGTTTTCTCCTTTGACTCTCCACATCTCTTGACAGCCAGACCCACAAAAATAGTTTTTCTTAAAATTATTTTATTTTACAAAGTGTTTTTCACAAGCAGTGACAGGACAAAGTAACATGTGATTCTGCATGCCTCAGATGACCTCAGCTCCTCATACCCAGATGCCATATTTAGAACTATATCCTTTCAGTTGAGTCTTCTGAAGATTTCTTGGATTTTAGTGCATATATACAGCAAGCTGAGAACTGCAGTATTACACACATCTACCCATCCTTACAGCAGAATTCATTCTAATCTCAGATGGGTGCAGGACTTGCATCTTTAGGTCTTTGTAGCCTCATCTTTAGTCCCACAGTTTAATAAGACCATCCCAGCCGCATGTGATGACTTTAGATGTTTCGTGTGGATGCCACACTGCACCAATACAGACTTTATCATGTGCTTTTAATCTGCTGTAGAGTTTTGTCGTCTTCCAGTCCCAGATGTTTAGTTTTCCATCTGCATCTCCAGATATCACATAGCTATATTAACAGAATTAAAAGTTGTATCACGTGTGAAGACAGCTTGTATTATAACACTATTACACTGAGCAACAGAAAGGAGCTTCCCCCAGTGAGCTTCCTGTCTGACAAACAAACCTACCAAAAAATTAGCATTCATGCTGCGCTCTAGAGCGCACAAGTCCTGCAGAAGGTGATTCATCAACTGTGAGGTAAATGTGCTAAGCAATGCAATTACACCATACACTGTGTTACTGGAACCAAAGAGAATACATCAGCAAAAGAGAAAGTGCCAGAAGTTCCTCTAAAATTTATACACACTTTTTCCACCAGTTTTGCTGAGGTTATTCTCCAGTTTTTATAGTAACTGATGTCTTACGTGCATATGGTAGTAAATGTATGGACATATTACTAAGTCAACAGGAAGAAAGAGATGGTTGTCTCAACAACTAATGAGGATACCTACACCAGACCTAGAAACTGGGAAAACAGGTACTCCAGAGAATGTTGTGGGAACAGACCCTGTGCTGCAGACCACGTGCAAAAGGAGCCAGATGTGAGTCAGACATGGAAGCCTCCTGTGCTGTGCCAGGATGAGGCAAAACAAGGGGAGTCTCTGGATGGTTTAACAGTCATCTTCGGGGAATAGGGGATCTGGACTACACAGACTGTTTTCTAAATGTTTTTCAGAGCAATCCCCAAGCATAACTTAGTCCTATCATATGCTAAGAGTAAACTTTCTGTTCTACCGCTTGGCTAGGGAACTCTGAGGCTGAGCTAATAGCATGGCTGTGCATACATGAATGTTGCAGAGGATTCAAAAAGAAATTTAGTGTCAGTACCTGCAAGTTTTAAGACGAAGTTCATTTCCAGGAAAACTTACCTCATATCAGGTGAAAAATCCACTTGACAAGCGTAGCCAGCTACCATGTGACCTTTGAAAATTTTCTTTTTGTTTAATCTGAATCTGTTCTGAGCTCCAAAAATCAGAATTTGATTATCCATTGACTGGCAAGCCAACCACTTCCCTATAAATGCAATAAGAAAAGGTGATATAAGGGTGCTGCATCTGAATAAAGAGACTTAACTAGAATGTTTTAAGAGATTTTTATAATTTTTCTTGCACAATCATTATGTAGCAGCTGATATTGCAACTGCCAAGAGTCAGAATCTTACATTTGACAAGATTTGGGATCCCTATTCCTACAAAATGCACTCAGGACTCCAGCAAAGCTCTGGCTGTTACAACGATGTGCTGCACCAGTCCTGCTGACATACTCTTAAGCTTTTAAGCTACAGAGTAAGGTTGCTGGTGCATACACTCAGGTAGCTCAGATCAGGGGGAAAACCCCCATCTAGCTGCAATTTATTTCATCACCTGTTTTGTGGGTACTCTAAGACAGTCATCTCTTATTTTCTTTATGGAAAAAACAAGTTTAAGGTAGACTAAGGAGTTTGAAAATACTTACATTTTTGCAACTATTTAGTATTCACTGCTTTAATAGAATGCAATTAATAAAGATATTTCAGTAAAAGTAAACATGGAGGCTTTTCTAATCTTAACTCTATCTCATTTTCCATCTTGGCAGTGCATTAACTCCTGCCTGAGAATCCAATGAAGATGATATGCTACAGAACACCCTAGAATAGAGACTTCTGTCCTTAATTCTGCATATTGTCACTGCCTTTATGGTGTTTTACCCGAACAATGACAACATAAAATGTGCTGACTTGACTATACATCTGATCACTCTTCCTGCTACTAGTTTGGAATCTGAGGATTTTCTTCAGCCTCCCAAAGAAAAAAATGACATGTGTACCCCAAGCATATTATTCTCCTCTTCCACTTTTAAAAAGGTTTGTTTCCTGCATTGCTTAGAAGAAATTAGAGTAGAGTAAGTTGTGCAATTTCAAAAATGGGTTGAAAAAGGCCAGCTGAGGAAGCTAACATTTTCAAATGCAGCTACCTCTTTCTCCAGAATCTTCCTTTTAATATTAGGAACCCACTCTGTTTGTTAAGAATAAAACATTTACACTGCAAAGCAAATACAATTTGATGCTGATAGCTGGCTGAAAACGTCAGATGTGCAACAAGCTGATCAACCACTACTCAGCATAATGGGACTGTTAACTGCAAATCTGGCAACACTTTAATAATGGTGACACTGAAGCTATTTAAATTTGGACAAAACAAATAACTGCCTGTTAGAAGGCTTTTCAGTGATTACTTGAGCCCCTAAACCTTTCTCCTCCCTCAGTATGATTCTAGTTGAAGAACATAAACCAGTGAAACATTAACATTAAGAAACACTGAGATAATTTGGGGTTTCTTTTATGCAAGAGTTATTTGGCCTATATTCAGAACAGAAAGGAACAGGATCACGTACAACATCAGTTTCTGCTTTAACAGTGGCACCACAAGGACTACTGAACTTGCTTAGTACTTTGCCACTATTGTCAGTTCCCACCATTCTTTCTCTTAATATTTCAAATACAGCAAAGAGCACATGATAGCTGTATGAAAGGGAAGAGTCCTTTTGCCCTGTCTGGATGAAGATCTAATTTTAAATGGATAGTTACCCTGATATAAACACTCATTTTGACATATGTGTTCTTCTTAAGACTTTTAAATCAAAACTAGATGCAGTCCAACCTTGGAATAACTGCACAGAGTGACTGGCAAGGGGGGTAGTGTAGGGTGACAGGGGGATGCAACACAATAACACTACAGAGATATAATCAGTAAGACATGCCTTAGTAAATTAGGCCTAAGAAGGCAGTAAAGTGTTAACCTACCATTTGGAGACAAAGTCACAGCTGGCATGGAATGCATGCTTGGTTCAGCAATGTACTTGAAGTCTACAGGAATGTCCCTGCAAAAGGAAAAAGTATGTGCTTTATGAAGACATGGAGAACATCCAAAGAGCTGCCTCAAGTCAGCTGATTTACTTAGTGACTGAACCCTAGAGAACATATCGTGGTGTCCAAAGGAAGAATATGCAAAAGATCAAAAATACTACGGATGTCCACCTAGAGAGCTCCAGCCACACCATAACCTCTGATAACGTGAATTTAACCCCATCAAATGACCCAGAGTCAAATGCATAATCATAATTCCAATTGTTAACACCGTGATCCTTTATTGCCTCCATTATAATTGCAGCTTGTACAGAATTCTTACATAAGTAGCAGGAATACTGCTATATGTACGCACATATCTTACTAGAATATTTTACTGACTTTTGTTTTAACTAGAATATTTCTGCCTTTTTTTCCCCCCCTCTTTTTTCAAAGGAAAAGAAAACAGGAGTCTCTCTCATCTCTCTGACAATGCCCTTTTCCTCCTGATCTCCCCAAATGGGATGCCAACCAATTCCAAACGTTCACAGCTGAACTGAATGGTGAACTCCCTGGGCTCAATCGCATGTATGTTAAGAACAGACACTGTCCTGTACAAAGGCCTAGGGAAAGAACAAGTACAGTCTAATCCTTGCTCTGCAGAACTGTCATTTGGTTTTTACTATATAAATTGAATTACTAACGGTTTGTGCATATTCACAGTATTCCTCATATCCTACACTAGAAGACTGGCGAAGAGAGAAGGCATGCACATGGCTTTCTCATTAAGCAAAAGAAACCTCCAGTAGAAAATAGATTCGATTAATGCATTCAGCAGAAAACACATGCAAAATGTTCTGTAGCAACATTAATTAATACAAAGGGGATGTTTATGACTTCATTGTCTAACTCACACAGCAGAAGGGAGCAGAGAGTGTGGGTGGCTGCCTCCTATGAGCTGCCTGAGCCTTGCTGAATGGCAACACGGTTGACACTAGCAAGGTAATTACAATCCTGTTTTATTGTGGAGTAAGTTCTTTCCTATCATCTTGCATTAAACATGAACGTGGGCAGCAGGGTGAGAAGCTGCTCTGCTGTCAAGAAGTGACACAAATGCTCCTGTGTGTTAAACGTTAAAATCATTTACCCCTCAGCATAAGAAGGGCAATCTCTCAGCATAAGAAGGGCAATCCCTCAGCATAAGAAGGGCAAACCACTTAATACAATCCATGGATAAAAGCATGTGCTTTAGGCCAGGGATAACTGGCTTCCAAACAGGCAGACCTAAGACTACTGTTGGGCAGCAAACATGTAAAGAAGTAACAAAAAGTTCACATAATCTCTTGGGCTGATCAACACACCACCACAGGAAGTGCCACATGCCACATCCTACCCAAACGGTTTCAAACCCCAATTGCAACAGGACACAAGGTTATTGCTGCAGTTAAGGCCAGGTCCTGATCACCTCCCACCATCCAAAACTTCTGCAGACCACCAATCATCTGAAGTCCTCAATGCCAGGTAAAACCAATCCCACTGGAAGCCCTATTAAGCAAAGTTTCATCACAGAAGATGCATCTCTAATGCTGAATTGTACTGCAGCCAGAAATTTAAATGCAGCAAAGGTTGCTCTGCCTTTCTTCTCCACACCAGCTCTGCTTTATTCTGATACCTACCAGACACACTTAGGACAGCTGCAGGATATGCTGCATTAAACAATTAGGCAGAATAAAGAGATACATTTATGTTTCACATTTACTTCCAAATTGCTAAGTAAGTATTATCAGCCTGCTCTCTTAAAAAAACTGTTAAAAAAATTATCAAGACAAATGTTATCATGGTTGTCCGACCTCAAATCTCATGTGATATACTGTTTGGTGAATTTTTAAAATTTAAATACTTTCAAGTCCTTTCCCCACTTCATAGCATTTCAAAGGCTGATAAGTTTTAAATACCAAAAGTGGTATCTGCGAGCCAAGATGCAGAAGTGTTATATTCGGGGGTTCTGATACAACTTCTTCCTTAAGCAAGATAGAGAAAAATCTTTTTAATAAAAGAAGAAAGAAAAACAAACCAACCGAAATCCCCAGGTCTAAGCCAATCCAGTTTTGGGACCTACACCTCATGAAGAGCTCTCTCAGGAGACTACAGTATCTTTACCAGGAATGATGGACAGAAGAGGCCTGCTGAGGGGCATAGCTTTATAGAGGTGACAAGCCTCCAAGCCTGTCAGCACAATAGCTGTTACCACTGTACAGTTCTTGCTTTGCTGACTGACTTGGAGGTAAAAGAAAATAAAAGCCTCCAAAGTCAACTACCAAAATCATTTCACTGTTTATCCGAGTAGGATCAGACACACATGAAGCAAAGACAAATAACACTGCATTTCTAGAAGAGAGAACACAGAATCCATACACACATATCCACGCCAACTTTAATATCTAATCACATGAAATGCAAAACTAGAAAAATCTTCAAGTACTCCTATTAATATTCCTGAATAAACCATTTAATCTGCAAGAGTCCATGCTATACTTGCAGTCTGAACTTTAGGCAACCAACTAACTGCAATTCAGTGCACAGCACAGTGAAATCTATGCATGGGATGAACTCCTCACTGTGATGAAGTCAGACATACCATCCCATTACCAGCTCTGGCCAAGTCAAAGTGTTTATAAAACACACTACAAAATTCCTCTAGACAATTAAAACCAAGCAATTAGACCAGCTTTTAATTACTTGCTTTTAAGGCCATACTCAGGTCATAATTACTTCCACTTTGTTTCTGTAGGATACTGAAGAAATATTGTGCTGAAGAACATATGAAGAAAAGTGCCAATAAGTGCAGTAACCAAATCACCCAAAGTAGCAAATAATTTTCCTTATGAACTTAGGAAAAAAGGATTTGAGAAAGAATTTGCCATGGAAGTTTTCAAGCTCCAAAAGCTTTCTTAGTGAATGTATTAACTTAGTTTTAAGGCATTTAAAAAATCTGGATCTTGAAATTATAGAAATATGCCTACAGACCAATTAACATAGAACATGGCAGGTTGTGAGGAAAGGTTTTCAAGTCATGCCCAGAAAGATGGCATTACATTTACTCTTTATAAAACAAAAATCTCCAACAACTGCATTACAGAATACTGCCTACAGTTGAGTTCCCTATTATTTCAACAAGGGAGCTCTTTCTTCAGTGTACAACAAGCTCAGTACATATTTTTTTCTTCAGAAGAACAAAACTTCTGCTACTGGAACAATTAGGTTGCAATGTTCCCATGCCAGAATCTTTTTGCCTTTCCTGCTCTTCCCCACAGAGTGACTAAATCCACCCACTTCACTATTTATTTCAGCCATCAACACAAAGCTCACAAAACAAGGGCAATCCAATCTTAAGGAAATAGCAGATTTGTGCAAGCAAGATCATCCTCCCACTCACCAGAGAGAAGACATTCCTTAGCAGACATGGTATTGTAAAGATTTTTCTTTAAGGAGCTCAGTAAATGCATGGGTCTGCTTATGAAGTACTGAACAGAGGCTCTCTCGGAGTGGCATATGGTGACAGCATTTTATGTCTAGCCTAAGCCTGAGTTCCCAGACTTTGGTCATTCCCACTGCTGCTACTGGCAATGATAGTAGCTGATCACAGACATGCTGAGGATTTAGCTGCCTGCTTGGGTAACATTCCAATACCACAGATTGGAGTCTCTTGTCTAAATTGAAAAAAAAAAAAAAAAGCTGGGAAGGAACTGATTAGTCACAGAGCTGTTGAACTAGCGTTTGTATTATGCAACAGCTTTGTATGTGTGAACACCAAAAGGAAATGAATACCTAAAGATATGGGAGTGATTATTTCAAAATGAAATTTCAAATCCTAGAGAAATCTTAAACGTCCAAAATTGAAAATCCTAGTACCCAGAACCTTGTGGAAAACATTTCAGATAGGAGAGATCTGTTTTCTCCCCAGGTCAAATGTTAAAAACTGGAAGTCATTTAAAATATTTTTTTCTTGGACAGACTCTCACCTTTCTGTCATCTATTGTATTCATACTGTGAGTATCACTGACTGCCAAAAACACCCAAATTACCAGAAAACCAGAAATGAATCTACACTAAACTAGTTATTTCAAACATGGGCGAAATATATATAATACTATGCACATCCAAGTTCAAAGCATTCAAAACCAGCACACATTAACTGTAACAAAGCGAACATTTCTTTAAAAGGTTAATTTAATGACTAATACACCCTTGGGGAAAGGAGAGAGAGCAGAGACCACTAATAGAGTGCAGCATGCCTCAGGCTGATACAGTTGTCTTATGTTTTCTTTGGGGAAGAGGAAATCTATGAAGTGTCTCAAGCATTAGTTATAACAGGGTTTTAATGCTCTTCCTCAGTTAGCTAGAACTCAGTACACTCCAGCGGTCTATGTGCTATGTATACCTTTAAAAATAAACTCTATTCTCAGTTTGCTCATCATATACTTGAAGTTAAAATTGAAAATTTTAAACTTACCATTCCCAGACTCTTAAACTCTTGTCATCAGATGTACTCACAAACCTTCTATTTTCATCCACAAACACAATGGTGTTGACAGCTCCCAAATGCCTATCGTATTCTTGCACAATCTCACCACTTCGAATATCCCACTGCAAGTAAAAGAGTCAGAATAAGAATTTGTTTTTTTACTAAATACCAGAACTTTTAAAGAAATAAATACTCAGTAATAAATACCTGCACAATTTTCTTATCTGACATTCCTGCAACAAAGAGATTTTGTTTATCTTCATCAGGATTGAACTTGACACAGTAAGGAACCTTCCTGTTTGTGAATCTTGAAATACATTGCCCTGCAACAGAAAGCCATTCATAGTGCATCACGTTGGAAGTTCTATGGGCTGATTGGTTGTTTGCAGATATTGATAAAAAATACTTTACTAACAGTAGAAAATACTTGGTTTAAAGTCCTTGAGAAGATTAGAGGGTAGAATTTGCTCTGCTCTTTGATTAGACCTTCTTTCCCATTTGTACGCATACGCCGGCATAAACATGTGCACATACAAACTGTTCTGTAAGTTTACTACAGCTTTTGAAACAATATGACTGCTCAGTAACCTGGATGTCACCAGGACATATCAAGAAGATGAAGACTGGTCAGGATATCACATGCTGACCACTGTCTTTGCAAAGCATCACCTTCTTAGGATCAGATGTCTTCTGAACAAGAGATGCAAACTCAGGCAAGAATTCCTCAAGAATAAGCTTAGAAAAAGCTGCAAAATAAAGCCCTGATCTCCCCTCATAGCTTCAGCCAAAAATAACCTGATTACATGTTATCTGTAACTTACAGGAGCTCATTTTAATCCAAAAGCTCAATCTAAATAACTGAGTTCAGACTCAAGACTGAAGAATCTGACTTACACCTTTTTGGCTATCATCTGTATAAGACTAGTGGCACTGCCAACCCAGAAAGCTAATGTCTTTTTCACACATGGGAACTTCCTGTCTTAGGAAGAGACTTCAGTTTAAAATAGTATTGAAAAAATCTCTCCTGTATTTTTTTAACTTCATAGAATCATAAAGTGGTTTGGGTTGGAGGGGACGTTAAAGATTATCTGGTTCCAACCCTGCTGCTATGGGCAGGGACACTTTAATTTAGGAAACTTAAGAAACTATTTGTAGCAGAATGTTACAGCGCATCTGGAAGGCAGTTGTGTGAAAGCATCACACCTACCCTCCAACTTTCTATACCAGCAGCCCAGTTTCCTAGTCTTATTCTTCCTATTCCTATTCTTATTCAGGAAGTGGAAGATAAAGTGAGAGAATTCTTCTAAATTAAGCATATTTAGGTCTAAAGAGTAATTTTATCCCTGTAGATGTAAACATGCAATTAAATGATCTATCAAAATGTTGTCTTTTTTTCTGAAAATTGTTCTAGCATTACAAATAACTATCAAACTTCTCAAATGAAAATGTGTATAAAACACAGGTATATAGTTCGTGTCAACTGCACCATTACAGACCACAACAAAACACGAAGGGGAAACAAGACTATTCACCCTGTCACGAAAGGCTGAACACTGAGCTACAAGACAATATGAAGGATATTTGGAAACAACCTGAATGATAATATATCTTTATATTCACTGTTAATTAAACATCGTGCCAAATAACAATGTTTACAAATACAAGCCTACCTGTTTCAGTGTCCCAGAGTTTAAGATAGCGGTCATATGCAGCACTAAGAAACTGAGTGCCTGCATTATTAAAACAGATGTCTCGAACAGCTTTACTGTGTCCTACAAAATAGAAAAAATATGATGATAAACTTTCATCCATTCATGTTTAGAACTAATTTGTTGGGAGGGGGGGATTTAAACAAAAACTCTAGTTAAATGCTCCAGTCTAACAATGCAAAGAAAACAAGAAAATCATTTATTGAAGTTCTTCATGACAACTAGTAAAGAATTCATGTGAAAAAAACCCCAAAAACTCCTAAAGAACAATGTGAATAAAACCCCAAAACCCCTCACACCTCTAAAGCACTGGAGAAATGAAGACATTGCACAGAACCAACCACTGTGTGTCATAAATTGATACATAAGCAGAATTTCAGGAGAAATTTAAAACACTGTAACAAACGTCAACATTTAATGAAAAATAGGAGAGACAAACCCTACAGAAGACATATTTAAAGGAGAAACATTTGTAATTAGAAAACAGGTTAAAATATGGGACATATTAGATCAGAAAATTAAAAATGCTTTCATCTGGTGGAAACCTTGCCACCCTCAGGCTCAATACCTTCATCTGACCACTACATCAGACTTGTAAATCTCTTTAATTAAAATACTGGCACAGTAACTTAAATATAGCAAAATAACAGGCGAATCTGGTTGATAATAAGGACCTTTAGAGAAAAAGAATTTGACTGTTCAGTAAGAGCAGTCTATTGAGAGAGAATCTTTTTTGAGCAATCATCTTTGCCACATTCCTGTCATCAGAAATATTAGGGGAGAAAAGACTTCTTTATTGTTACTCAACATATATTCACTCAGTGTTCTAGAAATGTTCCCATTTCAAAAAGAGAAGCAGCTGCTTTTGTTCTGCCTTCAAGGCTGCTAAGAAGTTTGTATTTCTCTCTCTCTCAACTATCTGCTTCAAAAAGCACCTGTTACATGAACAAAGACAGCACCTGAACCTAAAAAAAATTTCCCATGCTTTTGCACTAGAAACTCAGCACAGAGGAAACGACCTATTTAAGGTGGGATCATCAGAGCATGAGATGCCCTCACAGTATAAATACAAAAAGCTGCTGTTTCCAGCATGAAGATGGGGCAATTTAATTTCACGATTTTGCCTTTGGAAAGGATCTTGCAAAAACTATTGATGATTGTCATACACTAATGTTTTGTTTTAAAGGTTGTAAGATGTTACACATCAACATCGGACTGCTTGGAATAATGACAAGATTTTGTTAAAAACTTGCATCTTTTTCAATTCTTACTGCCAAGATCATTCCAAATACCATTTGCCTTGGATGTGTACGAGTCCTCTCTATGATAAATAATTAAGCTAATCTAAATCATATTCTTTTCTTTTAAATCAGTTTAAAAGAAAAACTATTACCAATAAACGTTCGTAGACATCTTCGATCACCATATACTTCCCACAGCTTGGAAAAAGAGATGGAGAGAAAATATATCAATTGTTAAACAATAATGATGCTGAAATTAAGTGCAAACATATATGGCAACATCTTTTAAGAAATTAATCACAAACATATGACATCTATTGATTAGTCACAACTATCTATCCAGAAATTCACAAGAATGCTCCCACCTTCCTATTAGCAAACCCCCCTTAAAATAACTAAAAATTCCATACAATATTCCAACTTTAAAGACTTAAGGTTTTGCTACTGAAAAATCCCAACAACATCAGCTTTCTAATACGGTAGATGCTGGACTAAAGTGAGATTAGTTCAAAAGCACAAATGCTTCAGTAAAACACTTCAGCAGAAACCTACTGTTAGTTATAAAACTAGGCTTCACAGAAAATGAATTAATATAACAACAAAGGCAATACCCTGAGGTACTCATGACCTTCTAAATACTATTACTAAATGATTAACACTGTTCTAACAGCCACAGCCTTATGTATTATTTCTATTTTTGTTCCAATGAAATTGTAATTTAAAAATCAAGTGAGAAAAATAAAAGTAACAAAGACAAAAGGTATTTGTTAGAAATACCAAATGTTTTTGTATCCTAAAATGCACTGTCTGTATTCAGAAAAATAACTCACCTTAATTTTGCAATCCATAGAGCAAGACAACAGTATATGCCCAGACAGAGGAAACAATCTAACTGCACTGACACCCTGTAAATAAGAACATAATTAAACAGATACTTCCTCAGTTCATTTGCTCTCTTTTCCAAGCAAAAAGCTAAAGCTTATCTTCATAAAATATACAGATACTGTATCCTGAAAAGAAAACCTATCCACATTCCATTTTAGAACAGTGATGCATTTTGAACAATTGTTATTGGCAACAAATTGATTCACTTTAACAGCTGTATATGTAGCCTCCTTCAATATTCACACCTTTACTGCGGTAAACACAGGAAATAAATACAAACTTAGGGTTCGGGTGGCTGTTTCTGTGTGACGAGCCTTTGTAAGTGGGGCAGGTGAGCAACTTTTCCACAAAAAAAGTTTTTTGCCCAGCTCAATTTCTTACATATACTATCAGTGGCTTCTACCTATTGAACTCAGATTCCCTGAGCACAGCATCTTCCCATCTGTCTGTATTTCAGGTACTCCTTTCAGAGGAAGTCTAAGGAACCCCCAAGTACTCATGGCTTGATGCCCCTCCTTTTCATTTCCTATCAATTACTTTATTCATATGCCATCCAGTTCCACCCTCCCACCCCTGACTGGAGTTGGGTACTTTATCCTCCCTATTACTGTCTACTTATATCCTCCAGGTTTTCTAAAATTGTCCACCTATCTTTCTTTTGCTTCTCTCATCGATTTCATTATTCATCTCGTTTGAAGGAAAAAGCTATTTTGTGCATCAGTCTGTTGTAATAGGATAATAGGCAGAGGAGTGACTAGAGCTTTGGGGAGGAGATGTTATTCTGGAAAGCCCTGATAGCTGCAGCTCTAAACTCACTGATGCTGCAATAAGTAAAGCAGATCTCAGATTTGTGACAACTAAAAAAGGGTAAAAGCTAAAAACATTTCCTGTGTCCTCCTTTCTTCTGGCTTTCAAGTATTACGGTGCTCTCTGCTGCAGTGCAGCATATTCCCCTCAAGCATACTAATACTGAAAATTAGTGACAAAAGAAGCAGCAAATTGAGTATAAGCTTTACAAACCTGATCAGTGAAACACTCTTTTAATACCAAAAGTATGTATACAGTTACAATCTCTTGCACAAGAAGAAACTGTGGATATTAAGTAGTATCAAAGAAAACTCTTAACAAGACACACATCTCAAAGGTAATAGCTGATGCATCATAATAAAAAAACCCATGTAATTTTTTTTAAGTTGGATACGAAATAGCCCTTAAGTACTTTTACTATTAAAAAACCACAAACCCCCCAAATTCTCATGAATCTCTAGATTTAGCTTTATTGTTATTCACATGGTAGTTCAGGAAATAACTCCAAACCCCACAGAACTCACTGGATAATACTCTTCCCCTTAAGGGAGAACCATTATGTTGACAGAAAAGCATATGCAGCTAGACAACTGCACTTGAGCAGCCAAACACCTTGTGTGAGCATGTAATGCATATGTAATGCAATTACATGCATAATGTGGTAAAGATGAAAAAACTCTTTCCTTCTACTGAAGCTTCAGTTTTATAGAAATTACTAGCTGCAGACACAAAATTAAGTGGGTTTTTATGATGTATGCTCACAGACATTCCTACCTTTGTATGTCCTGACCACACATGGATTTGTTTCTTTGGAAGATAGCACTTCTCAGGTGGCACTGTAGAACGAAGATTAACTCCAACATCTTGCGGGACATGAAGATAAGATCTCCCCTGATAGTCATACATTTCCTTAACTGAAAAGACAAACACAGAATTCTGACAATCCAAGAACCTATATTTTAAGAGGTTATAATCTTTGGAAGGCTGAACAACACACACAATCAAACTTTTTCTCAACACAGCCGCTCTGCTGTGAAGTGGAGAGAGAGGTGAGAGGCAGGGGTAAGAAAAACCCACTTCAGAGGATACGGACATGGAATCTTATTTGACATCAGTTAAGATCAAATTAAGTCACTTCAGCAAAGTCTGCTTGGAATCTGNTACACATCTTACTCATCATTAAATGGTATGAGAGTTCCCCCGACCAACAAGGGTTTGCTTACACTAACTCTACATAGATTAGAATGTGGAGCTCTAACCCTGGCATTTGTTTGCAACTCTCATACTGGCCAGCTCTGTGCTGTGTCAGTCATGACAACAGAATTGCAAATCAAGGAAAAAAAAGATTCATTTGGCCAGCATGAACCAATATTGGTCAGCAATAGCCAACAACTGCTCTTGAACTAGATTTAAGAAGTGATTGGACAGTCAGACATACAGGGATGGACTGTGCATGGAAATGGTTATTTCAGAGTAGACATGCTGCATAGCCATGACATTAAGTTGTGCACTGATTAAATTAATTTCTCAGTTTGGAATGTTGCTATGGCAGTTTCGGTTGTACAAGTGACCTCCTGCACAGTGTCCACGTTTACATTGTGTCGTGTTTATATTTACATTAGATGTCTACGAAATGGCATATTTCTGGAACGTTTGTGTGTGAGAAAATTAAAGTTTATATTGCAAGGTCTTTCACTGTGAAACTTCAGGTACGGAGCATGAGAAGTTGGATACAAGATAATTACTCTACAGGAAGCTCAATGGCTAAAATTTCATGTTTGTTATGCGCAACACTGTTCAGTAAATATTCTCACGATCTGCTACGATCTACTATGATCTATATAAACAGAATGAGTACTGATGTCAGCAATGCTGATCTCACAGCCACCACTTCTTCTTTAACACTCATAAGAAGGGATGCTCACAGCTTGTGCGTGTGAGCCTGGCTGTAGGAAAGGGTAAGCAAAGAGAGACTCTGTTTACCTAACTATCTGCACCAAGTAATATGAGGCAGGCCTGTTTTGTATGGAGCTGAAGTAACAGTTTCAAAAACTTACTTTATTTTACTTATTTACCAAACCATTTTCTTTGAAGGTACCACATACTATAGGTTTCCATAGGGTAATTAATTGACAGCAAGTACACTTACATTAACAATTGAGGAAGTATAAAGTCCAAGTGATTTTCTAAGTTGTGCATAAGCCATAACTCAAAGCACTATATGCTAATGAGAATACTGACACATAAAACTACAGTAATTTTGAAGCTGAAACTAAGCCAAACTCATAACTTCAATATGTTTGCTCTGTAAAATAGGAAAGGGATATATGCATCTAGTAACATTAAAAATAAATAAATAAAGCCAGAACCCTGAAAAACAACATATCCATGCTGCTCTTCACAGTATGAAGTGGAATTAGTCCAAGTTTATTTCTTTTCCTGTCCTTTATGCTTATGCCCGTGAGTGCTATTATCTCCAATACGGAAACATCAAGGTGCCTCAGCAAAACTGAGGCTGTCTGCCATCCTTACTAATTAACACAGCAGGCAAGAAAACACAGCAAGCTAGAAAATGAGAACAGGCAGGAAGATGCCATTACCATGTAATATAGTCTTCTCCTCTCCAGGTTTATCATCTTCTAGTTTTCCTCTCTTCTGCCTCTTAGCTGTTATTTCATCCAACTCCTTCTGCTCTTCCTGGAAAAAATAAAACATGATCTTTTTAAAAGACAGCATTCAGAATTACATAGCAAAATCTAGAACTATAGTGCTGTTTACTCACTGCTAGGAACACATTTATTTGCTAAATGAGATTAGAAATATTTCTAAGCATCAAGAAAGAGAATACCTTTATCAAAACAATAGCTTAAAAAGCTATGTACACTGAAAAGAATCATCATCTTTTTATTCACAGACTACAGTTAAATACTGACTGAACAAGAACTGTGTCTGTTGGTTGGAGGGTTCAGGGGAGGGTGTATTATTGGGGCTTTTTGTTTGGCTGGTTTTTTCTTTTTTAAAAAAGTTTTACTTTTTTTTTCAAGCTGCTTCTGTCTATAAACACCTTTTAATCAGACTCTACATACTACACACAGATACAACAAATATTATTTCCAATCAGTCTTACAAATAATAGAATGAAGAATATTTGGAATACCTTATGTAGACATATCACCTTAAATGTTCCTATCACCTGAAAGCATAGCATGGATTTTCTGCTTGGACAAACTACTAGTGCAGATGGATCTCTGTTAAAACCACTGCAATTTCGTACTAAAAATTTGTGCCTATTGTGTTAAAGCAGTACTTACTTCTGATGGTTTGGCTACTTCTTTTTCATCAACATACTTTGCCCATGGTCCCAGAAAACCATCAATATTAGATGCATCATTCTCCTTGAATTTCTTTCTTTTCTCAATTTTCCTCTGTCCTGTTTCGAACACTGTTAAACCTGAAGAAGGAAACAATACACTGCCTAACTGCTAACACAAAATACAACATCACAGGTCACACTATAGTAATTTTAAAAGAAAAAGCCACCACCATCTCTCCTTTCAATACGAACAGCAAAACGGAAAAACCATTTGAGCAAAAGGGGCCAAATCATTGCCCACTTTTCCAGCTGTGTACATCGCTAACTATGCACAGTAACAGAGGAACCACTTTAACTGTGTGTCATCGTTTGTTAGGATATTTAACCAGGCATGTACCCATTAATTTTTAACAATAAGTCTGCAGACTGTAAGAATACATCTGTTTTCCTATTTTCACTAGTGCAGTTTTTGACAGTAGAGTCCACAAGTGGCTTCTAATCACCCTCAATCCTCAGACTTTCAAAAAACCCCTACCCCAAAATGAAAATAAGACAAGTCTCCCCAAACCTCAACCAAAACTGTGCATTTTGATTTAGTAAAAATTCATAGAATCATAGAATGGTTTGGGTTGGAAGTGACCTTTAAAAGTCACCTAATTCAACCATCTTACAATGAGCAGGGACATCTTCAATTAGATCAGGTTGCTCATAGCCCCATCCAACCTGGCCTTGAATGTTTCCACAGATGGGGCATCCACCACCTCTCTGGGCAAACTGTTTCCCCACTTTCATTGCAAAAAATTTTCTTCCTTATAACTAGTCTGAATCTACCCTCTTTTAGCTTAAGATCATTACCCTTGTCCTGTTGCTGCAGGCCCTTTTAAAAAGTATGTCGCTATTGACAGTCACCTGACTCCAAACATTTTCCTGTTCTTTCATATAAACATCAGCTTTTCACAAATGTTGTGCTCTCAGAATTTCATTTGTCAAAGCCATTAAACAATTTAGATATGGCAGAAAGAGTAAACTTTAAGTCATTAATATATTTTAAGTTTTTCAAAAGGTTGTATATACAACTATGTGCAATTTTCAAACGATGTCTTTCTAGAGCAGCAGTAATACTCATTTAGTGCAAAAGAGACAAAAAGAGCTTGAGATAAACAAGGGGAAAATAGGCAATGTAAAAACTGAAGCAGTTATCATATGAAGGAATCATACATTAATCAAGAGTTTTCTTAAAATGAATTACTAAATTCCATTATGAAAAGGTTAATTTTTAATTTTTTTTATATGATTTAATCTTAGTAGTTTCTTTCTTTGGAAGGAAAGAGTGAAATAACCTTGGATATATTCTGAGGAAAAGGACATAGAAATAAAGAACCTTTGTATATATATGTGAATAGGATGTTTGAAAAAGATATGCAAGGGAAAGCATAACCATGAAGTTTACACAGCTACAGTTTTCCAAGTCAAACAAGTCACTTAAAATGTTAAAATATCTTGTATCAAAGTATTAATTACAAACCCCATGCTTCTGGTATCAATCTTCCCAGTGGCATGCCATGCCTTTACTCTTTGGCAACCTTCCAATGGTTTTTCTTTTCCAAATAACCCAAAGAGCTTAACTCCACTAAGCAGAGATAATATGCAGCTCCCAACAGGAGTGCTAAAGGTTGCAGACAGAGAGATCACTTTGCTCCTGAGTAGCACAGTTACGGTGATTAGCCCAACATACAGGTATCCTAATGCAAGACACATGACACCTTAGCCAGGACAGAATTTAGGAGGACCAAAAAGCTAATTCAAATATACAGATAAATTCTATTTGTGCAACTACACATTGCAAATCCTATTTGAAATTTGTCAAGACAGGCTGAAACGTTTGCTACTTCAAGAAAACAAAACACTCCAGTATCTCTCTATCCTCTTTCCATTGCAACACATCTTTCTTTATTGTATCTTTGGACATGGGTACATCTCCCATAATTCTTTCCTTTGCTAATACCTATTCCATTTCTTAGTAAAGAAGAAATGAAAACAGTGATCAGCTACAAGTAATTTATATGAGATTCTGGATTAATTACCTTGATTTTTTTCAGCTTCTTCTACAGAACCAATATACTTGGTAGCAACTTCAGGGTTATCTATGGAGGGATCTAATGCATAACCTAGAACAAGAGGAAAAAAAAATACTGTTATTTCAAGCTTTTCAGTTTAGTATGACTTTCATTACTCTGCCCCCCTGCAAATTTTTCCCCGTCGACTCTGAATGAGCTTGGTATGAGGAAGAATTGATACTTTGGAATCCCATTCATTTTTCACTTGGCCTGAGTATAAAGATTACTATGAAGTAGTACCTTGAAGCCCTTGAGTACATATTGCTATCAGAAAGCTTATATTTGCACAATATTGAGAAACAAATAAATATAATAGGCAATGGTTAAAATGAGATACAAAGTGAGGGTAGTCACAAGAAGCAAAGTCACAGAATCCTTCTGGTGGGAAGGGACCTCAGGAGGCCCCTGCAGGGCCCAACACCCTGCTCCAAGCAAGGTCATCACTGAATTCAGACCAGTTTGCTGTACAAACATTAGACTCTGAAGTGCCATAGCAACCTCTTGTTGTAACATGGCATAAGGAAAAGATAGCTCAAAATCTTGTGTTAGTGACATAAGATGTTAAACAGATTCTGCTTTAGTTCAGGGCACTGTTCCTTGGTTTGCAAAGCCAGTGAGTCACATGGAAACCAGCCTGTGGCTGCTGCACACAGACAGCCCTCCAGCTTCAGCAGCAGCCTCTGGCCCTGAAGCCCTCTGCCCTGCTCACCACCTCTGCAGGGTCAAATGGAGTGCTACTCATCTCTGGCAGTCCTGGCGATGGCAGCAGCTGGAAGGAAGAGGACAGAGATGGGGAAAAAATAAAAGCAAATGAAGTTTTCCAGGGCTTTGTGCGTATTCTGTCTCCACCAGCAAAAATTTAGTCCTCCTCCTGCCAGCGCTGTGAAAGCTTGTTCCTTCAACTTGAAAGCGGTTGCTTTACCTAATGTGGATGGTACTAGAAGCAGTAGTAATGCCCTTTAATTTTTAAAAGAATTAAGTATTCACATCTCCATTTCCTGATTACAGCTATTGAGTCTCAATAAAAAAAAGAATAAAACCAAAACCAACAAAAAACCCCAAAAAAACTCCAACCAAAACAAAATCTGCTGCATTTACACTTATAAATAATTTATAAAATGTATCAGCTTTCATATATATTCAGGATATTTACAATTTTTGAAACTGAGGTTGTCATTTTAATACACATCTTACATTTTTTCTCCATTTCTCCTGAAGTGGATAGCATGATCTTACGAGAATAAGATAGACAAACAAATTCATCTGGTTTCCAAGGAACAGGTGCATTGAACAGTTACTGACCACTATGGCTTTTTTTTTGGGAAAGACTGCACCCTGGTGGACGTAACACCAATTTTTATTAAATATTAAAGTGACAAAATGTCCCTTGAGGACCCAATGAGAATTTCTGTGTATCAGGGAGGGGGAAAAAAAGCAATAAAGATATTAAACCACTGGCAAACACAAAACCAATGAAATCCAACAGCATACAATCCAATTCCTGTATTTTTCTTGATTCATAGAGAGAATCAAGAACAGTGGAAGATTAGCCAGTCCACCCCAGAGACCAACAGCCCACAAAACCACTCGGGTGCATACAAAGCGACAACCTATCAATACCATCCCAATAGCCAAAGGAGATTGTCTCCCCAAACATTTCTCAGAAAGACTACTGTCCCAGAAGATGGCCCAGTTAATTTCTTTTTTAGATGCTGGGAAAAAAAAACATATTATGGAAATTAGTAGAAGAGCCATTCCAAGAACACAGCAGGTATTCCCATCCAAATGGAGCAATCTACCTGTTGACCAGCTCTTGAGTTTCAAACCTGGTAAGAGCCAGCCACAGAACACTATATGCCCAGATGTTCAATGAATATGATATAGGGAGAGAAATATATACCAATGCCCTCTCAGGAAGTATACATTCTCTCTTTGTTCTAGACTCTTATTAGGATTTATTTCTACGGGTAACCAAACTGAGCA
Organism: Lepidothrix coronata; assembly: GCF_001604755.1. Classification (NCBI taxonomy): domain Eukaryota; kingdom Metazoa; phylum Chordata; class Aves; order Passeriformes; family Pipridae; genus Lepidothrix; species Lepidothrix coronata. The sequence goes on along the minus strand of NW_016690185.1, from coordinate 1,931,323 downwards.
GACACTGAAATTAGACTTTCACTAAGCCACTATTCCAATGAGTTCTCTTCCAAGCTATAAGGTTTCTATTAACAGTGGAGAGATATTACTTTGGATTTATGTCAAAATCAATACAGTGGTTTACTTGTCCTCCAACTGTATTGACACTGTCTCCGGGACTCTATTTGCTTGGTACTTGTAAAAGAGGGACAGTATTCCAATGAATAGGGCCCCTGGGCCAAGCACAGCTTCCCGTGGAAGCGGAGACTCCTTATAGCTGAGTTGAATTTGGTCCAGCATCATTCTCATAGAAAAGCTCTGAACAATTTCTACTTTCTAGTGAATGTGTGAAAGAGAATCTTTTCTTTCTGGCTGGGACTCCTGAACGCAGCTGCAAAAGACAGCTTGCTTTTATCCTGCTCAGCTGGTATCCCACATAATGTGCCCTGACTTCTATGTCTCCTTCAGTTTTATTTAGGAGGCAGTTATTTCATGCAACATTTTAGCAATGAAAGGTACAATTCCACCTACATCCATAATTTCAATGCACCTGAAATGGTTGGTTAAATAATCAGACTTTGATGTGCATTCCAGAAAGACAGCTAATTAAAGCATGTTTACACTGTACTGTGTAATGCAGCATACAGAGACCCAAGGTAGCTCAGGTGTGTGGAAAAATACAGCTGGACTAACCCACTCTGACTGCACTGGCACCTCTGCAGAATCGAAGTAATCAGAGAATAAAGTGCCTATAATTGTAAGAGGTAATAGTGACTGTAGGTGTTGCATGCAACATGAGTAGCTGGGGAAAAAAAAAAAATCAAAAAAATCACAGTGTTATTTCCAAGTCAGTCATCTTAAGCTCTTAAAATATCAGTGTTAGTGATGAAGTAATCCTGCTATAACCAAGTTACTGAGTACTCATAAAGAGCTTGGACAAAGGCTGTTTCTTATTAAAAAGGACATTAATGTCTTGTGAAGAAGAGATTTTAAAATACTAAATGCTGCATGAATGAAGCAGTCCACTTCTAGGATGATCACTGATGCTGAAATAGCTATGAAATGACTTTTCTAACATATTCATGAACAGTTGGTGCCCTGCATGTAAAAAATAATCTCTATTTCTGCTTCTGAAAATGTATATATGCTAATATAATTAAGGAGAGTATACTGACTTTTTTAAACTACGCTCAAAAGAGAATTTTGAAGAAAAGAGACTGCTTCTGCTGAGAGTACAGATACAGAAGAATAAACAAGTGCTTGTATTTTAGGACTCCCTAGTCTTTTCTGCCATGCTCCAAGGACTACATCATTGGGAAAATAATGCTAGTTAAGCTTTTGGCATTTTACATTATAATGGCTTGTGAAGAGGAATTTGTTTTTAGAGAAAGACAGCCTTCTCCTAATGGCAGAAATTAAACTAAGTTACATCAATGGAATCAAAATGGGGTAGATTACCTATGACTGCAGACACAAAACTAGTTACCAATTTAAAAAAGTCAGGACTCCCTCAGACCAATTATTAATGGCTTTCCATTAAACTGGGAGAGGATCTTATACGGAATCTTATACAGGATATAAAATGGCCTACCTGGACTATTTTACTCAATATTTCTATGGATTATGCCATTGGCATACTCCCTTGAGGTAGCTGTAGAAAGCAATGAGGTCTTCCCCGCAGCCCAGGTCTCCTTTTCTCCAGGCTACACAAACCCAGCTCCCTCAGCCACTGCAGATCTTAACCATAATGTGGAAAACATCTTCAGTGCCTGTGTCAGTTTTACTTCCTCAAACTCCTGGAATGAAGGGAACCTTACTGAGATGGGTAAGTCTCATCTACACTAAAAAGCTACTGGTACTGAGAAGGTTCAGAGAGTGCTTTTTGATAAAATATTTGAGGATAGCAAATACTTCAAGAAAAATAAGCAATTTGCAATGATACACAATCTTTAGAAAACAATATCATCAAGGAAAAGGTAGCACACAAATCTGAAACCTCAGATAATAGGGATAGTAATAAGCACAGAATCCTATTTAAACTGAGGGCAGGGAAATGGAAAACCCAAGCATGCATGCAAAATGGCAGAAGCTAAAAACAATACATAGTAAAATTGGAAAATCTTGTTTTAAAATAATAAACTAACATAATTGGTAGGACAGTACTGACATAATTGGATAGAATATATGCTTTACCGGGTGGAAGGAATACAGAAATAAGATGGTCACACCAGAGGGGAAAAACATACTATATACCACAGAAGGCTTAAAGACAAATCAGATTAACAAGTTAATAGTGTTAACAAGCATTAAAGGATCCTTTGGATTGAAATTCCAGGTTTAAGTAGTGGTGGGTACAGTTGATAGGACTCTGTTTCTAACCATTCAGACAGAAGATGCAATAACCATGAAATGCTAACAGAGACTAAACAACAGGTGCCAGGGAAAGAAGTACAGCAATAATGACATATTTTAGTCACCTCCTTGTAGCAGCCTGTGCAAATCTCACACCAAGATATGATGAAAACAGCGTTTTTACGCAATGTACTTGTACCATGAAGCAGTCATGTTAGAGATTCATGTGAAAAAAAGCCAACTGAGCAGTGCAGGAAACTTGATTTTAAGACAGTCTTTCTAAGGATACACATTTTGACAATGACCATAATGGGGTATAAAAATCAACACTGTTGACTAAGCAAAGAAAGCCATAAAAACCTTTACAACAGTGATCTCTATCTCAAAACAGGAGGGCTATATTAAGAAAAGAAGGTTTTAAAAAGGAACAGAAAGTGAGTACCAAAGGGTAAAGCCTTTTTCAAATGCAGGGGCACTTCGAAAACACCATGTAGGTGAAAAAGAACTAGTGCCTGCCAGCTATTAAAAGACAATTTCAAAGCAACCAGAAGGAAGTGAGCCCAGTTGAATAGTACATAAAGAGAAACTATCAGAAATAAGAAACTATTCTTCAAAGAGCTGAAGTTGCATCCAGATGTGGCAAATACAAAAGACCAACCAGAAGACAAAATAAACACTACAGTAAGGCAGCCTCCTCCCAAAAGTGAGGGTCAAATCACAAAAGGTATAAAAACTAACACCTATCCTTTGTCAAAACCTGCAGGGGCAGAAACCATACCAGACAGCACGCAGGTCAACAGATGATCAAGGAATGAAAAGAGAGCATGAGTGAGGATTTTTTTTAAACACATGTTCAATATGGAGGAGCTTGGGTAGGCTCCTGTGCCAGAACTTTTCTTTATGGGTAACATGATATAGTATCTATCTCAAAGTGAGGACATTAAAGAATCAAGTAAGTGGTAACAAAACACCAGGACGAGATGGCAGTCACCCAAGAGATCTAAACTCAAACACAGTGCAAAGACTCTCACCTAACATCACCTGAAATGACAGAAAAAGAATGTATCGATACAATGCCATCTTTCAAAAGAGATATGGGGATTACAGGTAGACATTTGTATATTTAAAAGATTGAAGGAGAAGAAACTATAGTAAAGAAGATGAGTATGCACTTGGGTGAGTATTATATATTGCAGCAGAGAAGACATAGTTTTCTGTACAGGTAAATTACAATGACAAAACCTCCAGAATATTTCTGAGGTGACAACCCTGTGAATGAGCAAAGTTTGGATGATGTTGGACACCTTTACGATACCAAGTTAGACTGATCAGAGGGTGCCTTGAAGACATTTAAAAAGTCCATATGTCTTTATATGGTCAGTTGATGAAAAGTTATTAAAACACTGGCAAAAATAAATGGTTGGTTTGCACAGCACAGGAAAGTTGCTGACAGATTCATGCTCTCGACCATGATCTTCAACATATTGATAAATGATCTGGAAGAAAGTAGCAAGTAGCTTTGAGCAAGTTATTGAAAGTTCTAGAGAAAAATGCAATGTTAAGAATTCTCAGCAAATGAAAAGGAAAAGCCTCTCCCTTTATTAAGCCACAGAACAAATACACAGTGAGACTAACATGTAAACTTTGTGCACAGCTTTGCTCTTCATCTTGAGGAACAATACAGTGGAACTAGCAGAGAAATGGAAGAGAAACAAGGATAGCCATAGGCATGAAAAGTCTGGAAAGGAGGAAAAAGAAGATTGATCAGACCTTTTCAGGTGAAAAAACTCAAACAGACTGAGAAGTAGTTATGGCCAAGATCTATAAAATAAGGAATGACACAGAAATGGGAAATAAGAAATGACTGCTCGTTTTGTCTTCCAGTACAAGAGGCTAGGGGATATCAAGTCAAACAAGAAAGCTGTTAAGTTGGACAAGTTTCAAAATAGAGATATGTCCTTATACAAGGTGCTGGTAAGATGCAGAGCTGCCTGCAAGAGATTACTACATACAAAGAAGAATTATATGGGTTCAAGAAGGAGCTTAACAAGTGTGTCAAAAAGAAAAAACAAACAAACACAATGAACTCACTGCAAATTAATAAATATATAAGCATTGCCTTTAGTTGAGAGACTGAGTATTGAAAAAAAAGTATTTGGATGTATCACTATTGGCTTGCTTCTTCTACACCTCATTAGGGATCCATTCCTGCCTATCTATCTAATAGAATAAAGGGCTGGAAGGACCGTCAGTCAATGGCAGCATGGATGTTCTCAGCTATCCAAGCATCATAAGGAAAATGTACTTTTAACAGTAAATATTTACTGTAAAAGAAGTAGATAAGAAAGACTAGTTCCCAAAAAATACTTGTTGGGGTTTTCTGGTGGTTAATAAATAGTTTCTCACTGAATATGTACTAAGTTTTAGGTTGACATATAATATAAAGCTGTCTTTTTTTGGTGAAAGACACTCAGGCAGTTGAGCTGTTTTGGATACATGATCTCATTTACCACCCCTTGTCCTTCGTTTATAGTCAATGTTTATTTACATGCCAGCTATTGCAGATTTGAGATCTCCTGCCTTAGTGCAATGGTACTAAACAGAGTAACAGAGGTTAGAGGTTTCAGGATCTGCAGGTTTTAAAAGAGAGGTTTATTCTCTGTTCTTGCAGTATGTTATGACTTAGCCATTAAAAACATTTATGGCTTAGATTTATGCCTATCAATTATAATTGCGTTTTTACACTTCGTGTTTTCTGAGAAGATAATAATTACATCTTTCCAAATGGAAAAAGAGAATATTGCATTTTCTAATAGATAACTTTTTGACAACTTAAAGGAGTGCTGTTTTGAACAGACCTACTGAGCCAGAATATCATGCTCATTTACTGCATCTTCTAGCTTGAACTTCAGCTTCTCAGTGCTTGTTCTTGCCATTTAAATTGCCTGTATCTCAGCCTTTTCATAGTTCCATTTTCACTGTACCCAGATCATTATCTATTGAACATTTCTAGAAAGCCGAATATGATAGCTGCACAGTTGCCAATGTTACAAGTCTTAAAAATACACTTTTATACTCACTTGTAATACAGCTTTCAAGGCAGTTGCTACACAGTGATTATATAAACCAGTAGCAGGAGTTTTGAGTAGACTTGCCAGTTCTACCTTCCCCCAAACTAAACTTCACAAACAAAAAAACCCCCAAACCAAACACTATATGCCTACAGACTCCTTTATTCCAGTATCTATTTTACACACAAAAATGCCCAACCCACACAATGCTACATTTAATTTCACAGAACAAAATCTAATCTGTCTATTCGGATCCTGAAGAGGCTCCTATCTGTCAAGTTCTAACATCAAAATTACAGTCAAGTTAAGTTAAAATTATGCTATGGAACTAGATATCCATTTCTTAATATTGGCATTTTGCTTATATTCCACATCCTAACAACACAAGGAAAAGTACCTAATAGCTAAAACGATATAAAAGAAAAACACTGTCATAAATATATTTCAGTTTTTAACTTTCACAAGAAAATCTCTAATAAAAGTCAAACACAAAGAAAACTTGAGGATGTGATAATCTCTAATTTTGGGCAACTTTTTTCACTGCATTACCTAGCTCCCATAGATGTTAGCAATAAAATCCCAATCTCATCCATCAGAGGACACAGTAAGTGAATTCATACATGCATAAAGCCCTAATGAATTTAAGGGGACTCATGTTTAGGGAGGTGATTTTTGAGGCAAGAGTTTCCAAGGAGTAGTATTTTGAATGTAAATATGAACAAAGATGCAAATATGTTGTGCAAAAAGTTAAGTGTTGTGATATTTTAAGTTTACACAGGAAGCATCAGAACTTGCCTAATAAACTGAATTTGAAGAATATAAAGTGATACTTCAACTGAGCAAGAACTTGCAATCAGGCTTAAAACAGAAATGAAAGCTTACAATGAAACACAAGAAAAATTAACCACTGTTACATACAAACACATGGCAGTTCTGTTCTTTCAAACATGTCCAAAAGGATGCTTAGAATCCCTAGTCTTTTGACATTTTTCCTATTTAAAAAAAAAATCAATTTTTCTTCAATTCCTAAAAAGTTTGTTTGAATCTCAAGCTTCTCGAAGAAGGAGATCATACACTGGATTACAGTTTCAAAGAGAATTAAAAAATGAGTTTGCCCAAATAAATACTATTATCTCCAGTCATATGGATTCTCATTCAAAGACCTTTTCCCATTTTACTAAGTCTGATAAAAAGCAATTTACAGAAGTTTCAGTCCTATTAACTGTTCTATCGAGAACAACTTAATTTGTTCAACATGGGCATAAGAAAGATAGAGGTGAATTTCACTGTTAAAGACTTACCATAGGTTGCAAATGTTCTTCTTTGTTGTTCAAACATGAAATCATTGATGTGAGCTGGTTCTGCATATCCAGAAAGCATATTTCTAGGTGCGGCCATTTGTTGAGTCCTAAATGGGTTTTCTGGTCCAAACTACATCAAAAAATATTAAAACAAAGTATAGCAGAATGAGTAATTTCTTATTTTTGTGTATGTAGGTTTTCAGAAAAAAAAACCCACAGGGAAAAAAAAAAGATTTGTCTTTCAAAAATTGTAATGCAAAATCACTTCAACTTTGTATTTGGTTACAACTACTGAATAAGTTTCTTAGTCTGTTATTTTACACAGTAATCACACAGTTGCTTTGAATAGTTAGTTTCGTGTTTGAACTTTCTGCCTGTATTACAGAAGACAAATATCAACTACTTGACTTGCTGATACTTGACAGTATCAACACATACAGTCATTCAGTATGTGACCAGTAGAAGCATTCAGAAGACAAAACCACAGTGTACTGTCCCTTCTAAGGGGAGGAGATCGAAAAAAATGTATCAGGTCCTACTAAACTCATGTGATTAATACAGAAATTACACTGCTAACAATATTTTTCTGCATTTAAAAAGCAATTAAGGACTTGCTGTATTATTCCAGGAAAACAACTAATGAAACCCTTCCTTTCTTTTCTTTTTGCAAGATGACAAATGCCAGTCTTCCTGGTTATCATGGCTAGGAAGAGAACAGTGACTACAAATAAACGCAGTACACTGAGACTAATATCACACTAACTTTAACTGTAACCCCTATGCTTGTCAGCCATACTAAACACCTGACACTCCCACAATAGGTTTCCCTCACTAAAACATTTACACACAGCAGCACTTTTATATCAGTACTTTTGCTCACACACACCATGGCTTTGATACATCGCAAAATGCAAGCTTGCTATGAAAAGGCCAATTTATGTGGTTCCACAAAATGTTTTCTAAACATAAAGCATAACTAATATAGAAATCTGAGATTGCTGCAGCATTTGTCTACCTAGAATACTAACTCCTGGTCTTACAGAAGACAAACTGTACAAAGAAGTTAAATACTGGAAATAGTTAAATGCTCGAACAGCTATTTTTATCTTTCCGATAGCCTGTCAGTTATAATAAAATGGAAAGTGGTTCACATGGCACCAAGTAGTCTAAATTCAGCCTAAAATAGTTTTTCGCTATACACATTTAGAACAGCTCAAGTTACTAATATTCTTAATACTGATGTGAATAATTAAACTGAAAGTGCTTTGATTTTAATTTTAAATCCTCTTCTTAAAAGCGTTATATCTGCAATAACGTTATATCTTAAAAGCGTTATAACTGTTCATTTTGCTCGAATGACCACAATGAGTAAATACCAAAAATGTGAAAATAGTCAGAGACCACTTTAATGCAGTTCGTGTTTTGCTCAACATCTTTATAATGCTATTTTACCAGCTTAATTTTTAATTTCCATAGCTATAATTCTGATAAAGATTTTAGGAATCTTCTTAGAAGAGCTTTATACAGAACATTAAAATTCAAGCATTAAAAATACCAACACAGCTGTGTAGAATCTGTTTTTTTAATTTGTCAAAACTAGATCCCAAAAAGCAGTGAGCATCCAAAGAAGTTGTCTTATAGGAAATTCACATGAAATTTATAGAACCTCTGCCCTCTAAGCCAAAGGCATTTCCGCTCTAAAGATCAATACTGCTCCTTACCTCAGGTGCAAACATAGTTTCATAAGTGGGATTGTATTGAACTTCCTTGATAGCAGGATCAAGGTGGACTCCTGTTTCCACATCTTCCTGAAATAAAACAGACATATTAATAAACCATTTTTCACATGTAGACTTTTAAATACACGACATTAACTTCTTTCAGTCCAAATTAGGGCTGTGGTTCAAGGTGACACTTTTAGCATTATGAAAGGAAAAGAGTACCTTGGTCAAAGTTTCTATTTTTAAAACATATTGACTGCAAAACCAGTGTCAGTCCATCACTGAGAAATTCATCTAAAACATGTGCAGAATTTTGCATGTGAATTACTGCTTTTTTTTTAAAGACTTCATGCACACAGTGTAAAAAGAGCAGCAAGATTAGAGAGCAGAGCTTTTTTTTTTTGAAGATGTTTGAAAACCAGCCTTGTAAAGACGAATCAATTAAAATGGTCACCAATACAATATAAAGGTATGAAAGAGAGTTCTACAAAAGGTAGAAGGCAGAAGTCACAAGTAAATGTTCTGAAAGACAGTTGTGAAAAAAATGTTACCCATCAGCACAAACATTAAGTATAACAATGATTTTCAAAGAATCTAACAGTTCCTTACCTCTAAGTTTTTAACCTAAAGGAATAAATGCAATTCAACTTTAGTACTTAAACATATTTCCAAGTCCATTGTGACAAAAATTTAACTTGATAGATGAAGGGACAAGAAAGAAGGACTAACCAAAAAAATTACTTAAAGCAACTCAAGGGGAAAAACTCAGAAGGGCACATGCAGCTGAAACAGAAGACAGAGAAGTTGGTAAAGAAAAATACTGATAAGGTAGTAGCGCTCGAAAAGACCTGGTTTCACAAAACTCTACGAAGGCTCACTTACATTGGTTCTAAATTGACAGTACCTCCCCCCTATCAAGAGTTCAGTTAATGAAGGAGAACATTATTTTTCAGAATTATTACTTGCTTCCTGTACCTTTATTCTAGTATAATAGTAATTCAAAAGGACTCAGAGGTATATTGATAACATCCCTAGTAATTATACTGAAAAAACTACCTTAAGCATCAGTGTTTAATCAGTGCTTACCTACAACAGGATCCAAAAGCATTTGTGACTCATGGAAAGAAGTGGCACAACAGAGGATCAAATTTTAGCAGTCACTTCATTAACAGAAAATTACCTCAGAGAAACTCAGTCTTGCTTTGTATTACAGTATCTTGAAAGAGCAAAGTGGCACATTCTTTACTTGTTTATTATTGTTAGCTATTCTCTGACATGCTGTGGCTAGAAGCTTTTTTTCTCCCCAGTTCAATAGCAGGTCAATTACAAATTTGCTCATGCATGCAAGACTCTATAACAGATTTTAAAACCTGGTTTTCTAGAATGCTGAAAAGAAAATCAGTACCTAAAGATCTTTGGCTTGTTATCTCAATATATTTGATTAATACTGCTCAAAAAAAAGGGAAAAAAAAGGATATTAAAGGAAAAAAAAAGGCATGACATCAGCAATCCTGTCAATTGTTTTTCTGCTAAGGCCACTGTCTTAGTAGAATTAAGTCCAACCACAAAGCTTTACTCTCACCATGTATCAATTATTTTACCAAGCAGGTACAGCCATTGCACTGATCTTGCTTGAACCCTTAGCACTGCCAGTTCTTGGCCTGACCCCTTTTTTCTCATCACACAACCTTTTAAATTCACTGGGCTTGGATGACAATGGGTACCAGTACATTCAGAGCCCTGACTGTCATACACTATGAACTTGCCTGGAAACAGCACAGCAGGCCTAATCCAGTCATTCACCAACAAAACCAGACATTCCCAGCTAGAATAGGAGCATAGAAAAAAACAGTTCCTAACCTGTATTACCTATACACTTAGATTTCCTTTCATAGCTCCATGTGCTGAGGACAGTTTCCACAGACAACTTTTTCAAGTCACATCCTACAGCTCAGTCTGCCAACTAGACCTCACATCTTGTCCACAAAACTTATAATTTGAGAAAATAAAAATTAATATAATTGATAATAAGGCAAAATGTATCTGATCAATGGTTAGTGACATTTAAACAGTGATCAGTTTACTTGAAATTAAGATGCAGGTTTTTTCCTGCTCTTTAATCTGAAAAAGTGAGAAAAATCCAGTTTTGCAAAAACGCCAAGAATTTTTCAGTTCTGCTATTTTTCCTCCGCCTTTCTTTCTGTTAAGTTCTATTATATGCTGCTTAGTAATTGAGAAAAGAAACAGATTGTGCCATGAAAGCTGATCCTCTGCTGGACGATTATAGTAATTCTGGTTCTACTTCACTGCTGGTGGAACAGTGCTGAGTCACTTGGAAGCCATACAATATGTTCACTCCTAGACCACCACAGGCACAGTCTTTCTGTGTGAAAACCATCGAGCCTTGAAACTGAAGCACATGTTATATTTATCAGAGCCACACTCCTCAAGACCTCTGGTCTTACTCATGTTTTCATAATTTGGGGCATCAAATGATGATCTGATAATATGCTACTGAAACATACAGTGGTTACCTTTTCATTATGCCACTTTGCCTTAAACTATATAATAATTTGAACGTGTTCCAACTCCCCACTTTACCTTCTCAGTTATTTTAAAGAATTGAAATCTTGATAGGAATATAAAGTATTGACACAACATATTCTGACATATTAGTCTATGGTAGAAGTTCAAATTGCAGCAGACAAATAAGCCTTTGATCAACATCTGACAAATGCTATTTTGTACGGCATTACAAGACTCTGATAGGTAGCAGAAACATTAAAAATATTAACGTAGCCCATCAAACATTTCCCAAACTGCCAAGCTACCTGCATCAGTGTGTTTTGGCTGTTTTTTTGTTTTTTTTTTAATGAGAGAAAAGAACTCATCAGCAAACTCTGCACATGGTGCAGATCTCCGGGTACGACTGCATGCATTGCCAGAAGACCATTTCAGCAGAACTCATCTTTCTAAGACCCAGAAAGCAAAAAAGGTAAATACAGGTCTTAGGACTCTGTCCTTTATGCTCGCAACAGCCTTAACTGCATGCATTCTAGATGGATTTGCCATAGCTACAGTTCGCAGGGAAGGGATCACAGGAGCAGCAGTCTGGCAGAGCTGTGACTGAGATAAGGTATCTAAGGCATCTCGTCTCTCTACAGTGCTGTAGCTTTTCCTTTCATCACACAAATATCTTGATTTATCTAAAAGCCTAAGGTGAGCAATTCATCATGTAGCTTATGTGCCAAGTGTGACAAGTGGCTCTGTGGGATGGAAGACGATCAGCAGCTCGGCTGAAAGAGGAGGGCATCTGTGAATTCAGTGATGGGCCAAGTATTACCCTAGATCACTTTCCACCCTCAAAGGCACAGGAATCATCAAAAGAGGAGTCAAAGAGCTGTCAACTTAAACAGATACAGTGTTCCTCCAGAGAAAGATAAAAGTTTAGATGTAGGACTGGCAGAAAAGCAGCCTGTGTTTGCTGCCACTCAGAAATTGTGTAAATATGGGCTTAATGGCATTCTGTAATATCATTAAAGGTGGTACACCACGTATAACCTGCGAGAGAAGAATGAAGGTGTTAGGAAGTTATATTTTACTGAATATGGCTATCTTGAAAGACATAATACAATGGAGCTGCAAACTTCAGCTCTACGTGTGACCTCTCTGCTTTTCTCACACTGGTAACAAGCACCCCACTGAAATACAGTAGCCACATTGGGCACCACATATCAGGTAAGGCATGTGCTACTGAAAAGGATCCAAAGGAGAAAAGTCAAGAATGATCAAAGGTTTAAATTGACCCTAATTCAGCCTAGAAAAGATTCAGATTATACAACTTTGCAGAAATTGCTCAGTCCATAGATCCACTGAAGTTTGGTTAGTTGAGTGTCTGTCCAGACAGATGCAAGTATCACTCCTGATACAAGGCAAAAAGAGGTAGATGATGCCATATCACCAAACTATTTAGTGTGTTGGTTGTGTTGTTGTTTTTTGTTGGTTTTTTTTTTTTTTTTAATATATAGTCTACTTGCAGTATAAGGCTGATTTACAGTTCAGATATGATTTGATGAGGTAAAAAAATTCTTGATACCAAAATGCTCTCCTTTTGCCTCTTTTGTTCTACAACACAGCATCACACTGTTATAGGGGAATGGCACTCAGGGCTGTACTCTGGAGTATTAGCATTGCCTAAGGAATCTATCTCGAGACAGAAAGAAGCTTTCGATGCTAAGTGTAGACAAGCAGGTGCTTCATTACAACTCCCCAGAGATCACAGAATGTCTAACTCCTTCAAAGGCATGCTCCTTTAGCCCCACCATAAGGGCCCTTCTGCCACTTAAGAAACAGCACAGAAAATAGATGGTATTTTAGACTACAAATACAGTAAATCACATTAACTTTCATTCTTAACAGGTTTCTTAAACATGCCACAGTCTTGTTTTTCTTCAGAAAAACCCCACCTCAATGCCATAAACAAATACTGTTACTTTCTGTGAAAAGTACTTGATTTACAGACTACAGAATAGTTCAATAATAAAACAAATTCACTCAAAAAAAGCTTGCTAGAAGTTTCTTTCTATATGCAAGACATACAGAAAGACATACAATATGTAGGCAAGACAAAATTTTTTTAATTAAACAGAAGCGAAATCCCTGTAATAGGCAACAAAGTAAAGCCTTAAATAAAAAAACCCAAGCTGCAGTACATACTGCAACACTGGATAGTAATTCTGTTCCTTAGAATGATTATAATGTTGATTACGCTTTCCCATTTCATCTCATGCAAGCAGAGAGTTTTGATGTCTATGTTGGGGTTTTTTCTTTTTTTTTCTGGACATTTCAGATAATAAACCTACCATGTTCCATTCTCCCCAGGTAAATTCATTACTAATTAGTCAAACAGCTAAAAAGGGCAGACTGCTTTGCATAATATTTAATTAGTTTTAATTATCGATTAAATTAAAATGTGGTAAATTAAGACCACATCCCATGAGCCACGGAGGCTTAAGCAGTTTGTCACTCGCCAGTTCCTGCATCAACCACTTGGGCTGTCAAATACACATTATCTCATCCTAAAGATTTTCAAATTTATTACCTAGAGACAAACAGCATTTGCAGTGAAGCTCCAACATTAAGATATGGCTGTTATCAGCTTTTATTCTTTCTACCCATCATACACTCTTAACAATAAACAACCACCCCACTACCTTCAACAGAATAAAAATAAACCAGCAAGAGAAGCATATGCTAAACTATTTTGTTGGGATTCCTGGCATTTTGCAGGAGGACCAGACTATCCTTGTAACAGTGCAAACTTCTTGCACACCCAGTACTTCCTGGCATGGGAATAAGCCCTACTACATGTTGCGTGAAGAGTTGCATCCTTTTGTTTGTTTTGAACCTAGCTCCTACTAGTTAGCTTATAGTTGCTGTACAGTGAGTACTCAACCCCCTCTCCGTGCCATTTAATGACTTTGTAGGTCCCTGTCGATACTTTTCACCTCAGTCATCTCTTTCTCAGTTTTGGCCTCCTCAGTAATTCCTCATACAGAAGCAAGACACCTCTTCAACCCTGCTGCCCTTCTCTGAACACTATCAGTTACAATGTATCCTCTTCTGTATGAAGGGACCAGAAGCACACGTTTTCATCCTCTGTTGCCTTCCCCCAGGTGCTGTAACGCTTTCAGCAATTTAGTGGTACTAAAAACAGTAGCAGAAACATGCGATTTCCGTCTAGTTGGTTTTCCAACTTATAATGAAAGAAGTAGATTACTAGCTTGGAGTAACCAATAATTATAAGTCAATGTTATCTGAGTAATTTAACATCAAAGATCAACAATAAGCCTATTTTAACAAGCAGACTGTAAGAAGAGAGTTTAGCAAAAGTCATCCCCTCACACTTTTAAAAGACAGTTAGAAATCTTTAGTACAGCTTTCAATTATAGAAGAATTATTTTCACAGAAATATGATTTTATATAACTATGATGTACTTTGAGGCAAGGACTCAGCAGATTTCTTATAGAATAACAAAATACATCTCAGGGCTGTATTTGCTATGCACAATTAAGTAACCCAAATGGTGTTAGCTGAATGTGCTAACAACTATGCCTTGCTAATAAAGAGAGCGAGGACCTATTCCTCTTTAAAGTACATGTAAGTCTAATGTCTCTGCCAGTTAACAGGCCGAAATTCTACAATTAGAACTAGGATGCAGAACACCAACCACTTAAGATTTGCATTCTCAACTGCCAAAAATGCACTTGTGTGCAGCCATTGTTTACATTTATTGTATGACTAACCCTTGTAACCTCCCTTCTTACCACCATCTTTGCTTATCCATTCCTGGTCCTTTGTACAAAACGTATCCATGCTCCTAAGAGTAACTGATCCTTACTCATGTCAAAACAATATTTGCACAAGTGCAAATGAACTGTAACTTCGCTTTCCTACTTGCTCAGCTTGCCATTTTTCCAGGGCTGTACTTAAAGAACATTTGTGACTTACACTCAAACATCATGTATTTCACATTTGTTTAGTAAGGGCTTTCTAATTCTAAAGAATTGGGGCAAATTCCTGAGGAGGTGACTGGTAAGCTTCCACTGATGGGTGGGATTGTATCATTTTTAGACCTGGAAGGTGTTGAGAACGTGTTGTCTACTAGACCTGCACTTACTTCTTGAACCCAAAAAGAAAGCCTAATATCACTATAAAAAAAAATTATGTTACTCCTCAAAGAAGGTTGTGGTGCTAAAAGAAGCTGCAGAATGGTATGTTCTGAAAGCCTTAGCTTGACATTGTTGCTCTTCTCAGTTATATGTACCTCATCTGTGATCTCAAATCAAAATTATAGTCATTTTAATAGAACGTTTTGATACTCAGAAACCTCACTCCCTTTTTATCTTAGTTAGCATTATGTCTGACACAGAGGCAGTCCTAGATGTGCTGGTGGACACCCCTTCCAGGGCACAGCCCAGCAAATAGCTTTGAACTGAACGTGCTGCTGCCATCCAACTTTTTCTTCCAGCTGCTTGTTTCTGCACTGGCATTACAGATTTCACTGTGCTGGCACTGCATTTGTGCAAACAAGATCAAGGAATGGATCCAAGGACAAATAACGCCACTAAAGTTTTGGGGTTTTTTTACAATTCAGATCACTTCCCTGATGTCAGCCACTGAACAACTACATAAACCCTTCTGCTGCATGGCACAGGGAAAACCCATGGCTACAGCCCTAAGAGTGGTGAAAAGCACAGACAATGCTACTTGCAACTTGTAATCATTCACATTCAGGCAATATTACGGTTGTTAATTAGCTTTCCTTTTGAAGCTTCTACAAGACAACCTGCCAGACACTGCAATTCAAGAAGTCAGACCCTAAGGGATGAAAAAATAGTCACTATATACAATATAACATATACACACAAATATGATCAGTTGCAGCAGTGTATGAATTAACTAATGACCACAAAGTGAAAGATTCCATCCACCCCTTGGTCACAAAGTAGGAAACTTTTCAGAACAACTAGGAGCAACACAATAACATAGTGACAGTCATCACGGTGAGATGCTTGCTTTTGATTAGATATTAGCTGCCAGTACTTTCAGAGCCAACAGGAGTACCACAGACATGGTGTTTGTTCTCAGACAACTGCAAGAGAAGTGTAGGGAACAGAACAAAGGACTTTATGTAACCTTTGTCGATCTCACCAAGGCTTTCGATACTGTGAGCAGAAAAGGTCTGTGGCACATTTTGGAACGTTTAGGATGTCCCCCAAAGTTCCTTAAAATGATCATCTGACTTCATGAGGATCAGCATGGACAAGTCAGATATGGCAATGCACTTTTTGAGCCCTTTCTAATAACCAGTGATGTGAAACAAGGTTGTGTTCTTGCACCAACCCTATTCACAATCTTTTTCAGCATGATGCTCCAAAGGGCCACAGTAGACCTTGATGATCAGGACAGTATCTACATTCGATACCGTACTGATGGAAGCCTTTTCAATCTAAGGCGACTGAAGGCCCACACCAAGACCTTAAACCATCTTGTCCGGGAGCTGCTTTATGCTGAAAATGCCGCCCTTGTCGCCCACACAGAAGCAGCTCTGCAGCGTTTAACATCCTGCTTTGCAGATGCTGCTGAGCTCTCTGAACTGGAAGTCAGCTTAAAGAAGACAGAAGTTCTCTATCAACTTGCACCTCAGGAAGTCTTCCATCATCCCCATATCACCATTGGCGAATCAGAGCTCAAATCAGTCCAGCAGTTTAATTACCTAGGCAGCCTCATCTCCTCGGGTGGTAAACAACAGGTTAGCAAAGGCATACAGTGCCTTCGGAAAACTCCATAAAAGAGTTTGGCAAAATAAACACTTGAAGAAAAGCACAAAGATCAGTATTTACAGAGCCACTGTACTGTGAACTCTCTTACATGGATCCAAATCATGGGTCATTTACCGCCACCACCTGCGACTCCTAGAACGCTTCCATCAACACTGTTTCCGTACAATCCTAAACATCCACTGGTCAGATTATGTGACCAATACATCTGTTCTAGAACAAGCAGCTGTCACAAGTATTGAGGCCATGCTGCTGAGAACACAGCTGTTTTGGGCAGGACATGTCTCAGGATGAAGGACCACCGCCTCCCTAAGATCTTGCTTTATGGTGAACCTGCCACCGGCTGCCGCATGAGAGGAGCCCCAAAGAGAAGATACAAGGACTCCCTGAAGCAACATCTCAGCCTTGGCCACATTGATCTTCATCACTGGTCTACTCTGGCCTCCAATTGTCCAGAGGGGTCTAGAGACACACTATCTACAACACTGCTGCTTCTTTTGAGTATGCAGACAGGATCACTCTCGAGGAGAAAAGACAATGCAGAAAGAATTGTGTCTTGCCGATACCATCCAAGGAGTCTTTCTGCTGTGCCTTTTGCAACCGGACTTGTCTATCTCGCACTGGCCTCTTTAGCCACCAGCGCGCTTGTAGCAAATGTGGGTAGAGTCCTTCCCAAATCTTTGTTCGCGAAGCCTAGCCATGAGTTGCCAGTACTAAAATCCCAATGCCAAACCAGCACCTCCCCCGCCCTTTCTGGAATCACATAAGTGAGTCAATGTGCTACTGAACTTAGAAAATTAAGGTTTGCCAAACGAGACTGAAAAGAAAAACAGAAACACTAATCAGATTTCAGGCTGCCCTTTAGAACAGGATTCAGTTGCACTCGGCCTATCAAAATATCCACTTCACCTCATCAACCAGGAAAACCACACGGGAAAACATCTTAACTCAGGGAACAGCGGACAAGAGTATCTAAGAAACTGCAATCAAGGCACGCTCTGAGATGGAGATAGCACGCTTTAATAAGTTTAATCCTCACGGCTGGGATCTGCCGGAGTCCCTGACACGCGCCCTCCCTCCACAGCTCCGGCCCCGCACCCCGGGAGCAGGGCAAGGCCAGGCAGTGGTACCGCACCCCCGCCAGTCCCGCGCCCCTCCCGCCCCGCTTTCCCGGCTCGGGGCTGCCCCAGTGCTGTCCCCAGGAGTGTCCCAAGGCCGGCGGTACGGACCCAGTGCCGGGCAGGCGGGAGCCCCGGGCCCAGAGGGACGCCTACCTTCACGGCTACTTCCGGGGCCGCATCGACGGGCAGGGCCGGGGGCGCGGCGGGCGGCGGGCAGAGGTGCAGCACGGCGTCGCGGCTGGCGAGCACGGCGGCGGAGCGCTGGGAGCCGCCCTCGGCCTCGGGCTCCGAGTCAGGCTCCGAGTCGGAGCCGCCGTAGGAGGCGAGCGCGGCGATCGCCGCCGACATCTTAGCGCGGAGGATGACGGGACGGTCAGGTCCTGGCAGCTCCGCAGGGCTCGCCGCTTCCCTTCCCCCGCAGAACGAGCGGGCTGTGGCTGCGCATTAAAAATGTGGGTCATTAAAATGGAAAACACACTCTTAAAGATAGTTTATCTTTACGGGATATACAGCCGTTCGAGGGGGGATCAACCCCCTTGGCTGCTGATAGTGTTTAACCTTTCAGGACTCTCAGGAGGGACTACAAGCTCCAGCATGCAACGCGGCGCGCCTCTTGGGGGCTTTCCCCCAGCGCTCATCTGCGCTCTGCGTGGCAGCAAGGGAAAACATTCAAGAGCCTAGGAAGAGCTCCCGCCTCCTTCCGCACACAAAGGGTTTTCGCCGCCTCTCCAGCATAGCCTGGTGGGGCGAGGAGCCCGGCAACACAGGACCCTCGCGCTCCCGCCACCTCTGCCCCGCGCCGTGCCCCGGGGAGCCCCGCCCCCCGGCGCCGATTGGCTGTCGGCACCCGGCTTCGGTTACGTCACAGAGACGGGGCCCCGCCTCCTCGACCGGGGAGAGGGAGCCCGGCGGGCCGGACTGTACCACCTGCCCGCCAGCAGGGTGGGGGGCGGTGGCGCGTGGACCAACCCGAGCATCGGGCGGTGGGGGGGGCGGCCGGGTTCGGCCGCCGGGTAAACAGCGCTCCCCCCCTCCCGGCTCGGCGCGCCGGGCGAGGCCCCGCCCCTCGCGCGCGCACACACACACACGCACACACACACACACACACACGGGGACACGCGCGCGCTGCCCGGTGTCTATTGTGAAGCCGCCGGGGACGCTCCACGCCCGCCGCCGCCGCCCCCCGGCACCCGGGGCCGCCAGCCGGGAATGGCCGGCGCCGCGTGAACTTCCAGCTCCCCCGCGGCCGCGGAGGGAGGGGCTGAGGCTGAGGGCGAGCGGCGTGAAGGTGCGAGGCGAGGGCAGACGAGTAAGTGCCCCCCAGCCCCCGCTCCCTCCTCCCCTCGCGGTGCCCGGGGCGGGCGGGAGGGACCGGTCCCCGCTCCCCATCCCCGGCGGGAGTGCGGGACGCGCCTGCCCCACAAAGGGACCGGCGCTCGCCAGGTGTTGGCCCCCTCCCCTTTGTCCGCGCCCGCGCGGGGGGCGGCGGCGGCAGGGAGGGAGGGAGGAAGGGAAGGAAGTAGGGAGAGCGCGTCGCGGAGCCCCTTTCCCCCGTCTCCCTGCCGCCCCCGCGGGCAGCGGCAGGAGAGGGGCGTGTTGCGAGGCGGAGGAGGGGAGGGGGCCGCACTTGTGCCGGAGCGCGGGGCTTCCCTGTCCCTGCCCCTCTCCCTGTCCTGGTCTCCCCGTGTGCCCGCGCCCGGCAGGATCGCCGTGCGGGGAAGGTGCGGCGGTCGGGGCCGGGGTCAGCGGCGGGCGGGGGGCCGGGTGACGTCACCGCCGCCAGGTGCGGGGAGCGGCGCCCCCTTCCCTGCCCTCCCGGGGGACGCGGCCCCGCCGCGGGCACCGGGGCTGGCGGGGCAGGGGTGCGGGCGGGCGGCGGGCTCGCCGGCCGGAGCGGACCGGAGCGGGATTCGACCCCATCCCGGGGCAGAGCTGCTCGCTGGAACACTGCTACCATTGTTAGGCGCGCTCGGAGATCGCGGGGGATGGCCGGGAGCGAGGAGAAGCACGTAGGTTCCAACTTCTCCCAGCCCGCTCCAAAACGCCTTCCTGTGCGCCCGCCGCGCCCGCGGACAGGATGAATGGGAAATACAGAGCGCTGACCGAGAGCTGGATGTATCGCCAGGTGCGTGCATTGCACGCGCTTGCACCTGGAGCGGTACATTGCCATGACTTCCCTTGGAGCTGCATGTGCTTTCAGAATTAAAGTGAGCACACAGTGACATCTAATTGTGACACAGTGGCATTTAATCTGATTAAATGCTCTAGTTTGATTTTTCCACCCTTTTCAGCAGTTACGGTTTGAAGCATTTGTTTCCTTAGCTTGAGAAGATAACCACTTAGATTTTATTTTTTTTTTAAGATAAAGTAAACGTAGAGGACGTATCGAAAGTGTTTATAGCATGGAGTGGAACAAGGTGCTACGTTTAGATCTGTTCTATTAAACACAAGCATGCCTCTTCTTTGTATGCTAGAATCGGGATTTTAGGTAAAAGTCTCACATTTTCAGCACTGAGACCTTTTGTTTGCATCTCCAACAGCTGAAATATACTACATTCAACTGGCATTTCATATGGTAATGAGTTGACTTTTTCATCTTAAATCTATGGATGATGAATCCCTAAGTAAGGAAAGCTATATGATGCTTCAAATGAATCACTGCTTATTAATATCAAAAGTGGTTCTTCCACTGCAGTCAGTTTGTTTATTGGCAGTAATTGTTAACTGATTCCATATGACTGCATTCCTTTTTCTCCTGGTATGCAGATCCTGGGTGTTTTCTGAAGTTCAAAGGTGTGCCTCCCGAAAAGTGAAAAATTTCGAGATCTATTTCTGCAACCACTCTGTGATATTCTGTCTGGAGAACTGTGTTGAAAATCATTAAACTAATTCTGCTTTGTTATCCTTGAATTTTAAATTTTTAATTCATAAAGATTTGGTAGTTTGCTTAAGTCTGTTCACCTGTGTTTTGTCCAAACACTCTAGATTGCTTGCCAGTAATGTAATCATCTGGGATTCTAGATGCTTTCATTGTAGAACTTATGAAAATCACTTACTGGTTTAAATTAGTTGCATTTCTGGTACCATCAGGCTAGTATGTAAGCAAACACATGTGAAGGCATTCAGTGGGATACTGACTGAAGTTTTGTGTTGCTTAAATGGTAGCAAAGATAGCAAAGATTAATTTTCAGCAAGCATGCTGGTGTCACTTTTGGGTTTGAAAAACTGACTTGACTACACTTGAAAAGTGTAGGCGGATAATATACATAGTTATCTAAAATCTGGTTTTGTCAGAAAAGCTGAGAAATTGCTGCTGGTCATTTGTGGAGAGATATGTTAACACATTGACTATTAACTGCATATTTGTGATTTCAAGAAGGGGTTGATTGGTATAAAAGAAACCACAAGATTTTTTAAAAAGGTCTGCTCATTTATTACTGTATGTGTGTATGATTACTGTATGCTGTATGTTCTCTTTTAATTGGGTTCCACAAAACATCTTATGCGTTAGATGCTGCTCGTTTTGAATGCAGACTGAAGTAGTAGGTGGAAGGTGGTTTGGGTTACTTGGCTTTGCTTTCCATCCAGCTTCTTCACTGCTGTTTTTCCTTGCAGTCACTTTGCTTCTCTTGCTTTGATTTTCCAAAGGAAGATAAAAGCACCCCACTTTGTACAGCACTTTTGCATATAAAGAGGGCCTTTTTGGCACCTGTTTGTTATTACTCCCAATGGTAAATACTATACCAAGTATTACCCTGCCTTTTCCCCTGGACACTCATAGCATCTTTATTTCATGAACTTATCATTTGCCTAAGTAGTTGTCTTTGAGAATTCTACTTCTCTGTCAAATTTGGATGGATTCAACCAGTTTCCAAGTGGAGGAACACTCACCAAACACCTCTCCCTGCCCCAAACTTCCTGTATGAGATTGATTTCCTTAACAGTCTGGGCTTAAATATATTAAGTTTTAACTCAACATTTCACAGATTTTCCTTCACATCAGTCTCTTTCTTCCCTGTACTTGATAATGAAATCTATTTCCCTCTGCTTTTGATATATTTTGTCCTACTTTCTTTTCCCTTTACTTGCTCTTTCATAGCTCTTTTTTTGTTGCTTTCCAGGATGGAGGTGCTTTATCTCACACCCTATGTTTTCCCTTGGTTTTTCTTCCCCACAGAAAATGATGCGTATAATCCTGCTTATTCTATTTTTTTCTCTATATATGTTTTTTTACAGTCTTAAATTGCTATCAGCCCACTTGCAGATACACTCATTTCTCATCCACAAGAACTGTAAGTCTGCAGTTTTGAGGAAAGGGTAAAAAAAAAAAAAAGCATGATACTTTTCAGGCAGAGGATTGAACTAAAATATGAGGGTCTGTTGTCTGTGGGAAATACAGTGTTTGAAAGAAAAGTGTTTTTTTTCTTTTGTTCATATACTTTTGGCTGCTGAGAAAAGGTATCATGATGGAAGTCTTATCAGGTTACTGTTACTGCATTTGGATTGGGCCTTTTTATAACCACCTTGCCTGTGTGTCTGATGCATCTTAATGTATTCTAGTTTAGCTGCTTTGGAGAGTGAAGCACCTTTTGTAACTCCTGTTCTGCTTTTTCTACCGCCTTGGAGCCTCTGACTGCTGTAAGGGTGATAGTACCTCTTTTCCAGTTTTTGTGTTTTTGGACTATGTCCCGGATTCTGAAAGATACCAAGGCGCCAGATTGCAATAAGAGTTCTGTGTTCCAGTACATCTGTGAATCAGTCTCTTTAGGTTTTTTGGGAGGGATCTTGAGGTCGTCTGACACAGATTACAGGCTATATATTTCATGTTTACAAGGTGTGGTTTCACAGAGAGAAACACACAAGATAAGACTGAAGCAACTTAGACTGTGGTACTTATTTCAGATGACTGCAAACAAAGCAATTTTTTTGCAGAACCACTTCTTCCCTAGAGGATGGAAGCTGTGCAACCTCTTCAAACTACTCAAGTGCTTAGGCAGTGCTGTGAACTGCGTCTTATAGCACAAGCTGAACAAATGATGGGTTGGACAGACAGCAAAACTAATTATAGACTTTCAGGAATATGAACATAATTATCATAATTATAAATTATCATATCTTTAATGTTAGGTTTCTTAATTCTCTAAAAATATTTTTTTATCCGTTAAAGAACAGAAAATGCCATCAAAAGTGTATACATTTCTGAAAATATATTATGTGCCTATATTTTTGGGAGGATGGGAAACTAAATAAATAGCTTACTTATGCTAGTCTGTTGGTGTGATAAATTACATTATACACACAAAGAACTACAGAATAACAAATGTAGTTATGTTTTAACAAAGCACTTAACAAAGAGCAGAAATAATGAATAATTTTCAATGAGTTTATACCTTTCTGTTGGTTGACTTTTTAGTTAGATGCTATGGTTACAACACGAATTTAGTCTTCTGACAGCAGACTCCATGCAGAAGTAAATTATTATAAAGGCCCTTACAGTATGACACTTGAAACTTATTAAAAAACAGGAATCTATTCTAAAGCCAGATGTGGGGTTTTTGGCATACAATAGAAGTCATTAAATTCTGTTGAAGCATTTTTATTACAGCTAGGGCATTTGTACTGTCTTTTCCCCTTTCTTCCTGCTCTGTGGTAAGCTGAATTCGTTTTCTGCGAGTATTAATAGGGTGTTTGTTTTTATTTGGCTCTTGTTCTCACAAATTTGGAGAACCTCAATGTACTTGAGTCCAGTTTGGTAGAAAATTGGTCAATAGATTTTAAGTTACTGAAGGAGAGCTTCCAACAAGTACTTTGCAAGTGATCTCATAAACCTTGCATAGGGAACAGGTCTAAAAATCATCGGGTGCTCTTAATGGAAAAACGTGCACCTGTAATTCTCATCCTTTTCAATCACAATAGAAGTATGTGATGACGGCAAAGACTGATGGTAGACTCAGTAGTACTCACTAGTATTACTGATGTAGTTAGTACTGCTTCTGTAGTGACCATTGTGCCTCACTAATCTGCCAGGGGTTTTGATTGCAGTAATAGCGTAGCAGATTGAATTTGAATTTAATTCTAATTTGAATATACTTTTGAAAGGTATAATCAAAGGTTCCTCAAACCAGGCTATTAAATAAAGAAGCCATGATGTGAAAGGTAAACTACTTTCATGGATCACAAAAATCTCTGAGAGAAGGCTTAATGTTTTGTCTTAAAATCAGGAGCTGTTCAGTATTTTCTATTAATCATTTGTAGAATTTGATTTATGAAGTGGAATTACTTACTGAGGATTCAAAACCATTTAATCAAATTCAGAAATACTGGAAAGATCACTTGAGAAATCTAAGTGAGCTGTGTGGAAGGACAGCAGGGTGACAGGTAAAACTGCTTCTGGGTATATGCAAAACAGTGTGTTTTGGAAGCAGAAAATAAGATACCATTTATATGTTTTAGGAGTTCCTAAATTAACAATATTAATATAACCAAAAAAATTAAGCATTATTACAGTATGATAAGGTAGTGTTACCTAATTTATAGCTGTAATCAGATATGGGGAAAAAAACATAGAGAAGGAAGTGGCATTGTATACAAATTCATTACTTCTTATCTGTTATTTAAAATGTGTTATGAACTGTTAGTTTAAAAGAGATAAATCACAGTGTTGTAAGAGAGTTTGATACAATGGATATGCCAGAGTTTTTCAAGGAAATGAGAAGATTGGAATTATCTACCTAATGAAATGAAAGACAGATCAAAGAAGTGAGGAGTGGGAAACTATAAAATACACGTGACTTTATGCTCTCCAATAGCAAGTGTAAGAGCAAAACCACTGCAATCAGTAAAAGGCAATTTATTGGAGCCATATGATTTTTGTGCATCCCCTGAATGTACCTGTATGTCTTTCCATATATGTATGTATCCGTATGTCTGTCTGTCACTCACTGAGACTAGTTCTCTTGAATACACAGAATCAGCTTAAAGTCCTTACTTTATTTCTTTCAAACCAGTAATTTGAACTTTGTTCTTTCTCATCAGAGATGACTGCTCAAATAAATTAATATTCATTGCAGTTAGGTATTCTCAGGTTTCTATAGCTGAAATAAATGTTGTAATTTCTGGGCTTTGGAGTAATTTTCTGGCTGTTTGGTGTAATGAACTGTTTTACACAAAATGAAGCAGTCCAAAATGGGGATATTGAGAGAAATTCTTACATCAGTAGATTGAATATGGAAATGGCTTGTAGCATGGGGATGGCAAGTTTAAACACAAATAATGAATGTAAATTGATGTATGAAAGGAAACTGTCTTAGGCCAGTCCAACAAGCTTATGAGGGTCCTTTCTGGAGGTGGAATCATCTTTCAGACTAACCCTTTTCTCTAGTATCTGCCCTGCATAATAGATGCATAGGTTATGGAAAACTGGAAGAGCATTTGACACTAAGGTACTTTACTGGTCGTATTTATGCTAAATATTATATTGAAGTGGCTGGTCCAGCAGCACCCAGTTGTCAATTCTGATGTAATGGCTATAGAGTAGCCAAAATCAAAGTTGTCAGATACGTTTCTACAACATGACACTGTTCATGGTTTGAGGATCTTTTACCTTCCAGGCACATTCAGAATGGTGATGTGGGTTCACACAAATTATCTGACAGATCAGCTGTACCAGTTAAGCAGTTTTCTGCAAAAGGTTCTCATTGTCATAAGACAAAACCAGCACCTTCTGTAGTGATTTTGACACAAGCCTTCAAGTAATTAAAAAAAAAAAATTAGGAAAATCACAAGTCATTTATAACTTGATAATATGTGTGAACTTAAGTAGTTCAACCAGCTCTTGTAAAAGTGGCGTGCAGAGTCAGCTTTCCAGTAAAAAAAGGAAATGCTTAACTTGTTAAATCTTGTTCAGCCACTAGCCACTGAATGTGTGTGCAGAAACGCTTATAGAGGTCTTTTAACTCTCTGCTGGTTCTGCCTTTTGTTAATATTAAAGGAGAAGGCTGTGATTGTCAAACTTTTCCAATTGTGATTCCATGTGCAGTTGTGAAACTTAGTAGGCTTGAGAACACAACTAAAAATATAAGTTGAGTTTGTTATAGATGCTTTTTCTTTGGAAGCCTCTCTTCAGGAACAAGGCCTTTACAAAAATTGTATAATGTGTGGGGGGAAAAAAATTCACTTCTCTGCCTCCCAGCTACCCAATCTGGCCAATGTTAGTCTCCGGTGGTAATACAAGACAGTGATATTTGTTACATCTTAATAATCTGAGCAACCTGTTCTGGTTGATATTGCCTTGAGCATCCTCAAATGTTCTATGATTAGATGATCTTCACAGCAGGAGGAAAAATTATCTTACTGTTAATTTAGGAGAAGCTATAGGTGGCCTAGAGTGCTGTGGAAGTGGTGATGAAAGTTTCTGGAACTGCAATTTAATCTGAATTTGCTCCTGTGAAAACACATCAGAACTGATACAACACGTGTTTGGTGTTGCAGGGATCTACAGTGCAGCTGAAGAATGGCATTATATGGCAGAATACATATGCGTATCAGTCATATGCAGAATGAACTCATGTTACTCCATAGTCATGAAGATTCAAGACTGTTGCACTATGGAAGCTTCAGATGTGACTACTCACTTGAAACAATGCTGTCTGTGTCTGCAGGCAAGACAACAGAATGCATTCTGTGGCTCTGGCTAGCATGAGGGGTCTGGTAAACCAAAACAAACCTGAGTTACAAAGGAGTTAACAGTTTCTGTTTCCCATGGGAGTGAACATAAAGCAAATCTGCCTTCAGCAAGTTCTATGATACAGGGAGAGGTTCTGTACAATTCAGTCCAAAAAGAATATATTGTCTACCAGCTATGATGTCCAGTAATGGAAATCAGATATTAGGGATTATCTGTGCCGAGCCGATTTAGCTAGACTTTTATCCATTCTACTTCTAACTATAAAAAAGATTTTATTTCTTAGTCTAGAAAATGAAAAAAGTTTTATTAGCGAGAAGGAAGATTTTTGTTCATACCATAAGACTAATAGAGTTCTCGTCAGAGAAGAATTGGACCTCTATTCCGTACTTGTGGGTACTCTGCTGATAAATACATTATTTTTTCCAGATGATAAGTGTACATGTCTTTAAGCTCTGGACAGGTTTGTATTCCTCCTACATGATCATCTCTCTGATCTTCAGGAAGGTTCAGAGTCAGGCTTCATGGCTCGAATCTTTACGAGTACTGGTAGTATTCGTTAAAAAAAAATTATAGTACTGATATTACATCAAAGGGGAAAAGGGACTCTTATTTCTTCTCAGTTTTTACCTGATGCCTTATATACCAAACTCATATTGCAATTGAGGTAAATGGGATTGATTCTTAAGATCTGTCATATTTGATAGATTCTTAACGGACTAGTAAACTATAGGTTCCTCAAAAGTTTATTATCTGCTTATTCATTAGACATCTGATCAGTGTTGTGAAAAGATTATTCTCTTGAAACCTGTGGACCATTCCTTTTAGTGTCTGATGATTTGCTTAATACAGCATAGCATGTAATACTTGTAATGAGGTTTTCGTGGTGGATCGCTGTGGCCCAATGATGGGACATCTTGATAAATGTATATACTTTTGTGACTTAAAAGTTTTTCTTAATTCTGAACTTCTGACAGCAACTCACCACACTCTCTGCCTAGATGTTAGAGGGTTCCCATAGGAAATAGACACTTAATGATTAGTGTTGTCCTAAAGTAATACTTGATAAGAAGTTTCGTGTAGAATAACTTCTTGATAGAGAAAAATCCATGTTGCTTTGAATGGTTTCAGACTCTTGCCGTGAAAACCAGCCCTTAATTCTGTCTTTCATTGTTCCTGGGAATACATTGAAAAGCAAAGCCATTTGTGTATAGAAACAATCTAAATGGGTCATCTTCTGTGTCTGAGTATTTTCAGAAATGTGTTTTCCCCTAGCTCAGTGCTTGCATATGAAGTGCTGGCTACCAAATCTGATTTTTTGAGCCTGAATGTAGTAAGAAGCAAGTGTTTCAGGTTTTTGGAATCCCAAATAATATGCTGATTGTAGATATTCTAGTCCATTCTTGATTATAATGAGCTTCTTTATTAATAGTATTTTTTTCTTTGAAACCTCCTGTGTCATTACAGAAAGAATCTTTTTAGACAAAAAGGTTAACTTTATTAAGCAAAGAGGTAAGGGTATGGTTTTAACATAGAGACAGTTGGAAAAGAAAATCGTAAGAATTATATGATACAGTCATAAAACGTGTTGAATGTTGATGTTCTGTTTTTTGGTCAGTTTTTCTTTTGATGCATGTTTCCTAGAGAGACCTAAGGACTCTGCTTCATGGTAACCTTCTAGTAGTCTGAGAAAGGCTTCTAAGAACAGATTCTTTTCTACCTGTTTTATGTATCCTTTTTCATAAATTCACAAGCTTGTGTTTCAAAACTTTCAAATGTACACTGTAGGTTTTTAACATTGATTTCTCACCTTTCTGAAAAGTCTGACTTGCAACATGAGGCTTCTCATCTGTTTTATTTTGGTTTTTTTTTACTTGCAGCTTGCATATATACAGTTTTGCAGTTTATTAATTTTCAAGGCATTAATGTTTTTTTAGTCCTAATACACATTTGTTAGCTTTATTTTTAGAGTACTCAGCTACCTCTAAGGTGGAGTTGCAGACAAAATGATAGGTGGCTTTGATTTCACATTGAAAGAAGAGTAACCCTTTGGACATTGTATTTGAAAGGATTGTGGAGAAGCCTGATTCACCTGTACGTGAGAACAGTACTTTGATTCAAAAGAAACACTTCAGAGAAATATATATTGTGTATGACTTTTGGAATGTTGAAATATCTGGAGTCTTATAGAAAGAAAATGCACAGAGTTAGAGCCCTTTGAAAAATGCAGACATTTTAGAATACTTAAAACAGACAATGAAACATTTGATTGTAATTATAATAATCATATTGTTGTTCAGATTGGTGTGGGGTTTTTCTTTTAACTTTCTTCATGAAAATTTATAACTGGTACATGGTGGTCTCACTGTTGTGCATGTGTTAATTTTGGGTAGAATTATGCAAGCCTTGGAGATAAGATTTAATAAGTGACATGCAGATCTATTAAAAAAAATGTAAGATCTGGAGGATGTATTGTGTGTCCTAACTGCTGAGTCATACACTAACGCTTGTTCTATTTCTCCTCTTGTGAATCTCGAATTGTTTTGTGCTTAGTGGAACAACAGCAAAGGGAAGGTGAATAGTTTTCCAATTTGTGTTTGTCTATAATGTATTTTTAATATATGCATTTTCCCCCACGGGAGGTGGGAGACATGCTTTGAACTTCCAGAAAGCCAAGGAAGATGTTTCTGCTTTGTACGGGCCAGATGTAATATCAAAGATGGGTACTCTGTCTCCTGGCCAACATTTTTTAAGAGGAAAATAAGGGCAAATCCTTCATTCTTTGAAGGAATGAATGTAAGCAGCTGTGTTCATCTTCAGTGAATAAAGAAGATTGCCTATAGGTTTAAATCTGTCAGGTGAAAACTAGAAGAGGAATGGAATATAAAATTCACTTGTCTTTACTGTCATTCATAGATTTTTTTAGATTCATATCATACTGTATGTTGGTAGTCTAGAAGCTTAAATGAGGATTCTTCTCTGAAGGGCTGTCCATACTGCTGTGGGCATATGATGGGGCTGAGGCAGTGCTGGTTCTTTTCCAGACATCTGAACAGATACCTGTCTTCAGGTGTCCAGGCAGATCTATTGTAAATGTTTTATTAGATCTAGGCTTTAATAGTATGGTCATATGTGACCAAATGGTATGTAAAGCAAAGTTGCTTGACACAACCCATAAATTTTGGTTGTTTGGTTTGGTTTGGTTTGGGTTTTTTTGTCTGCTTTTTTGTGAGAATAAAGCCATCTATGTGGCAGTGAAAAAATGTATCTTTTTAAATGAAAGCTGACACACTTGGGTCTGTGGAAATGGAGTCACGGTGTCTCTTTCTTAACATACTTAACAGAAAAACTGAGTATGCCTCAAAATAAACACTGGTGGTGTTTTTTTCTTTTTTTTTTTTATGTACCTCCACTCCTCCCGATATTTCAGTATTGAGTGAAGCGAAGTTGTTAGGTGCATTTTGGATACTGTGAATTTGTTTTATAGCATATTAGTAGTCTTGAGTGCTTTTTGGGGACAGATAAAAATTATGGTGACCAGTAATTGTCATATCATGGTTTGATAGGGAAATGAGAATGTTTAGACTGTGGAACCATGTTTCATGTGCGATTACAAACTTTTCTCCTTCACCCGAACCCCAGTGTTAGAAAGATCATGTTCTTTCCTGGACGCATTAAGTTTAAAGTCATGCTGTTTTCCTCTCATTCTTCTAAATATGGCACCTCTGTAAGTGCTGTTTTACTGTCAGCTTTTTTATTGCAATGGAGCATGATTTTATGAAGGTGATCTATTTCTACAGGCAATGGAGGACCTTTGAGCAGAAAATTCAACACCTGTCAGTGTGTTATTCTGCCATTTTCAGTGCCTGATATCCTTAAGCTTTTCTTCCTGAATCTGGTGGTGTGCTGCAAGCCTCCACTGCTATGAAGGCAGCTAATAAGAGTGTAAATAGAACTTTTTCTAAAACTAGTAGTTTTCAAACCTTTTCCTTTGAAGCTGCTGAAAATCGTCAGTTTGAGAAACACTGGCTTGGTTTGACTGTCCTTGCTCAGTTGTACCTCTGTCCATACCCACAGGACACAGCTGAGAATGAGGAATGTGGTGAGGCGATAGCTTCACTGTCTGCTTTCAGTGGAGAAAGGAAGATACCTGAAAGTGTTGCTTTCCTAAAGGGCAGTGATGAGCTTCCCTTAGAGAATGCCATCTAATGCCTTCTCACCTCAGCACTTTGCCATCCATGGTCTGTCATACCTACCCAAAGTGGCCCTGGAGAGAGCCAAAGGGGTCACTGTGCTTCAGTGCACCATTAAAAGCCCTTAAGATTGACAGCTGCTGTCATGGAGAAAGATTTCCATGGATGTTGTATGACTGCTGCTTTTTAGTAGCTGAAGAGCCCTCAGTCACTTTAACGTTCTGTTGTGACGTGTATATAATGGATATTTCATGGAATTCATAAGTTACTCTTTGTCAGAACATTTTGAACTTCAGGTATTAGAAACTAATTGAAGTGAACATTTCACTTCAGCCCTTGCTGACCTCTGCAATCCACGTTAGTGCTTGAGATAGTAGTTGCATTCACTCAGCCATTAAACAACTTCTAGAGCTCTACTCTCTGATCTCAGGAGTGTAGTTTTCTTAATGGGGTTTTTTTGAAGTTGACCATAAAAGAAAGACAACAGCTACTGTCAGAAGTATTAAGCAGTAGTGTGCATTGTGAATAGGTTAGTTTAACTCAGTCCTAAATATAATTCTTCTAAAAATAACTCTACTCCAAACAATAAAAAGTGATGTGGGTTGACAGCATGATTTAGCAGACATTGACAAAATGTTGATTTCTACTTTTTGAGCTTTTAGATAAAAATAAGCAAAAAAAATAATTAAAAAAATGTAAGCAAAACTAATTAAAAATAATTAAAAAATAATTTAAACTCTTCTTAGTAGATGTTATTGCTTATTACACTGTACTTGTCTGCTTTTTGTGTCAGATGAACACTAATAAACATTTAATTTGTCTTTTAATTTTTTTTCCTCATCTCACCATTGTCTTCTCTTTTCTACAAAATGGCAGTGCTAAGGTAGTATCTAGTTTGAGCAAGGGACAACATCCTCAGTTGTGGAAGAAGTTACTGTTCACAGTTCTTACCTTTTCATTCCTTGCTAAGTGAGGTGGTAAATAAAATGCTTTGTTCTCTTTTTGTGGTAGAGGTAAGTCTTGTCTGCATAATCAAGTAGAATGATAACATGCAGGACCTGTTTTGATATGTAGATATCATACACAAGGCTAGGCAAGTAAATGTATTACAAACTCTTGCAGCTAGTGTCAAGCTGTGCTTGCTTATGTTGGTGGGTCACTTTAATGTGAGTATGTGGAAGGCTGAATCATTTTAACAGCTTAATCATTTTAGTGAGTTGTAAACTAAAGTTATTGCTTAATTTTTTTTTAATTGCTAAATAAATTGTAATAAAGAATTTCTTTCCATTTTTATTCTAGTTGTGAGTCTTATCAGTTTTTCAAATATTTTAAAGGTTGGAATGCTAAAATGGAAAAAAACCTGTTTGGTTTCATCCAGTCTTGAGACTGGATAAAGCCAATAACTAGAAATGAGGTTTAACAGGTGAAAAATAGGATGTGGAAAAGCAGAGGAAAATTACAAACAAGAACAACAAGCAGTCTCAGCATCACGTGTGGCAGTTACATTCTGAAAGAAATTTGCTCAGGTTCCCAACTGAGTCTTAAAAATTCTTCTGCCAAATTAGAGGAAACCTCGAGTGTTGTTGTCTGCAATAATAGTCTCATTTCTGGATATTGCTAAATCACCATTATAACATAATTTATGTAGATGTTTTAAGAAACCATTTTTTAAAGTATTACAGTTTTTTGGTAGTGAGCCAGATTCAGCAAAATAAAATCCACTCTTGAAATCTGCTAAGATGGTGTGCAAAATAACATCTTTACTCACAATTTGTTTTTCCCTTATATGCCAGTTCACATGTTCAAGTGAAATCCTGTCTGTCTTTCAGTAAACTTGTGCTTCTTACAGAGAACACATTATTCTTCCTGAAAAAGGCAACTTGGTATTTGCTTGCTTCTCAGTGTATTTGGTTTTTTTCATTGGTAGTTGTTAGAAAATTTCAAGGTGAAAAGTCAGAATCTAAACCTTGTCATATTCCTTTTCTTTCCAATTACAGACTATGGATAAAGCAGTTTTGTCACAAGAGGAAAAAAGGTTCCAGAACCTCTTGTGCTAACACAACTACTTAGCTTTCTAGCGTAGGTGAGCTGCGGTTGGGAATGGGATGGGAAGATTTCAAAGTTCTTTTCCCAAGCTTAGTGATAGGTCTTTGGGAAGAAAACAGATGACTACTGATGAAGAAAAAAACCAAATCACAATCTAAGAGGCAAGTGAAAGCTTGTAGCTAAAAAGCCATCGACAAAATGCCCCCTTTCCTTCACCTGAAAGGCTGAAACAAGAACGCAGACTAGTCAGTCATACTCTGAATCCACTTATTTTTTTTATTTTCAAAGTGTGTTCTATCTACTTCATGCTTAGCAATTTGTTTTACTGACATCAAGAGGATAACAGTTCTGCAAACATGAGGAAGCCCCGTTGTGGTCAGTCTTCCATGTGTGCAAAATAGAGAGTTTTTTTTTTGTTCCTTTCAGGATGGAATGAGAATGATGGTGTCCGTAGTTGTGTGTAATCACATCCTGGTGTGATGAAGCTGCAAGACATATGGATGAGTGGGATCAATAGATGGCATTATTTGTGAAGGCACAGAAGTTAATCACTAAGATAAGATGAGTGAAGCAGTGCAGCAAGAAACTGTGAAGAGGAGTCAGATGGAATAGAAAAAAAAAGGCATTTGTGATTTTTTTCAAATGCCTACTGAGTTTGAAGGGCATTGGAGGCTTCTGTATGATTTCTCCCTTAGGAAAATTAACTTTAAAAACTGCTCGTTTTTCTCCTAAATTATTTAAAGCCCCTACCCTTTTGAAATTGGTAGTAAAATTCTCAAGGTTTTCTTTAATGATGTATTGAATGTTGATAGAGAGCTTTATATATATAGATTGTATGTACTGTGGAGAGGATTGAAATGATAGAAGACGTGCTAGGAGGAGGAAGTCAATCTGGGAGCTGGAAAAGGGGGAAGGAAGATAAATCTGGTGTGTAGATAAACAATTTAGGAAAAAAGTGAAAGGTGAAGGAGCTTTGGAAGAAATGTCTAACATGAGGATGTGTACATTGGAGCAGAAATGGAGAACAGCAGTTAGGGAAAGGAAAATAACCTTTCTTCTGGGAAATAAAATCCTGTACACAAATAAAATCAGTGGAAAATGTGATTGAAAACAGAAGTGAAGGGAGAAAAGTAAGCAAAGAAAGGTAACAAAAATAGTAAGGATGCAGAGGAACAAAATGTGGATCCATCCTAAATAGGGGTCTTATTTAAGGAAAGAAAAACACCTGAATTTACAAACAATCTTACAACAGAGTAATTAGCCATTGTCGTTCATTCTACATTCTTAGAGTATCAATTAGGTTTTCATTTTACCTTCTGGCAGATGCTTTTTTCCTTAGAGATAGCAACACAAGGTTTTGCAGAGCCAGTGTGAGTATAAGGCTTCAGTGCCTTATGTTAACAACCTGCACAAAACGTCAGCAGTGTCTGGTTTTAAGAACATTATGCAATCTGAAACTTTATTACTAACTTAGGCTAAAATGTTGTACAAAATTCTTGCACTGTTGACACTGAACTTGAGGCAGAGACCCTGTCTCTGTGTCTATTTTGAAAAAAGTGTGGATTTTATATGGATGTAATATTCTAAGTAGGCTCATTGAATTTCAGAAATAGCTTGTAAGAATGTAGATTGTCAAGAAATTCTTGCAGTACCAATTTTGTTAAGCAGTCCCTGCTGATGGTTCTTGCATTCAAGGCGCCCTGCAGTTGTATGGTGTTACAGTATGTGGGAATGGGTACTCATCTAAGGTCTTTTTGGTTTTGTTTGCTGAATATGTTTTACTTGGATTAATATTCTGTTCTTTTCACACAATTTTACCTGCATGCTCAAATTGGAAACACAGGGAACAAAGCTGCAGAATTTCTATTTGTGCTGCTTAAAAAGTGGTTGTCAAATTGCTACTTAAGTATTCATTGCAGATTTACGCCAAACTTTTCCAAAAATTGCCATCAAATCTATTTCTGCACATGTGAAATCAAGGGGGCTTTGCAATTGATTTCAATAGAATCAGACTTCTTATAAAAACAAGGAGACTGGTAAAACTGAGTGGCTGGAGGGAATTCCTTAGGTTTCTCTTTCAAGACAGAAGTAGTCTTTTTCATTTTCATCAAAGTATGCTTAGTTTTAAACTAACAGAGTAAGAAAATAAGGCATCTATGTAGATTTTAAATTGGCCTTTACAGATCAGTTGGGCTTTTGTCAGAAATAATTCCCATGAGTATTCGACACAGAATGTTCTTTCTAAAATCATAGCTGTAACTGGTCCTTATTTTTCTGAAATAAGGACTGTTTTTCGGAAGAAAATTCTGGTAAATAGTTGTTTCGAACTGGAGACACCCTATTCTGTGAATTCTTTAAATTAAATTCTTAATTGTAAATATGACATTATAGATGAAGAAGCTTTAATAATGAATTCTAGGGGTGAGGGGTTTTGAAATAAAATAGGCAGTAACAGTGACATTTAAAGTGAAATAAGATTTTTATGCTGTTGGTTCTGTAAGACAGTAGGGATTGTTCTGAAATCAAATAAGCAGTTTGCATGCGTAAGTAAGTTACCAGTAATCTGATGCCATGTCAGACAGACATCTGCAATTGTTTACTTTTCCAGAAGAATTAAATGCATAGTTTATGACAAAAAGTTAAAGTAATGCTTGAGGGAGGGAGTGAGTTTGTTTTGCATTATGTTCTTCTGACAAAGTAATCCTTTAATACATCATCAGGACTGGTTTAGTTCAGAGCATTTCTTTATATATTATATGCTTCTGGTGATGGGACACATTTTACTTTAGAGGTAATTCCAGACTTCCTTCCTGTTTCATTTTGTATTGAGCGCAACTTAATTAAGAGAAGGTAGTCCTATAATTCATAGATAATTATCATAACACTAGGAAAAATTGTTTAATTTTTCCATATCTGCCTTTACCTATTCTTTTAATCCCTTAACAATTTTAAAGTCTTTTCATGAGATAAAACCGTAGTCGTGATGACTAGGGACCTCGTTTTATGTAATCCAAACCCCTGCTCAACTCAGAACTATGTCATTTGCTATTAAATTGCTCCTGAGTCCTTTTGACTGAAATGATCTAGCTTGCCTAGTCTTCTTGGAGGCTGTGAGCTCTCAGCCCTTTGCCATCCAGGAGGACCCTCTCCAGTTTCCTAATAGTCTTTTTGAAATCAGAACCCAAAATACCAGTGTTCTAGGTATTTCCTTACTAGTATTGAGTAAGAGGTGGGATGGTAACTTTTCTTTGGTTTGTTCTTGTTTCTGTCTTGTTATTTTTCCTCCTAGTACAGCCTAGTGTGCCATTTGCCTTACTCATGATGAAGAAGCCTTGTTGACTTGACTTCAGCTTAGGGTCTGTTGCAACCCTCAGGTCCTTCTTAGCAGGGCTGCCACTCGGCCAGTCACCTGTCAACATTACCTCTTTGAACTTCAGAGTTTCAGATGATTCATTCTTCAAGTTTCTCCATGTCATTTCTTTTACTATTACACGATGAGTTTGGGTGTGGAGTTTTGTATGGGTTTTTTGTTTGTTTGGATTTTATTTTTTTTGTAACAAGTCAAAATAGGATCAGACCTGGATGTTCTGTACAACTCTGGTTACAATCCGTGGTAATTTAAAGATGACTCAGGAGTCAAGGACTTGGCAAAGTGAAAAAAAAATAGCCCTTAACATCTTGAAGGCCCAGTAGCCAAAGAAGTGCTTCTTTAGATTTGTATCCTAAAGAAGAAGGCCAAATTTCCAAACTTTTCTTGTAACAAGAAAAGAAATATGTCTCATTTAATTTTCATCTTTATAGTCATGAGAAGTTATCGCTACTGCACAATTGTACAGTGTTGAAAATTCTGGAATTTCTTAGCAGTAGCACCAACAGCGGTTATACAACCACTTTAACACGGTATTAGTCTGTGTTGGCCTTCATGGATGTCATCTCAGGAGACTGTCCCACTATATATTATCCGTATTGAATCTTTGTAATAAATGAATAAATACCTGCTTTCTGGGGTTGTAAATATCAGCAGTTTTCAAAGGAGGAAAAATGAACAGATATGTCAAAAACAATGTTACACTGTGTGTATTTGCAGTAAAACTTGCTTTATACCCATGTATTTCAAACACAATTATTGTCATACTTTGTTTTGATTAATACAGTTAATATTGAGATTCTTTTTACATAAATAATGAGGTCAAACTAAGCCTCTTATCATGTTAAGTATTTCTTTTGAAGATACAGTTTAAACAGGAAGTGGAGGAATGGGGTCTGATAGATTTGTGTGTGAAGAAATTAATTTTTCTTAATACGTTCATATAAATTTTAAAAGACATTTTCTGACAACCTAATCTAGTAGTTTATTTCTTTTTAATATTGCAGCTGAAATTAAAGGCATCCATCATACTGATGTGGATAAATAAAGAAAATATTCCTTACCAAGTTGTTACTACAGTCTAATGTTCATCTTGTAATGACAGTAATAGCAAATAATTTGAATAACGAGTGCACAGAAAGTTACTGCAACTGAGATGAAGAATGCATTATTATTTTGCTCTGGAAAATAAATACTAATATGTATACAAAATAACTTTCCTGCGATTCTGATGGTTTTGTTACTGTTTTACCAATTAATACTGCAACATTAAGACCTAAAGTGCTTATATTCAGTAGGCACATGACAAACACTGGTAGTAGCAAAGCATACCTCCTGCCCACACACCAGATGCTGTTACTTGCTTTCAATTCATATTGAACATAGTTGTTTTAAGGATGTGAAAGGAAGCTGGGTGTTCCTTTCCTTTTCCAAATGCAAAGGTTATTTTCCATCTTTGCCAGTATTTTATTTTGTGTTTTAATTTGAAGGTGCATAGATATGGGTGGTCTCGTGCATGCTGAGAAACTCTTTCTGATCCTCGTGAAGCTCAACAGGACCAAGTGCACCTGGGTTGGGGCAATTCCAAGCACAAGTTCAGGCTGGGCAGAGATTGAGAGCAACCCTGAGGAGGACTTGGAGGTATTGGTTGAGGGGAAGCTCAACGTGACCCAGCCATGAGCACTTGCAGCCCAGGAAGCTGACTGTGTTCTGGGCTGCATCAAAACAAGTGTGACCAGCAGGTTGAGGGAGGTTGTTCTGCCCCTCTACTCCGCTCTCATGCAACCCCACTTGGAGTACTGCATCCAGCTCTGGGGTCCCCAGCACAAGAAGGATGTGCACCTGCTAGAGCAAGTCCAGAGGAGGGCCATAGAGATGATCAGAGGGCTGGAGCACCTTTCCTGTGAAGACAGACTGAGAGAGTTAGGGATGCTCAGCCTGGAGAAGAGAAGGCTCCAGGCAGACCTTACAGCACCTTCCAGTACCTAAAAGGGGCTACAAGAGAGCTGGAGAGGGACATTTTACAAGGGCACATTGTGATAGGATGAGGGGGAATGGTTTCAAACTGAGAGTGAGTTTAGATTAGATACTACCAAGAAATTCTTCACTGTGAAGGTAGTGAGGCACTGAAACAGGTTGTCCAGAGAAGGTGTGCGTGCTCTGTCCCTGGGAGTGTTTGAGGTTGGGTTGGGTGGGGCTTTGAGCAGCCTTGTCTAGTGGAAGCTGTCCCTGTCCATGGCAGGGGTGTTGGTGTAGGGGATCTGTAGAGGTCTCTTCCAAACCAAACCATTCTGTGAATCCATGAATTTATAGTGCATATAAACTGGAAAGCAAAGGTCAGTTGTGATTTTATTGCACTTTTACCCAAACTTTACATTAAAATTTTTGTCTCTGTATGCATTATTACAGTCATACCATATTGCAATTGAAAGGCTAGAGTTGTGCTTCTGATTTCTGGGCAGGGGGCATTTTTGATACATACTAAAGGTTGGTTTTGTTCAGTTGATTTTTCTCAGCTGGAAATGTAGCGTCCACGTGTGTAAAATCTTCGAATGAAGTGATGAATTCCCAGTAAAGTAGTTGATCTCAAACAGAGAGCCCCAGGTGGAATTACTTATCCATCTTATGTTTGTCTTACCTATTATTTTGCCAAGAGCTGGCTAATTTAGGCAAAACTGTAACGACAGTCCAAACAATAGTGACTCCGGAAATAGATTGTAGGACTTAGTAGGACATTGTGTTTTCTATATTTCCTCATTTTTACTTCAAGGCAAAAAAATATGTATC
Organism: Lepidothrix coronata; assembly: GCF_001604755.1. Classification (NCBI taxonomy): domain Eukaryota; kingdom Metazoa; phylum Chordata; class Aves; order Passeriformes; family Pipridae; genus Lepidothrix; species Lepidothrix coronata. The sequence continues at coordinate 1,892,359 of NW_016690185.1, read as the reverse complement.
TCTGTACAGTTAGTACACCTGCTGAAATACAGGACCTTTCCTCAACACTATTGCTCTGTGACAACAACAATATTATATCTGTATTTCTTCATTCAGAAGAGCAGTAGGAGGAGTAATGTATTTAAATATACCAAATCATATTTAATTTGTTGCTTAGCAGCCAAAGCAAATTATGGTAATCTCTGAGGCAGATCAAATATTACTGTAGTATAGGGATTTCAGATAATTTTGTCCAAAGTTCAGAGTTTGAGGGAGAGAGGTCTCTTTTCCCGGTTATTGATGTTCTCCTTAGCCAGAATCATTTTGATGAAACCTGAAACAGCATCAGGAGAAAAGCAAAAGTAAGCATTAAAGCAAAAAAGAGGACAGGAGGGGGAAGAAAAGAGGCAAAATGAAAAACAATTCTGCCTTTTGATATGTCACTAGATAAGCACTTCAGTTAGGTACATAGATGAGAAAATGTGACATGTCCCTAGCCTGGATGTTTAGGGAATTCCCTGGATGTGAATTTAATTTACAAGCTTTTTTGCCATGTAAGTTCAAAGGTATGGAAAAGACAGTAACTAGTATATGCTCTTTTGAAGCTACAGGTAATTCGGTTTCACACTGTACATAGGGGAAGTGATGTTATCTTAATAAAGATTAATGCCAGACCTTAACCATTTGGTATTAATTTAGTTTTACTAAGTGTATTTGGATACAAAATGTAGTAATTACCACAGCAAAAGCAAACAAAACCTTTGAGCACATACAATTATTTCAATGTTGTTCTGTCTCCAGTATTTTGTACAGGAAGGAATTGCTATGAATTGGTGTTTGGGGGTTGGGAACATGGAACATACAATCCATTTAAAGACAGAAGTACTTTCAGATTGATTCAACAGTAAGATATATATATGAATACACACAAAATAAAAAGAAAAAAGAGAGATACTTTAATATATGGGTAAACATTAAAGTGCATGCAAACAGAACCAAACTACTTCAGGTTGACTGAGGAGAAGACTGAGCTAAGCAGAGGATGTTCATACGTGAGTAGTGGAAAATCATCTGAGGGACTGGTATAGCTCCAAAACAAGCCCCACCAAAGCTCATGCAGTGGAGAAGGGTGGAGATTGGGTAATTTTTTTTTTTCTGTACTGTAGTCTAATGACCTCTCCTATGCTCTGTGACGCTAAGCAGCAGGCAGTGCTGGTAGGGCTAATCAGGCCAACCAGTGGCATCTGAATTTGGGGTCTTGGAGCATGAAAGAAGCAGCTGCTGCTGTGCATGAGAGCTGGGCACTCAAATGGGAGATATGCATGCATGTATGATTTGAAATTCTTAAGCTTAAAGCATGAAAATGGACTGATTTTGAGTCAAATGTTTTGTGAACGCCAATCTGTTGCTGTCATGAATTACTCTTCAGAGAAACTCAAAACCTTTTGGAAAGAAAAATCCTTTTAGTTGAAAACCTGATATACACTAATATCTTTGCTACTCAGCACACAGGCCACAGTTAATTTTCTTTGATGGTCAGTTAGGAAAAAGAAGCTGAAGTTCTCAGGCTATGACCACAAATGTAATTTTTGACTTTAACCTCTAACTCTTTGGGCTTTTTTTGTTTTGATTTCTTTTGCTATAAAGATAGTGTTCACCCTTATTTTAAAGTTTCAGTTTCTGGTTTAAATGAGTAATCATTATGTGTGGGCAGCATCATTTTGAGGGTGGCTTTTGATGCATAAGCAACTGCTGCAGAGAGATACTGGATATTTATGGAAGTTGAATTGCAGGAGGTTTTTTGTGTATGTTGTAAAGGAACAGAATATTTCCTATCCTAACATAAAGAAGGAAATATGTACTTTTCAAAATAAGATATAGAAAATGTTGACAACTTTTATATCACAAATCTTTTATAAAGAAAAAGTCAAACACAGTACAACTCCGATGTTTACTTTCTTCTTTGCTCTGAAATATTTCTGCAGTTTGTATTGTAGTTTGGTCTTCCAAGAATTCTGTTTATGTAGCATCTTTTGTTTAAAGGTATTTATGTACTTTAGGGCTTAACTGGGTTTAGTAAAATATGTGAGAAACATGGGAAATATATGTTTCTTTCACATGCAAAAGCTAAAGGAATGGAGAGCCTTTGTGAACTGCTTAAATTAACATTGTGAAAAGCTTGGAAGAAGAGTCAACTCTCCAGACTCCTTATGCCCTAATATCAAAATTATTATTTTTCATTTTTTCATTCAGAATTTAATTTCAGACAGTTGCAAAATTGTAGGTTACAGAACAGTGCTAACATAAACATCATATGTCTCAAAAGATTCTTTGATACTAAACCTGGAATTTTATAACCTAGTTTAGTTGTAATTGAGGGAAGGGGCTCTTAATGTGTTGTGTTTGTGGCGTGGTTTGGTTTGATTCTTTTTTCCTGACAGGAACAGGTGTTGTTGTTATAGTCTACAGTTTCAATGGCAAAAAAACGACTGAAAAGCATGCAGGGAGCATCACTTGGGTGTTTCACTAGCAAAAGTCAAAGATAACGTAACCAGCCAACAGTGGGCATTTAATGGACAGGAGCCTTAAGTGAGGTAGGCTACAAATTAGAAATGAAATCACCAGAAATGATCTCTTTCTGTAAGGTACAGTTTTTAATTTGAATAGTAAGACAAATTCCCTTAGCTGTACAGGACCTCTGTTTTTCTCAAAACCTATCATGGACAGGCTTTTCTCCATGTTTTCCATATGAGCCGTATGGCTTCAACTATAGGGGATGTTTCTTACAGATGCCTTCTTGTCCTATGCTCACTTCTAAATCACGAGATCTGTATATTTCTGACAGAACTGTTGCTAATTGCACATGTGCAGTACAGCAGAAGCACCAACAGATTCCTGCTTGTGTCTGTTGGAAAGGCAACAACCAGAAATGGAACCACAGCAATTTATGTAGTATGCTTGCAGTCATATTCATTTCTCAGGACCATCAAAAATATATGTGTAGGCATCCAGTCTGTTTCCATCTTCTAGAGTCTCCACTTTGTCGTCTGACTGGATGTGCATCTCTCATATGGAGAGAGGGAAAGACAGGTGTCAGTAAGGTGTGTACTAGGTCTGCAGAGTTGAACATTATTGGCAAGAACAATGTTGAATCTTGTTTTTTAGTCTGCAGTCTTGCAGTCAGAGCAGAGAATTAGGATTTGTGAGGGGTTTGTGTGCATGTGGTGATATTTAGAAAATAAACTTGAGGAATTGTTTTATCTTGATTTACATTAAAATGCATTTGAAGGTTACATAATTTTGCAGGATTGGATTGTTAATATTTATTGCTAAGTTTCTTCATTTATGAGCTTGAATAGCATCTATGTCCCTGATTCAAACAGAGTGAATTTGTCTGCCTACTTGCATTTATATTCTTGAAGTAATAAATTCTAAGCCAGCAGAAGATACCATGATGGTTGATGTTATTTAGAGCTGCAAAGTTGTTATTGTAGCAAACACGTGAAATTGTGTAGTTCATAAAGAAAAACTTTGTGCTTACAGAATAGGAAAGAGCACACATTTTTTTTTTTATTTTGTGAGCTTAGGTAATTTGTTTTTTCCTAATGCATAGCTTTAGTTTACTTGAAATTACCAAAAGTAGATCTCTTTCCTAGCTTCTCTGGGGAAATTAATTGTAGCTGCTTTTCAGGAATGTAAAAAAATTACTGAAGGTTTTCTGTGGAATTATAAAGCATGCACTACACTTGCTTGGTGTGTGTGCACTATTGACAGTACTTGTTCAATGAGCCTTAGGTTGGCATTGTGATGTCATTAGAATTCTCTGAATATTGTAGTAAAAGAAGATGTTAATTTTAATTCTAATGTCTGTTTCTGGAAATTTGAACTCTGTGAAGGTGACAAATTTTGGTGGATTTTTTTCTTATGTAATTGTTTGTATGCCTTTTTTAATGGTTTTATTTGTTTTAACATTTGAATATAAATAAGAGTGTAACAGTAACGTTCAGGTGTTCAAAAAGACATAGACATACTGGTGTGAAAAACCACAAAAAGATTTAAGGAATTGGAGCATCTGTAACATGGGGACTGTCTTGACAGGCTGGGGTTGTTTAGTCTAGGGGAGAGAAGACTCAGAGGAATCTCATCAAAGTATAAATGCCTGATGGACAGCAGTAAAGAAGATGGAGCCAGGCTCTTCTCAGTGGTGCCCAGTGACATGACAAGAGGCAGTGGGCACAAACTGAAACACAGGAAATTCCGTTTAAACATAAGAAAAAATTTCTCTCTGTGAGTGTGATTAAACACTGGAGCAGGTTGTCAAGACACTGTGGACATTGTATTTGTGAGATACTCAAAAAATGACTGGACAAGGCCTGGAGCAACTGCTCTAGCTGACCCTAGTTTGGGAAGGGGCTTGATCTAGATGAACTTCAGAGGTCCTTTGGAACTGCATTGATTCTATAATTTATTGGCCAGAGTTCTTTTGACTTGTTTTTCTACTGAAATGAGCTTTTAAATGTGCAAATGTAGACTTCCTTAGACCTTCGGGAAAGATTTTAGGAGAATAGTGCAGCACTGGAACAGGTTGCTCAGAGAGATTGTAGTCTTCATCCTTTCTAGACCATGATGAATCATAGCCAAGGTTGCCCTGGTTTAGTGCTGGTAATAATCCTCATTTAAATGGGGACCTAGATGACTTCTGGAGGTCCGTCCGAAGAAATGTTACTGTGATTCTGTGTCTCCCTGTGAATTTTAGATCTGTGTGTTCATCAGACGTGATGTAAAATGAGTAAGGATTCTTGCTAATTGCCATCAATGGGGTCAGTATGATGGAGTGATCCAAGCACCTTAACCTCCTGTAGCTGCAGTATTTTGAGGGACTGTAATAATGCACGTGGTGACCTACCTTCTACCCCTGCTGTTTGGAATTTATTCAGCTAAGGATTCTTGCCACTGCACATCCGTAAGGAACAACTCCGTCTGTTTTGTCCGCAGATGCCATAACATAGGGACATTGCAGCAAAAGAAAATGTTTCTCTTTAAGAAACTCAGGTTTACCTTGGTGCTTGCAAACTAACAGTGAAAAGTCTGTGTCAGCAAACATGAAGTAACTCCTAGATCAGTGGCTGCTTTCTCTTTATAAAACAAAAGTACCTAAGTTCCACTGCTCTCTCTTTTCCTTGGCAATAACATGGAGAGGCTGTCATTGGGGTAAGGATAGTTTTCCTCTGTGCTGATCCATTTTCATGACTGCAATAAATGAACTGTCTTGAATAATCAAAGCCCTTTATCTTAGCTGGTAACTGGCTTTCATTTCAGGTGGTGTCACATTGGCTGTCCTATAAGATGATACATTTTCATGGCTTTTCATACCTCTGGTAGTTATAGCACGTGGGCTTCTTTTGCTTATTTTTAATGCTGGTTATCACAGGAGACTGTCATCACTGTTCTGTTCTGTGTTTTCTCCTCCCTTAGAAAATGGGTGGGAGGTGGGGGAAGGAAGGGGGAATGAGATAACACTGAAAATCTTGTCGCGGCACATCATCTTCTGGAACGGTGGGTGGTTTGGGGTTGTGCGCATCTTATGATTCTGTGTTTTCAGAAGCTGGCATGAAACTATGCAGCCAATGAAATTATAATTCCTTCACTGAGTGACCTAGTGTGTAGTTATGCACACATTTGCATATAGGACTAAATTTACTTGTTCTTCTGTAATAAATGTATCATATTAGTATATATGGTTTTGAAGTAAAAGACTTTAAAACATGTTTTTCACATTTACAGGTAATTATAGCTATGCCTCTTTTAGTTTCAGACAATTATTGTCAGCAACTTGATTGAAATCTTGAAAAGCAGGGTTTGTGTGTATTGGCATGTGTCCTTTAAATATAGCAAATAGTTCTATTTTCTCTATTTTATGCAATGACAGTAACAGTTGTTAAAATACATTTGAAATATCATAAGTTTTGTAGAATTCTCTCAGATTATGTGAATTCAAGACTTGCTCTCCCCACCTCCATAATTGTTTTAAAAGACTAGTAGTTACTCTTCTTTTTATTTCCACAAACAAAAGAGGTATCATAAGTATCTTTCAGTAAAATAAAAATGAACACCTAAATAACTTTAGTAAGTGCGACTTTAGGCAATTTACATTGTGCACAATATTTGTTAATCTTATCGTTTTCAGGCTAGTTTAAGCAGATAGAGAACACGGGGAAAAAACCAAGTGATTTAGAAAGTTAAGTTCTACATGTTATACACAGAAAATGTTGCCAGTAGGAAAGCAACAGGAGTCTTCAAAAATGAATGATCCCATTTACCTCTCCACCTTTTCTATTGGTCCTAATGTTGACTGCAGAAACTTTGACAACAGATCACAGACCTAAGCTTCTTTTCTGTGCCTTTGGCACTCCAGGTGACATAATGCCTTCTCTTCACCCAGCAACATGTAACTTTTTGGTGACTGGGAGAAGGAAGAATCAGAGATCTGAGCTGCCAAAACAGAATTGAAATGCAGAGGAGAAACAGTTACTCAGGCAAAAGAAAAGAAAAGAAAAGAAGATTACAAATAATAGTCTTCTTTCCTTCTCATTTTCTGTCCCTGTGAAAGGTGTTTCTGAAACTTCTCATTCTAACCATGGGTTATGTTACTCTAAAAATGAAAAAATTTTAAAAAAAGGCATCCAAAGCTCTTGTTTAAAGAGATTGTAAATACATTCTCTGCCTTCTAATAATATTGAGTAAAATCCGTAAATACTGGTTTGGCATCGTCTGGGGCTCTAAAGAAACAAATCTTACCAACTGCATGAAAACATAATTTATGCTCTAGTAAAAGTGGTTTCACTTTCATGTTCATTAAATGTAGTAACAGAGGAGTCAGGAAACTAAATTAGTTTTTAAATCAGTGTTGTCTGAGTTATTTTGAAAATCAGCAAATTAGTTGAAGACCTGAAGTGGCCAAAATTGCATGTACAAGGAAACTATTGTTTTGAGTTGCACAAAGCACTTCAGTTGCATTTACATTTTATAGTAGAATTGGAAGGTAGAGGAAGAGTAGGACTTACATACTTTAGCACAGCAAAATGTACATAGTTATATGTAATTTACATGCAAATTGGGGGTTTTCTCAGTGTTTCAAAACAGGAACAAATATATGGAAACTGAGAATTTTTATGCTGTCCCTGTACTGACAAGGTTTAAGTTTTTTGAGGAGAGGTAACCTGCTGTGAAAAAGCTGAACTCCTGCGTAGTCCAAAGGCAATAGTTGTGTTTCTGATTTTTATACTCACAGAATAGTCGAAACAATTAAAACCCATACTTTTCAGCCTGAATTAATTATTTAATTCTAGGTGAATGGCTGGAATTTTAGTTGATTGCAAATCCTTAGAGAAGCATAATTATTTGAAATACATGGATTTTGTCTTTCTTTATAGAGGGATGTTTTATTTGTGTATTGGTTTGACTTTTCTTTCAGTTCTGATTTTCAATTTACTGTGCTCACAGACTGGAAAAAGAAGGAGAGATGAGCAGCTGAGAGCTCTGCATAGTAGGAGGAAGATAGCATTGTTCCCTGTAAGAAATATGCGTGGTGCGATTTGGACCACTTGTGGAAAAGACAGCGTGCTTTCGTTTGATCTTGCTTCTAGTGCTTTAATAAAATTCTGTATTATGTACTGAAATGTACAGACTCACTGAGGTATAAAGTGAGGATGGTCCTTCAAGCACCTTTCCAACTGTCTTCTCCTCCTCTCCCCACCCAGTGTTCTAATGGGGGGGGGAAAGAAAGGATCCTGAGCTGCATATTTTGAGACTGTGTGAGGGTTTTCCTGTAAAAGACCTTAATATAATGGAAAGAAAGGTTCGGCACAACAAATAGTGATATTAAAAATCTCTTTTTGGGAAAAGAACCCCAAACCATAAACAAAAAAAGAAGCAAAAAAACCCCAAACCATTTTATATGCTTTTAATCTGGCTGCTTGGCGTGATCACAGTAATCACACTAAGAATTCTGTATATATTTATGACTACAGTTCTGGTGTCTATGCCTTTCTAAAATTTTGCATAGCAGAATTGGCACCTAGACTGTGAAGCAATCCATTAGCCTACCCTCCAAGTTATGCTGGTAAATAGTAGTGTATTTCAAAAATTTTAGCTAAGCATATACATATCAGTAACAGAAGAGAGTAATTGGGGTATGACTGATGCTGGTGCCTTCTACTGATGGGAGCAGCTTTTAAAGAAAAGGAAATATTACTTTTCCAAAGCCTATTCGTTTCAGGAAGGTTTAGAAGTGGTAGTGTTTAATTTTCTTCACAAATTTTAATCTTTGTTTGCTTTTAGGATTATTTGACTGCAACTCAGTTTTTTAGGGTTGACTCGTAGTGGTTTTTGTCTTGGTAACATCACTCAAGGAAAGGGTAAAATGGCCTTTTATAATTAGATATATTATGATTTACATGAAAGAAGAAAAATTAAACATGGATCTCTTTCTGTTAGTACATCTGTTTATAATCAACTAATTAAGGTGAGGTGACAGTGATCTTTCTGTATCAGAATTCACATTTTAAGATACTGTTTCCTGAGATGTTTTGTTGTGGTGTTGGTTGGTCTTTTTTAATGTTGAGTACACCACTGGCAATGGAAACCACAGTCTAAACTTCAGCTCTGTGTTGGGCTGTGTACAACTCTCAAGAACTGAAGGTATTGTAAGAGGAACATGTACCACTGAGAGTCCCTATTCTTGAAAGTACTTCTTGAAAGTACTCCTTCCACTGGAGTAAAGTTGAAGAGTACCATGGAAAATCAAGAGAGATACATTCTTTGTGTTGGAAAAAATTGTTAAATTGAGTGGAAAATAAATTTGCAGAATTTCTGCAAAACTCTTTCCAAATACCTATGTTGCCCAGGGTTCTTGGAATGGTTTGATTAAGGATTCTGAACTTGTCTGAAATAAAAATAAATGAATCTAATTTAAGATAATTCATCATAATAAAGATAACATTTTTTTGTTAGACATGAGATCATCTTGTGTATTCAGTTGTTCAAAGATCTGACCAAATGCTGCTTTTGTAGCCTTAAAATGTGAGTTCTTCCGCAAAGTGTGTGCCTTGGATCTTGCTTCTAGGGAAGATCATAGTCATAATGTCCCTTTTCTTTCCTCCTCAGAGTTAGCTGGCGTTTCTTTGCCAGAACTATTGGAAAAATTGCTCTGCAAGAGGCTTCCAAGATGTTTGTGGAAGGAGTAGCACCGTTTCATAAACAAATGTTAACTTTTATCTGTAGAAACAGCTTATCAGATGGGAATTTTATTCCTTTTTTCATTAATCTAGTAGATATGCGGTGAATATTGAAGACAGATTGGTTGAAATGTTCATTGCATAGTGCTGCTTTCACTGCTAATGCTTATTAAAGAGAAACTGCATTTTTAAAGTGCTTGGAAGGAACTTTTGTATTTTTTCAGGCAAGAGGATTAAGGCAAATTTATTTTCACAGTTTGCCTATGCAAGTCACAAATCAAAAATATTTTCACTATGCCTTGATCTACACTTACGTGGTGGTTTGTTTGGTTTTTTGTTTCAAATCTACTACTACCACTAAGAAATGGTGTTAATAGATGGAGTGATAAAAGTGAATGATAGAAGCTGGTTTTACTTCCTAATAGCAAAGTGTGTTGGCACTCACCTGTAAAAAAAACCCCTAACCACTAATAGAACTGCACTTCAGGAAGTAAAATGAATAATAGTTTGGCGTTTGCTTGTTTTGAGTGTGTGGTTTTGTTTTGGGTTTTCTTTTATAGTTCAAATGTAGACAAAACTCTAGTATTTTGGATAAGTACAGGTGGCAGAAAATTAACCACAAGATTCTCAAACCTGTCTTGTATATTAATGGTTTCAATTCACAAGCATATTCCTCTGTTTTGACAACAAATCTGTCCTTCAGCTGGTTTTTCTTGTGTGTGTACACTTGCATCTCTATGCCTATATATATTCTGTGTTGAACAACTGGAGAATGCCCTACGGTTGTAATGAAACAGTTTTTATTATTCTCCATTACTTTGTTTTCATAAACTTTAAGAACTCCTTTATGATGTAAAGTTGCTTTTGCCTGTTGATAGTGATATGTGAAGTGCTGTGCAAGAGCTGTGCAGAGCCAAGCCAAAATGGAGGAAACAAATCTCATACTCCGTCTATGGCACTGGGAAAGAGTAAGAACAGGGAAGGCATGTATATAGCTATTCTACTCTGAAATACTCCCCACCTTTGAGATTGCGTGGCATTCAGATTTCCAAGGTCAAGAGAGGGATCTGAATAACTGAAAAATCTGAAAAATCTAATTAACTGCCACCTGTATTTAAAGTTTCTAGTAAAAACTTTCATAAACTTTGAAGACTGTACTAATTTCAGGCATGGAGGTAGAGCTGTCATCGTGCTTAGGTATCCAACTTCCAGCAAAGGCTGTTTCGAAACCAAGGCTGGCCATTCCTGCTGCTGCATTCTGCAGGAATGCAGACCAGGAGGAATTAGGTGAGCACTTTTGATGCATGTAGACAGTAGGGAGTTAAGCCCAAACCACAGCTCTTCTTTTTTTACCAGATTTCAGAAACATGTAGGTTACCCAATGCCTGTATCCTCGTGCTTAAGGCGTTCTGGAAAGTGAGAAGGGTGGATCTGAGTAAATGTTTAGTGAATCGGTGTTTCCCAATAGTGCATCAGTGCTTAGGCTGTTATGTGAGATACAGGCAATAGCATCAATTAATCCAGTTGTTTGGACACAGATAATATGGCTGAAAAAACTAAATGTGAAAAATGCTTACTTCAAGTGCAACTTGGGCATCTAAGTACATAAAAGAGGTAAAATTTCAGAAACACATTTATCTTGCACATTTCGTGGTAGTTGTACCTATTTCCTCTACTCAGGATATTAAGCATTGGGAATACTCATTTTCTGTACCTAAGGCTATACCTACAGTGTCTTGAAAATTAAGGTGCTTAATGGAGCCTGAGAGTTTGATCTCTAGAGCCAGCCAGCTATTTCCTTATGCTCTGTCCTTTAGTGCAGAGTCTTATTTTGTATCTGACTTGGATATACTTTAACAAGAGCAGTTAAAACTGGTACAGTTAATTAATTGAGATTACTTATGGCACATTTGTTATTTTTGATAGTTCTGTACATAAAGAATAAAACATTCCATTTTGCAGTTATATAAAAAATTCACTTAACCATTCTGAAAGCAGCCTTATTTTTGATTTCCGATGAATGTATCTTTAATGGAAAAGAAATAGAAGTAATCAAATAAAACTTTTAAAAGGTTTTCAGTACACAATACATTGCAGAATGGACAGTGCATATATAAAGAAAAGTTTCTAGATGCAATTAGCTTGCACAGTCATACAGAAACCGTGCTGCTTTTCATGCTGCTGTTAATGATATTCATTACTTAATATCTGTAAAACTACTTCATTATAGTCCATCAAAACCCTCCTTATAACTTGTTGTCCAATACCTATGTAAACAGCCATAGGCAATATTTATGCCAATATTTGTGCCTGTGTTTTTCTGTCTCTTATTTCCTTGTCTGCTGTTGCAAGTCTCTTGGAGATACCAGTCTTAATCAGTAGACAGAAAGTGGGAAGTTGTTGATGTTCTCATCTGTAGATGATAAAATGAAAAGCATCACTAAATGGTGGAAGATTGAAGACTGAATTGATTAGAGTGAAATGTAATAGAAAGTGCAAATGTCAAAAGAAGCATTTTTACATTTATCCATAGAAGAGTGCATAAGAAAACCGGAGAAGCCCTAGCTGACCTAGACAATAATTGCAAAGCAAAAATGAATCTGAATTCTGTAAAAGGCAAATTTGCTATTAGGCTGTATCAGATGAAGTATTTCTGAAATAGCTAGAAGTAAAATAGTGCCATTTTACAAGGCACTGGAAAGATCTAATGTAAAATTTTGTATTCAGGAATGATATATTACATGCAGCTAAAGACTAGAAGAGTGATTTGTTTGATGTACAAAGTTAAAGTTTAAGGGAGCTGTGACTCCCTCCCACATGTAAGTACAGCAGAAGGTAAACACTGAAGGAAGAAGAGTTACTTAAGATAAATGATGGCTAAAGAACAAATATCTAGAAGGGTGGGCATGAGTATATTTAGGTTGGAAATTGGAAGGAGCATTTAATCATACAGAGTTGTGTGGTTCCAAAGTAGCTTTCCATTAAAGTTTTATCTTTTATAGCCCTGCAGTAGATATCAAATGGAACTTGGTTAAAGGAAAATCATGTGACAGGATTTGCCATATTGGACTTTCTTGCTGTTTGCTGTTGGCTGAGCAACACAGAGCAGTAAACACAGGAAAATACCTAAAATCCAGAGAAAAGATTATTCAAATAAGAGATTATAGATAAACTATTTACTGTAGGATTAATCATACCTAGCTTTCGTAGGTTCAATGACTAAGTTGCAAGAAGGGTTTGAACTTCTAAAGATAGGAAGCTTCCGCATGAGCATGAGTTCAAGGACAACAGAATGCAATTTGAGTGCTTATCTTTTAAGTATTTAAACTACTGTAAAGTTATTAGATATGATTGTACCCCCTTAGCTCAGCCTTTGTAATGTGATTGATTATTAGTTTGCAGAAAAAATTGCACCCAAATAGCAAATTCTGCACTGATCTGTCTTGCTCAGTATTCTTACTTCAACAGTAGCCACCAGCAGATGCCTAGAGAAATGTAAGAATAGGATTAGCCCATATGATACTTCCTAATATTCTTTCAGTTTCTGAGCATTTTCAGCTTGAAGGATTTGTAAACACTTGGGGGTTGGTCTGTTTAGGTACATGCAGTGAACTCTCACAGGTGCTTGTCTGTTTTTAGCATGACTTCTTTAAGTGAACTTCTTGTATTCAGTGTTCCCTGCACTGTTGGAAATTGTCTGAAATCTGACCACATGTTGTCTTTGAACCTGGCTCCTCCTACCTTTTTGTGCTATCCGTTTATTTGTTTTAATGCAAGAAACCATGAATACTTAATATCTGTGTATGATGTTGCCACTAAAGATTTTGTAGATCTCTGTCACAGGAGCTCGCAAACTCACATTTTTTGTAAACAGAAGCATACAATTCGTACCATAGATCCCTCTTGCCGTCTTGGAACCCTTTCCCCTTCTACTGTGTCCTCTATTGAGAGGAACAGGCAAAAGCTTTATGCAATATTTAAAGTAGGGAACAAGCATAATTTTATAGAATCATATAGAATGTCTCTTTTTTTCTGTTTGATACTCTTTTCCTTTCCTGATGTTTCCTAATTTTCATAATGCTTCTTGAGTTTCCTAATTCACTTTATTAGTATGACCAAGCACCAAGCTGATGCTTTCATGGAATTATCTAGCACAGCCCCACTCTTCTTCTCCTTAGTGTTGCTAGTCTACTCAGAGCCTCTTGTTTTATATATGAAGCTAGGATTAGTTTTCCATACGTGTATTGTTTTACATGAATCTAAATTGAATTTCACCAACCATTTTATTACCTGATCACTCAGCCTGATCAGGCATTTTTGCTTGTCATTCCTCTTTACTACTTTGTAGTTTGTACCACCAGTAGATTTTCTCACCTCACTGATGTACTGCCATCCCTTTCTCCTTCTCCCTTGCCATGTTACTTATGAATGTGTTTAACAGGTGTGGTGGGTTGACCTTGGCTGGACACCAGATGCCCACCCAGCCACTTTATCACTCCCCTTCCCAGCTGAACAGGGGAGAAAATAAGATGGAAAACAACTCCTGGGTTGGGATAAGGCAGTTTATTAAAGCAGAAGCAAAGCAAAAGCTCACGCGCGCAAAAGCAAAGCAAAAGATATCACGGTTTATTCTCTGCTGCCCATGAGCAGCGATGGTCGGCCACTCCCGAGCAGCAGGACTTCAGCACACGTAACGGTTCCTCAGCAGACAGCCACTGGAGACAATGAATGCCTGCCTTCCTGCTCCTTCCTTAGCTTTTATATCTGAGCTGACGTCATATGGTCTGGAATATGCCCTTGGTCAGTTTGGGTCAGCTGGCCTACTTGTGTCCCTTCCCAGGATCTTGCCCTCAGTTGAGGAAGGAATGTTATAGTGGTGGTGCTGTGCTCAGCAGTTGCCAGAACACTGGTATTATCAACGCCCTTCTAGCTACCAACGCAAAGCACAGCATTGTGAAGGCTACTATGGGGAAATGAACTCCAGCTCAGCCAGATCCAATACAACAGGACAGTTCCCAGTACAACCCCCTGTGCAAGTGACATTGTGAGACCTGAGTCTGATCTTCTGGTTCCTCTGTTTTAGTCAGTTATTTTGCATACCACAACCTTTGCTTTTATATCTCAGCAGCTTACTTTCCTAAAAAACCTTTAGAGAAGAATTTTGTTTAAAGCCTTTTATAAAAAGTGAGTAAGCTGCATGAGCTGGATCACCCTTGTGCTTGAGCTTGTAACCCCTGCAGAAAACTTCAACAGGTCTGTCAGGTGAGACTTGCCTTTACAGAAGCTATGTTGGCTCTTCACTGATGGACTTTATTTAGTGAGATGTTCACTGATTCTGTCCTTTATTATACTTTCTATTATGAGATCTCATGCTTACCCAAATGTATTCCTCAGAACTTTTTGTTTCTCAAACTTGGCAGTGCATTTGTCAGCTCCAATGTTTAGATACTAAAGAGGTTGTAATTATTTGGCAACTTCATTGTATATTTCATTAGAACCCTTGGGAGGACTCCACAAAGCTAAGGTGATATGTAATTTGTATGTTTGTACACAAATCTTCACCAAGCTTCTTCCACAGATTCTTTCATTTTTAAATCAAACCTCTGATTATTTACTTAATGATTTAGTTGTTTATTCAGCTGATCACACTCTCTACCAGCATTTGCTTTAGTAAGTTGTGTTCTCTGGCAGTGCTCCTTAGATATGATATCCTTCAGTAGTCTCTACTTCTGCCTGGAGTGATTCTGTTGCTTTAGGAGCCCCTTCTGGCTTTTTTCCATTTTCTGGAAGTATTACTTCTGGAAGTAACTTTTGTTTCCTGGGGGCCAGTACAGGAGCCAGTTCTGTTTAATATCTTTATTGATGATCTGGACGAGGGGATCGATTGTTCCCTCTAGTCGGTTTGCATATGACACCAAGTTGGATGGGAGTGTTGATCTGGAGGGCAGAAAGGCTCTACCGAGGGATCTGGACAGGCTAGATCGAGAGCTGAGGCCAATTGTATGAGGTTCAACACGGCAAAGTGCCAGGTTGTGCACTTTGGTCACAACAACCTCATGCATTACTACAGGCTTGGGAAGGGGTGGCTGGAAAGAAGCTCAGTGGAAAAGGACCTGGGGATGCTGGTCAACAGCAGCTGAACATGAGCCAGCAGTGTGCCCAGGTGGCCAAGAAGGCCAATGGCATCCTGGCCTGTGTCAGTAATGGTGTGAATGGCAGTACCAAGGCAGTGATTGTTCCTCTGTATTTGGCACTGGTGAGGCTGCACCTCGAATACTGCATTCAGTTTTGGGCCCCTTTACTACAAGAAGACATTGAGGTGCTGCAGTGTGTCCAGAGAAGAGCAATGAAGCTGGTGAAGGGTCTGGAGAGTAAGTCATATGAGGAGCTGCTGAGGGAGCTGAGGGTGCTTAGTCTGGAGAGAAGGAGACTCCCCAGGGGACCTTATTGCTCTCTACAACTACCTGAAAGGAGGTTGTAGCAGCATAGGGGTTGATCTTTTCTCCGAGGTAACAAGTGATAGGACAAGAGGAAATGGCCTCAAGTTGCCATTTCACTATTTATTACATAATCTGTTACCACTATTTGTATTTTTTTTTTTTTGTCCCCGGGCTTCCTTTCACAAAGTTTCAAATATGCCTGGTATATTAATGTTTCTATTTAGGACAAGAAAATGATGTAAAATGGTCTGTTGAATTTTCAATTCCTGTTCTAATGCCGAAATTCTAAATAATGTATTCTGAATTATTAATGCATTCCATAAATATTGAAACATAAGCATTAATAGTTTGATAAAACTAAGCATTTAAAACATATTTTAAAATGTAATTGTATATAAAATGAAAGTTAGAAAAGAAAAAAATGGCATGGAAAAATACAAAATTATATGTCTTAAGTGCTATGCACTAAAAGTATGAGCTGTATAGTACTTGCTGTTAATGTAGAAACACTGGTAATGTAGAATTATGCAAATGTGTACTTTTTCCAGCACTTC
This sequence comes from Lepidothrix coronata, assembly GCF_001604755.1. Taxonomy (NCBI): domain Eukaryota; kingdom Metazoa; phylum Chordata; class Aves; order Passeriformes; family Pipridae; genus Lepidothrix; species Lepidothrix coronata. Next base: position 1,876,150 of record NW_016690185.1, on the reverse strand, counting down.
TGTTGAGAGCTCAGAATAGTAAAATGGAACAAATAGCTGAACAGATCAGCCAGAATAGTAACATTAGAATGATATATTTGACAGAACATTTTGGTTTAAATGTATATCCCTGTCATTCTAAGGGGAAAATAATTTGTTTTATTCAAAAAAAGGAAATGGCATTTTTCCTTAATTAGAAACAAACGAAAAAACAACCGAGTTGCATAATCAGCATTTCCTTCTTCTGATCTCTAGTATTAAGTGAGTCGGGTGCCAGTAGGTCAGGATTCCACAGTTATTAGAGATTTGGCCTCTAAAACTAAATGAGATCTTCAGGGCAGGACTAATGTAATTCAGCATCTAGCACTAAATAGAGTCTCAACATGATACTGCTGTAAAAATAATATAAGCACAAAAAGAAAACCTTAGTAATTTTCATCATCACTTCCTTACCCTTTGTTCTATGTGCTCTACTAGGAGAACCCACACAAATAATTTGGCCTTTTTTGCATTAATTTTATCTAAATTTCACACCTTGAACACTTTAGAATTATCCTAGCAGGATTTGTAGGGTGTTCCATGCCTATACAGATTTAGTATATGGTGTTTTGAAGCAGTTAGCCCATGCAGTTAGGGATGCCAGGTGAAAGATCTTTAATCTATGCCTCACAGATCTGATCTGTGGAATTTACTGAATAGTTAAAATTAACTATCCTCATTTCAGTGAACAAACTCTAGGAAGCTTGTTGTTTAAATGAGAATAACAAATCAGTACTATCTGTGTTCCCTCCTCTGCCTCCTGAACTCTTTGTTTGAAATTCAGCAACCCTTCAGAGTTGTACAGTGAAGTCCTTCCATTTTCTTTATATTTTTGTATTGTCACTTTCTAGTTGTCTTATTTTATATATATGTTCCATTAATGCATGAGGAAATCTCCTGTAGCACACCAGAACAAGTGGTTACTTTGTGCTTAATTTGTATAGCATTTCAAAAGAGTCTATTTTAATACTAAAAGAAGTGTGAGGCTTTCTTTAACACAGAAATGTGGCAAATGTAATATGCACCCAACCAAAGACGATGATTCAAAACATATTGAATATAGTGTTTACTTTATGTATTTTCTGGTAGTGACTTTAGCTTGAATTTTTCAAAACATTTGTAAAGATTTAGCTTTTACTTTGAAATTTACCTGTTCTTTCCTCAATTCAACAGGAAAATGTAAGCGAATAATCCAGTAGCATTACCAGTTAAGAATTTCATTTGTGCGTATGTACCATATTTATAACCATTGGAATTTGCCTCCCAGGTAGTAGACATTGTTTGCTGTCAGCTCAGTGCATCAGCAGACAACACTGATAGCTTAAGCTAAATTTGCCAGAGCTTGTGTGATTGAAGCTTTGAGACAGGCACAAAACCAAGGTACAGTTTTCCGGAGGTTAGGTTGTTTCCCTAGACAAGCTATTTTTGTTGAGAGAACTCCTTCCCCCCCACCCCCTCCTTTTCTCCTATGTTTCTCAGTATTTTTTTGTTTGTGACATTAATATTTATTTCCAGGTATAGTGAAAGATGCTTGTTTTCAAGTGTGCGGATGACCTGTAGTTTTTGTGAAACATTGCAATAACTGTCTTTGGAAGTTTGCCAGACTTCTTAAGGCATCTGTGGATGTTTTTAAGGACAGGTTAACTGATAATTTGCTAGTAATAACTTGTGTATAATAACTTGTGTGTAATAACTTGTGTATAATTGATCCTTCCTTATAGTGGAAGAACGGACTGTAGATGACCTTGAAACTTAACCTGTTTTTTTCACTCAGTTTTATGATTTTTCGAGTCTTTTAAATCTTGGGATTTGTTCATTGCGGGTTCTTGCAGTCTTCAGTCTCCTGAGCACCTGGATGGATTCAACACAGAGACAGATCTTGTTGAGTGAGCTCTTCAGGGTAGCAGGCTGAAGGGAAGAGTGCTTTAGCAGAAGTTGCCTTTGCTACCCGCCTCTTTCCCCCTCAAAAAAGCTTATGGGGGTTAGGAAAGCAGAAATGCAAAAGGTGCTCTGCTGAACATGGCTGATTAAAGAGTCCAGCTATTAAGTTGGGGTCTCTCCAAAGTGACTCAAAGCAGCAGGAAATTCTGACAGCAGTCCCTAGGGGATTCTCCTTTAGGAAGCCCTGGCAGAACTCTGACAGTTTTTTGTAGTGCAGTGGCTTTGTCTTGGAGGAGATGTCAAGGCTTCCTGAAATGGAATCTCTAGTTAAAAGTGCTTTCATGCCAAGAAACTCACCCTGTGGAGCCATTTCACCAGGCTTCAGGCTCTTTGTACTTGCTTCCTGTCCAGGGGTGCCCAATGTCATATTTTCAGTACAATTTCAGCAATCCTGACTAGAAGCTGAAAGGGGATTTTTAGAATTGTTCTCATCTGCAGTTATTTTTAGAAGGAACAGGTGACCTTTAAGTAAGTTGGAAGTGGCAGGGAAGAAAGTGATGCCCCTTGAAGACCAAAAGTGTATCAGTCTCATGCAAACTTCTGAGAAATGTGGGAACTTACTTTCTGTTCATTCAATATCAGCTATTAGAAATCACTGCAAAAACATGGCAGTTATTGAAAACTATTTAGATAATGAAACATTCTCAGCAAAGCACCTTCACACTGAAATTATATAGTTTTGTAGTGAGAAGAACCTGTTCCTAAGGCTTTTTTTTAGCAGTTTAATTGTCACTGTTGTTACGTGGACTGGGTCTACAAATAACAAGAATCTCCTCTTATCCTCAACAGTTTTGCTCTAAGTGTTGCATAATCATTTGGTTATTTTCTTTAATTAGGTGAAGAGATGTTTCTCTTTCTTCAGTAAGCAGTAATATTTTTGAGTGACAGCAGTAGTGGAGAATAATTATGGCTAGGTAAACTTAGACCCTTCATTAGGAATGACTGTATGACAAAGTACTGGACAATTACTTTAATCCTTTTTATTTATGGACAAGGTTGTCTAAATATTTATACAATGATAATGGTATTACTGTAAAGTCTTATACAAGGTCTCTTTCTGTTTTTTTTTTTTCCTTTTCTCTTATATTAACAAAATATTTTCCCTGTAGTGGTGCCTGACATAAACTGGATATTTGAAGAACATGCTTTGGACTTGTGATATAGCTTAATAGCAAATCAGAGGGTTTGTCTTCTTATTATTGTTTTTTCTTTGTTAGTTGCTTTTTGATTAGTTCTCTGGAGAAAAGTTGGTTCAGTGTATGATTGGGATAGAAATTTTGAAACCTCTTTCATGTTGCTCTAATACTCAGATTACTGTGCCACTCCCTCCCCCTGACTCATGTACGTTGGAATGGATCATCTCAGCACTAATAGAATAACTCCAAGCATGTAGGAGTTGCCGTGTGCATTAAATATAAATTATCAAAGCTGGTAATTTTGTTAGCCTTTTTAATCGGGAGTTCAGCAGTGAATTCTGATAGCTGTGAATTCTGACTCTCACCACATGAGAGTCTAGCCATTTTGGAACACTACTAAATTGTGGTTATGGATTATAAAAACTGATGAAGTTGCTGTGGGTTCTGAGAAATGTGCAGAAATCATATTTTGCGAAACCAAATTAAATTTTCTTTTATAAATCTCATCTTTACGACCTTTCAGCGTATCTATATATAAATATAAAAATGTGCATTTGTTTAGTGAATGAACATCAGTATCAGTTTTGTCACCAGTGTGGTATTCTCTCCCGCTTATGGTTGAAAAGAAGCTCCAGACTATTAGTAGGAACTTGATGTCTACTTTATTATGTGCATAGCCATGTCTATTCCAGTATTGATCTGCAAGTAATAGAGATGACGTGGTGGCTGGTTTAGCTTTTACTTGTTGCAATCAGAAGCATTAATTTATTTCAGATTGCACTAAAGGTAGTACTTTTTTAAACAAGCTTTTTACTTTCCTTGGTTGTTTTCTGGTCTTTTGATAAGGATTTTGATTGAAGATTCACAGATTTCACAGAATATTCTGAGTTGGAAGGGACCACAGCCTTGGTGTTATCACTATGCTCTAACCAACTGAGCTAATCTCAAAATCTTGCAGAGTAACCAAGCAGATGTTATTTGATTGCATCTGTCATTGTGGTGTATAGGGTAAGGCAAGGATTTTATTTACAGCTTGTATTTCTTATATTTATTGCAAAAAATAAAAATTTTTCTTTTTTGGGATATTACTTCAAATTTGTTGCTAAGAATTTTAGTCGTATAAAATTATGTTATCATTGAAATTAAGATTTTACTATAGAAAAATACAGAGAAATGTTACTTTAATTAATTAATTTTGTTATTTTTTTACTTACAGAAAGACAGATGACTATCTGAATTTGCAGTATGAATATTCCCACTAAGTTTTATATGAATCACAGAATCATTTGGTTGAAAGTGACCTTTAAGATCATGGAGTCCAACCAATAGCCTAACACTGCCAATTTCACCACTAAACCATGTCCCCAGGAGCCACACCTGCATGTATTTTGAATACCTCCAGTGATGGTGACTCCACCACTTCCCTGGGCAGCCTGTTCCAATGACTGACAACCCTTTCAGTGAAGACATTTTTCCTAACGTCCAGTCTAAACCTCCCTTGGCACAACTTGAGGCCGTTTCCTCATCCTGCCATTAGTTGCTTGGGAGAAGAGACCAGCTCCCACCTAGCTTCAACCTCCTTTCAGATAGTTGTAGAGAGAGGTAGAGTCACTCCTGAGCCTCCTTTTCTCCGGGTTAAATAACCCTAAGTCTCTCAGCAGCTCCTCATGGGATTTGTGCTCCAGACCCTTCACCAGCTCCATTGCTCTTCTTTGGTCATGCTCCAGTGAATGTTTCCAATTTGTATGAATGTTTGTGAAACTTTCCCAGACACAGTGGTGCCTTTATACTCTTATCTACCCATGTCTCAAAGAGACTGCTTAGTTAAGAGCTCTGTTTTAAAGAGGAAGAAACTTCTCATTTTGTTTCTAGTAGTCTCATGGCATTGATCAGTGGAATTCTCCCACCTCTGTTACAATCCATGAAGTATATTTGCGTAGACATTTACCTTTCCCCTTCAAAAATAGGCTGTGGATATGCCTATATACTGGGGAACAGCAGACCTGTGGCTTGGACTGAATTTAGTTTCCACTTCTGCTTACCTTCTCCAAGCTATGATCTGTACAATGGATTTTTCCTAGTGTTTCCCTACATCCTCTTTCTATACGCTGATAAGATGCGTCATATAACTACATCACATAACACCCCATCCTTATGCTGAATCCCATGTTAAATTCCACATCCACTCCTTTTCAGACATGTCTCCAGATTATGTGGATTCCTGACTGGTGTTTCATCAACATACTAATTACAGTGTCCTAGCTGTAAGTTAATAAAATAACCTGAATCAATATTTTAAGAACACCTCTTGAGTTGAACCAATGTCCGTGTGATAATCAAGGTACTCTGAACTTCCTTGACTAGACAGCTTGTTCTTCTCTCAAAAAGGCATATTGTTTCCTGGTTTTAATTATCTTAAATTTAATTATAATATGTTTTAGTTATGTAAAACTGGAAACATAATAAAGCACAAAGTACAGTTGGAGAGACAGAATTTTTTAAGAAAAGCGGGCAATGAAGAACAGTTCTAAAATGGGAAAAAATTAATATTAATCATAAATCTAGAATGGAATTCGCATATTATCTCCTGTCATCTAAGGAGTGAATTTTGCTTAAATTTAATGTCAGGGCAAGTTTGTAACTAAATTTAAGATGGAGCTTGATTAGTTCATAAATACAGTTATACAGCGTTGTCTTCTACATTACATAGGATTAGGTTTGTGGTTTAAGGATGACAAATGGTATTTTACCTACTCAAAATATATACATCTCAGATAGTAAAATCTGTTTATTTTCCAAGACTACTTAACGCTGTGTATATAAATACATTAGGCTTCTCCCTGCGTATTTGAATCATTTAACTTGAGTCACCCACACTTGCTTAGAGGTGCCTAATTTGTCTAGATATGTGGATAGCCTCCTAAATTCTCTATCATTCCCAGGAGAAGCTTGGAAAGGTGACCTGGGGATTAGATCTGTGACCCATTTCATCTCATCTGAGAGTGGTCATTACTGTCTCTGACTGATAGCACATTTGATTGGTTATGACATATTAGACCACTGAAAAATATCTGTACAACACTCAAGATAGGTAATTTAAACCTATGTCTTCTCCTTTCTAGGGGAGAAGGAGCTAGGTAATAGAGGAAAAATACCTTTCAAGTAACCAGAACATTAAATTGGAAGGACGCATATCTAATTTTCAAATCAATAATTCTGGATATGGTTTTATCTAATGACAATATGTGTATGTTTTAAGTGTATAATTATTTTCTGGGATTAAGATCTGGGAACTAAGTTCTTCTGCTTGTGGCTAATATCCCAATTGCTGGATAAGATTTGACTTCCTTATTTGCTTGCTCGGTGTAAAGTGCTTTCCCACAAAGTGTTCTGTGGCTTAATGCTTTTTATTACTGCAGTAAGGGAGGCATGAATTCATTCCTCTTAATCTTGTGTCCATCCTTTAATCAGTCTTCCCATTTCTTGAGTGAGTTCTGCTAACAGCAGTTGTTCAGGAGGCAAGAATCATCCTTCCTTTGAAGCCTGTGCTTCAAAGAGAGTAAATAGAGTTAACCTGAAGTACATGAAGGCCTTTTAGATTACTTGTTTGTTTCATATACCCTTGGTAGAAAAAAAAAAGTAAACAGACTGGTTTGCTCTTTATAGGCACCTGTGATTTCTGTGCGTTCTGGGGAAACTCCAACATTTAGCTAGGTATGGTGATTTCCAGCTGCTGTCCTCAGAGGCTGATGAAGCGACTGTGTTGTTGGCTTTCCAGACATGCCCATTTCCTTCCTCTCTTTTTCTATACTTGAAACGAACATTTAGATTACAGAATGAGTATTTGATAATTAGCTTTTTATACAATTCCGTTCCAATACTGTGTCCTGAATTCTCTGAATATCTGCAGTTAACATATTTTAATTGCAAAAGGAATTATTGAAATTATTGAGTTCCTTGGTGTTTACTTTATCTACCTTTGAGGCAAACAGGTAACTTTATTACTTGATAATTATATGTGCTAGTTCAAAGTCTAACAGTTTCAAGCTATCTTTTCAGAGCTCCCTGTAGAGACAGCTAAAGATAAATCTCATTTCTACATCCATATTCTATCATCTGCTCTTTGCTAAATACTTGTTAAGAGAGAAAGAGCGAACTTTTATTAACTGCTGTACAAGATCTGCCCTTCCTCTTGGCTGGCTAGGCTAATCTTTTTGCTCTATTGCATCAAGAATAAACAGATTCACCTTCTTTTCTTTTGCTTTTCATGTCTGTGGTTCCTTGACTCCCTGAAAGGAGCCAGCAGAGATCTGTATTTAGTCAGTGTTTTTCTTTATCACGGAAGATACTATGATTGTCACGTTTAACAGTCCTGAGGATGTTTTCCCTGCAGACTGAGAACACCTTCTTTTCCCTGATAAATATGTACCTGCAGGTTTTTTGCTCATAGTGATTTAATACTGTTGATGCCATCAACCTTGTAGGTGTACCTTTACCTCTATTAAGAAGTCTGATGTAAGACAAAAGCACAGCTGAAAACACTCAGTTATTTAAACTATAACTTTAAATAATTGTTGTTCAATGCATAGCACAAAACCAACTTAAAAATTTTAAAAATCAAATTTCCAAGCCTGGGGTCAAGAAAAGGAGGGTTTTTCTGTTTGTCTGATTCCTGTTTCATCCCAATAATTTCTAAATGACTTCAGACTTGAGAGAAATATCATAGAGGAACAGATATTTGAAACACCATTAAACTACTGCACATATTATGAAAATGTATGTCTTTGCAAATGTTATGGGCAATGGAAAGGTGACAGTGTTGATTTACCTGTAAATAGATACGGGAAACCAGAGAGGAAAGGCTTTCTACGGATATCCCAATTATGGGAACATCTTTAGTTAAAGCTCACAATCAACCATGATACAAAAGCCTTGAGAGGACTAGCTTTAATTCATTCTAATCTTCACAAAAAAATTAATATACTCTGCAATATTTATTCATTTCCTGGCAGAAATATTTCTTAAACTCAGCCATGGACAGAGAAAGTAAATGGTGGCTAGAATTAATTTCAGTATTTAAATTCAGGGAAAAATACATATGTAAATATAAGGTCTTTAAATGCTGCTTATGCAATTACAAGGAAATCTAATTTTGTGTGGAAAATGAGGTTTTCTGTGTGATATATTTTAAGGCGTTGAAATAATTAAATATTAGAATTCATTTATTAAAATATAACATTTAAAAACCTTCATGCATATAATCCCCACTTGCTACATAAATTTTCTGAGTACCTGTTCTTTTATATAATCTTTCATCAAATTGTTATGAAGGAAGGGCAAATAGCGTCACATTTCTTCTTAATAAATATTGGCATGAGTAGCTTCTTCGATCTTCTGTAAAAGTTTATTTATTCTTTGGAAGTCATATAAATTAGGCTAATAGAAAAAACCTTCCTATTGCAAGTTGTAAGTGTGATCCTGTAAAGAATCTCATTTAACTTCAGAATAGTTACTTAAAGGACCAGGAGCTGAGAGGCTGGGCCTCAGACCTCAACATTCAATGGACATCCAAACAAGAAACTTAATCAGGGGAAAAAAAATTTGCAAAAATTAATTTATGCAGGTGCAAATTTGGAGTAGATGATAGCAACCAATAATGTTACAACTAAAAGTATTCACAGAAACAGAATGATTTGGGTTGGAGAGGACTTCTAAAGATCATCTACTTCCAACCCCCTGCAATGGGCAGGGACACCTTGCACTAGAGCAGGTTTTTCAGAGCCCCCTCCATCCTGAACGGTTCCAGGCATGAGGCATTCACAGCTTCTCTGGGCAACCTGTGCCAATGCCTCACCACCTTCACAGTAAAGAATTTCTTCATATTATATAATCTAAACATTAAATATGTAATTTAAACTCTTCCAGCTTAAAGCCATTACACCTCGTCTTGTCACTACATGCTACTGTCACTACACATATATTGGAGACCCCAGAACTGGGTGCAGTACTCCAGGTGGGATCTCAGGAGAGCAAGGTAGAGGGGGAGAATCCCCTCCCTCGACCTGCTGGTCACACTGCTTGTCATGCAGCCCAGGATAGAGTTGGCTTTCTAAATTGCCAGCGCACATTGCCAGCTGAACACCATCCTGATGTTTAGACTTGTTTAGGTATGCTTATGTAACACGAATGCATCCAGAATGCTGCTTTCAATTTTGGATTCCAACAAGTACCGATAAATTAGATGGTATTTGAGCACGAGTAATAAACATTACTGGACTCAGTGACACTTCCATGGTTTTTTTTCTGCTAAATGAGAACAGAAATTTATACCTTGGTAGAATTGCAAGCACAGAAAGTGTATGAAATCTATAAATACCTGAATGTTGCGAACAATGAGAATAAGAATTAATGCATGTAATCTGAAAGTACAGAGGAACAAAACTCAGAGGGAAAGAGGGAGAATTGACACATTTTTCTGTGTGTGAGATGTAGTTGGTTGTAGAAGAGTTTACCCAAGAAATTACTGGAAATCCCCTATGTAAAATGATGATATTTGAATGGGACTGTTTCTGTGCTGTTGAATATTTAATAGCATTTCAGTTCAAAAGTAAACAGCTTCTCTGTAGATATTAATACCTTTTTCCTGCAGCATGGCTCTTCAAACATGTTAAGTAGCATAAATGGCAGTAGACAGGGAAAAATACTGTTTCTGTGCCTTGGCATTTTTTGCAACAAATCCTCTTCTCAGGAATTTCACTGTTCACAAGGGGGGAAATTCATCTACAAAGAAGCTCAGCTAGTAATAATAAGGTGATTATTACACATCTTTATATCCCACTTGATAGTTGGTATATCTTAATTCTTTCTTTAAGACTGTGAAAAAGAAAATCAAAACCAGTAATCTGTCATTTGTGGATTTGGTATCCAAGCATAAAATGCATTCAGGCAGTTGGTATCATAGGATAAAGTGCAGCGAAAATTTCCTTTTTTAATATGTGACTCATTCGTGGCTCCTCCAGTGCTAACATCACTTCTTGAAATCTCTAATAATGTTTTGAGGCACAAAAAGCTTCCGATAGTCATTGTTGACACCTGTTATTTATTTTAGTGAGTACTAGTTAATATAGTGTGTATCACTGGTGAATTAATATACAGGAACTGCATTGTGTGACGTTTCTTAGTCACTGCCATCTGTACATTGGTCTCATTACTACTGTAGATTCCCAGCATCATTTATTATTTCATTAGCATTCAATTTCCTTCTCAGATTAATCAGTAAGATCAACACAACACCCAGACTGTTGTATTCCCCCTCCTTCCTTGCCTCACCAGTGCACAGCAACTTATTTATTTCATTTTTGGCACATCGTAATTTAATATTTACCAGTAGTAGCTCGGTACCAAAGGAATAATTATTTCTTAATCGCTTTGCCTTCAGGGGGTTCTCCTCTTGTGTCTGGGGAAAAAAGGGCAGGCTTTGGTCACCGGGGGCGAGCGCGTCTGCGTTTCCTTTGTAAGGACAGCTCTGTTGTTAGGGCAGGGCACTGTGTGTTGAATTCTAATGCCTTGGTGCGAGGGCCAGCCCTGTTTTGGAGCTGCCGTGGGAGGTGTTGGCTGCGACGAACAGTGCCCCAGCCCGGGGGCTCCCTCGACGGGAGGAGTTCTGGAAGTTGGCAGGGCACTGCCGATGGGGAACACAGCAGTTCAGTGCCGTAGCCAGGGTGAAATCACCTTATCTGCCCGGTACCTACCAGGTTGCTTTTCTTAGCAGCTGGGAAGTTCAGGTACCTATTCCTTAAATATTTATCATTTACTGCCAGGAAAAACTGTTCGTTCAAAAGCAAGTGGTTTTATCTGTGCAACAGAAATATACTGGCATTGATTTTATTTGCATTTGGCAAGTTTTATAAGATTGTTATAAAATTGATATGTGCGTTAAATAGGTCTTATCCTGGACTGGTAAAGGACTATGTAACAAAGGTAACTGTTAATGTGTAGAATATATATTTTCAAGGAAAACTGTAGAAAATTTTCAGAGGTTGCATGTTATGATATGCTAAAACCACAGAAACTGTACCCTTAGTTCTGGTACTAAGGTTTTGATTTTAAATTAACATTGGATTAGTTATCTGTCTCTGTCAAGGCTATAATAAAGAGCTTTTGTTGCAATCCATCATAGGGCTTTTGTGTTATACACCATACACAGAAACTGTTAACAGGAAGACGAGATTAATGCAGAGAGAAAAAATGTCATCAGATAAAACATAGGTCTCAAAAAGCAATTTCAGGTCCCATACTATGTTATGCTTTAATACATTTTTAGCCTTTGGGGAACAGAGGAAAACTTGTAATCAAAAATTAATTTGAGCATTCTTGGCTGCACCTAAATTAGAACCCAGGATACTTCCAAAATTGTTTTTAATCAAATGACCTGACAGGAGCTCACTAGGAGAAAATTAATGAGTACAGGGTATTCTGAATAATATTTAGTAATGCTGGTAAGAAATTTTGCAGCTCTTTTTCTAATCTTACATGTAATAATTTAAAAGATTTCTGTTTCAAGGTAGCTGCATGTGTCTGTCCAGGTTTGTTATGCAAATATATTGTTCATCTGTTTTATATTTTTAAAATAAGCTTCTTCAAAAAGCTTAGTAGAAAAGCAAGTGCAAGGAGTCACTGTTTTTTTCTTGATTAATATCCTAACAATGAAGTGCAATGTGGTTCCATATGACTTAAATATTTCTCCATTTATATATGGACATATGAATAATGTAATTAATTTTTTAGTAAACTATCATTACAGCTTATGCCTCTTTAGGGATAGTGATTCTCATCTCTTCTATGAACTATTCACAAGATTGATTTTGTAAGTATTTGCTGTAGTTCAATGCTGCAGTTTCAATATTGGAAGGTAAAAAATTGGTGATTAGTATTTTGTGACTTTAGGATTTGGATTTGAAGAATGCAATTTTATTCTATTCAGTTTCTGATTACTGTTTTGTAAACTTAAAATATGACAGGTTATGAAGGAATTGGATCATCATATATGTAACTAAAGTTTTAGTTTAAAGCTACTAAGAAGTAGAATTGTAAGGAAAACCAAAAGCAAATACCAAATAATTCCCATCTAATATCTGGAAATCCTTAGTGTTGTTATTTTATTTTTTAAATATACATAGGAAGGCTTTTTAGTCAGAAATTTTATTCTTTGTCTGTTCTGTGTTTTCTATGTTATATATATATTTTGGAAGTAAGTTGTTATACCAAAAAAAGTTTATTATAATTTTTTATTTCTATTTTTGCTTAGCGTACTTATTGTGAAAGAAATTTGTAAGTTTAAATGTTTCTTGTTGTAGACATGCTAAAGAGTGTCATGTCTAACTTTTTTCATTTAATTTTGTCTATAAACCAGAAATGTAACTGGCTTAGTGCCTTATTTCCTCCAGCAGTCCTGCTGTTCAGGGTAGTAGTGTTCAACCTGATTTATTTTAATGCGTTTTTTTTTTTCCAAGAGCAATTTGAATTGAATAGCTTCTTTATTAAGATGAACAGAGATGTTTTTACAATTATTAGCAATACAAATAACTGCAGGTATGATGGCTGGATTTTTTTTTCCTGTTTTTTCTGTTGATATGTTAAAGTTGACATGAGCGACTTACATTTAAAAGACCGTTAAGATGGAAGCTGTTGGAAGTGTGAAATAAGGGAATTAACATGGTGAAAAGAATTAATGCATAATAAATTGACAAATCAGTAGGTACTTGTTTATATTCTGGAAAATCATAGGTGAAAACAAAGGAAAAAACTTCAAGCAGAGTTTAGCCTTGTAGAAAGAAACTATCTTGAAAAGCCACAGTTAGTGAGCTGCTGTGCTCTGAGTTCTTTGTGTTTGAGTTCCACTTCACTAATAGGAATTCTGCTTAACAATAGGGATGAAATTTGCAAAATCCACATGATGTGTATTTAATACTATTGTATTTTGCACTTGTATTGGGGGGAAAAGCCCCCAGTATTGAGCTGCATATTCTCTCCTTGTGTTTGGGATACCTTATGTTTTTACTCTGTACACATAATGGGAGTGAAATTTTTCGTTAGGGTTTGAGGACAGGAGAGTATAAATGTATGGTTATATCATTTATATAATGTATAAATGATGGTTACAGGCTCTCTCACCTGCATGCTGGGACAAGAGGGACCAGTGGCAGCACAAACAAAACACAGGTGAGAGTGAGGACACTGAGGAAAGCCCAAAGCTATACAGCGGGTTGTAGCCAGAGGTGGACTTTAAATGATTTTCCCCAGCAGAATGGGAAATGGTATGGAAGCCCCCAGGGCTGAACTCAGTGGGTAAAAAGTGGTTGCTGCGTGCTATTTTGTTACATAGAGCTCATTGACTTGACCCAGATTGCAATTTCACTTGCTGAAATTATGCTGGTTTTTCCTCTAAAACCTTCCTTGTAGTTATGAACTGGTATGTCAACTTTCTCCCCTGAAATGTTGCTGCTGTTTCTATTAATGAAGTTGTACTTGTTGCATTGCTACTAGAGTCATATTTTGCAGTGTTACCCATACTGAGAATTCTGCTATTGCTGCCATCACCAGTCATCTCAGTGACAATAACAATTTAAGATTTTTTTTAAAAGCTGATTTATCACAGATAAAGCTCTCATAAATCAGCATATAAATTACTAATCACTCAATTTATTTCCACCCATAACTTGCCAAAATTGCCTTCATTTTTATTATACTACTTCATTACAGTCATAACCTATAGAGGGCTGAAAATACAATTTTTTTCCCCAGTGTAAAAATTATTGCACTTTTTTCATTTGTATAAACTTATAAATTTTGACAAGTAAGTAGATGTGGCTGTGGTTTGTGTCTGTAATCACATCCAAATTGATTTTGAAATATTTTTTTCATGTGTTTTAAAGATGAGTGTGCCTCTGTGTGTGCAGGTGTGCACACATGCATGGGGGAGAGATTGTAGTCTTGAGATACACATCTGAGAGAAATTTGGCTGGATGGTAATACCTGAAAAGTAATTTTTTAGCTCTGTCTATAATTAGCCTTAGAGATTGAATAGAACTCAAGTCCTACCCATTTTTGTGACTGCGTTGTCTTTTCTGCTTATGTGATATGACAGATGTGCTGAGATGATTACAGATTGTTCTGTAAGAGGAAAATACTAATTGCCACAGACAATTAAAATGATACAGCAGTCATTATTAAATACAGAATAAAAATTACAAATTATTTAAAAATATTTTTATAGTTATATGAGGTAGATTGGTTTTTACAATCTGTTCATTATTATCTTGCTAATGTTACTGAGACAGAGCCTTCAGTGACATATTAATCTATCCCTGAATAGTCTTATCTTCAGTTCAGCAACAGAATATTTAGAGACTGTTTTGAGAGATTGCTTGTTGATATTACTTGAGGAACAGTATTTTTTACATTTGTGACTACAGATAAAATATGAAACATTTTGTTAGTGACTCTGTGGTTTAATTAAAAAATAAATTATCTACTTCCTTCCTATGCCCTATAGAGACATTGCTTCTTAAGTTGACCAAACTATCATGACCAGTGACAGGACTCAAGGAAAGAGCATGAAGCTGGGTCAGACGAGGTTTAGGTTGGATATCAGAGGGTTATTGAATACTGGAAGTGGTCACAGCACCAAGCCTGTCTGAGCTCAGGATGCATTTGGACAATGCTCTCAGGCACATGGTGTGATCCTTGTGGTGTCCTGTGCAGGGCCAGGAGTTGGACTTGATGATCTTGATGGGTCCATTCCAACTCGGTATATCCTATGATCCTGTGATTCTATAAATGTGTAGCAAATTTTTTGAAGACAGTCTAGTATAGGAGGTCTTAAGATGTAAACTCTTCATTTTACACTCATTCTTAAACAGCAGTGATGTCAACATCAGATTCTAGTAATATATTCTGCATTTTTTGCATGTTTTTTAGTTACAAAAAGGTCATCTCTTCCTAATTACTTGCCGTTAGAAAAGTTTTTGAAATTGAGTTGCAGAAGACTGAGATTTGAGGGAAGTGTTCCAAGGAGATCTTCCATTCTGTGATATGGTTCATAATGGAAAGTATTTCAAAACTGTAATTTTAACACATTTCTGTTGAATTGTCAATTTAAGATGTCAGTTGTCATCTTGTCAGTTCCAAGATGTATCCTCTAAGGGATGTTAATTGCCTGTAGAGTTTAAAAATCGTTATGTTGACTCGGCAGTAGGTGGTAGTGGCCTACTTTGTTGAAGGACACTGCACTGTAGGTGTCTGTTTCTTCTTAAGCTTATGCCTGCACCTTGATCTTGCCATGAGAGCTGCAGAGAAACAAGCTGTATGAAGTCTTTGCACATTGCCTTTCATAGTAGAGGTGTGCACTATAAAAGCTTCATCTTTGGAATTTCTGCAACTGATGTAGCATATGATGTCTTGGAGTATAATTAGAAGAAAATTTGCCAAGAGTATGAGCTTGTTTTTTTAACTGATATAATTCTGATTTTACCAGATTCATTAACACATTTAAGATTTTTTTTATTAGCTACTTTCATTCTGTCCCAAAGTCTGTATAGCGTAGATGCAGTTAGTACATGATTATGTAAGCAAATATAAAAACTATTGTATATTCTGTTTATGTTTCTAAGGGTGAGTGGGGGAAGTGTTAAATTGATTGCTGCATTTCAAGCTGTGGTCTGTTCTGCCAGCAGCTAGAACATGATCAATTAAATGGGGCATATGAAAGGCATTGCTGTTGCACATTGTTAAAGGAAAATTACAAGTAATATTGTAATATTGAGGCCTAAAGATGTACTACAGAAATGGCTGGAATTAAATTTAACTTCATGAAAGGAAGGGCATTCAGTGCTGCATTATTGGTATATTATAGAAAAATTATAGATTAATATCTTTCATTAATGCTAAGACAATAATGACACTTTTAGTAAGGATGAAATGTAACCTAATCAGAAGTAAACTTTGATTAAAAAGCCACATGATCATGAAATTTCATTAGTCTTCTGAAAAAGAAACTGAAGTATAATTTAATTACCAGTTAAACTGTTGGACAGTTTTTCCCACCTTAATGTTATGCTTTCATTCCTGCTTGTCTTACTGTACTTGCTAGAAAACTTGAATTGTTACTGTGAATACTGACATTTCAGATTTTTCACAAGCTGCTACTAAGCCACGTAACATTTCTCCACACATCTTGCAGTTCTCAAATATTTCTACAGGAGCTTGTTGAAGGGAAAATGGTAGCTGTTTTCCTACATATGTGCTCCCCAGGGCAATCTCTCAGCACCCACAGCAGGGTGACACTGTCCTGTTTGGAGCAGGTGGCTGTGGGCACAGGGGTAAGTGTCCCAAGAGTAGGATTCTCAGCTGCTGCCAGCAGTGTTTGAGAAGTATGAGACAGAGGTAGAAGAGTATCACTCACTTTTAAGACCTCTAATAGCTGAAGAGGGCTGTGCAACACACTCAACAACGTGTCTTTTTGAAAAGAAGTGTGGCCAAATCTCATTAAGGCTGTTCTTCTGAAAACGTATTAATTAGCTCTCATTAGTGCCATTGTTATGCATTTTTTTTCAAGTAATAGGAAATAATTGAAAAGCAACTAGAGCTTTTTACGTAATTCCTAAAAAATCAGGTATCAAAGCATGGTAACCTAACCAAAACATTAAGCAGGTGTTATGTACACACATTTGTATTCTGTACTCCTACCTGAAGCACATATGAGGAGGGTGAGTTTGTGCCAGCCGTTGTGAAACTGAAGTAGTGAAGGGGTTTGCAAAGAAGATTAGAGTTGGCTTCTCAAGTGGATTCAGTGCTTCAAAGAATGTATAGGAAGTGGGGCAGAAGAGTTTTCGATAGTGTACCTCTATGAAAGAGATTGGCATCTCTTTGTAAAGAGGAGTTTCAGTTTAAGATCACTATAAAGTACTTCCAGATAACTGGGTGTAAACTGGTGCTGCTTCACTTAGTAAAAACTGCCTCAAAAGATTTATGTGGGATTGCAGGGAAGAGGAGGTAGTTGTGTCTGAGGATTGCCTTGCCTTCCTGAGTTTTGAGCTGGGAAGCAGCGGGGCTGAGGAGAGGGAGACCTGTGTGTCAGGAGGAGAGCTGTAAACCTCTGAGTAGGTGTCATGTAACCTTTCAGTCGAGGGATCCTCTTATGCACTGACAAGCTGCTTCTCTCTTCTGCCTGGCTGGGATTATGAACACTTCGCAGAGTTTACTTGGGAATGACATGGTAACAGGATTTCATGATCGAGGAATGAATTTTTCCTTTGCTGCCCCAGGGGCTTGGGTAATGCATGGTTTGGTAGCAAGTGGTGGTGGGGAAGTGTGGTTTTTTTGTGTTTAACCTAAAGGATATACTAGACTGTAACAATGCCTTTTTTTGTTTTTTTCCTCTTCACAGCTCTAAAGCTGCGTATAAATATAGTGATTTCAGAATTTTTCACCTTTCTTATTAAGAACTACGGTAGGAAACATCTTTTATAGGAGAGAAGAAATTCTATGGGTACAGTAAAGTTCCATTTACTGTCACACACCTGTTGCTCTCTGTGCTGGGATCACTAAATTAACTTGGGCAGGAATCATGAAGACCTTCTAGTGGTTGCAACAAACTGCAAAGAATATGAGGTCCATAGTGGACAAATTACCAGCAGGTACTTTTGTATGCAGCATCCTGTGGCAATGAGTTCCAGAATTTATTAAACACTGTGTAAAATACCTTTTCCTTTGTCTTAAGCATGCTTGAGTGATATTTTCCTTTGTTATCTCCTTGGCTTAATTTTTGTGGGAATTGGGTATATATTCTCTGTTCAGGCTTTGCATAGTTTTCAAACATGATGCATAATTTCAAAGGTGTCAGTTATATCTTGTGTCGTTTGTTTCCCTTCCAAGTTTATTCCTGTTGGAAACTATTCCTTTTACCATACTTACTATTTCCACTGCTCCCTTTTCTTGTTATGCTGTATGTTTTTGTAGGACAGCCACAACGGCATTATTCAGATATTAGAAAGCATTGAAATTGTGAAATTTTTCTGTGAAAATGTTTTTTTTTACATACTTGTTTGGACCATTTTTAAAAGACTTGTCTACTGTGCTGTTTATACAGCAGTATCATTAAAGCAGTAATCAAGAAAGGGCTCAACTCTGGAATTAATATTTAATTTCTTCTGTAGAACATTGCTCATGTATCATTTGTTGTGTTTCTTTGACAGTGACAGAATGGTTCCTTTATTTTCTGGTGGGGAACTGTGATAACAAACCTGTAGTTAAGGGTTTATAAACACTTTTTCATTGCTTCTATCTGAGATAATGTTCAGATTTGCACTTTTTATTTTATTTAGTTTCTGTGTAACAGCTAACTTTTCAGTACTTGGATGTTTAGCGACTAGGAAGATTTGGGGTATTTCTAGAAAATAAAAATAAGAATAAAACCCTGTTCTTATACTTAACCCTGCCCCATGCACTCTTCCATAATTTTTACTGTTAATATTGAGAAAATAGTTACACAAGTTTAAGAACTGTATAGTATTTCCCTTTAGCCAGTGACCATAAGAATCATTTTTATTGACTTTTATCCTTCAAAAACATAAAATATTTTTTGTTGTTCTCTCAAGAAAATAAGGGTGGTAGACATGATGTTAAAATGCAATGAATGGCATCTAATCACATCCTGGCGACACAGAGGTGTTTCTCAGGTAGATTTAAGGATCCTGCCTGCGTCACTCAGGTACGAGTCCTGGCTTCAGTGAAAGAATATACTCCCAGAAAACATGGCAAGGAGAAATCTAAGCAGTCTTCAAGGGGAAAGTACTCCATTACAGTTGCCTTTGACTCTTAATTCACTATGCCATTCCATGTCAACAAAATTTCAGCTCTACCACCATGGCCTTGTGTTATTCTTATGCAAAAAATCTCTCAGTTTTGACCAAGTAAGAATAACAGTGTCTCAATATATACTGTAGGGAGGATGCATTCTGTGACTCAACATGAAGCCTGGCTTGCATCCTGAGAACATTTTGGGGTAAAACTTCTAAGCAGAGGACAGATGGAACTGTGTCAGGCTGTCTGGTTGAGGGACTGGGATTGCATAGAGGTTATGTTGTGGAAAACTTGTTTGCCTTTCAGTCTGGAGAAGTTTACTGTGGAGACTTTTGTATTTGGAAGACACATTCTTAAATTAATTTATTGTCAGTAGCAGTGTAAGTGTGGAAGGGAAGCATCTTCTCTTTTCTTACCGTGACTAGGTATGTTTTAGAAGTGATGTTCAAATTAGAAGGGTGACTCCTGCTAGTAACAGGACAAAATGAATAAATCATATCTACCTTTTGAGTGTAATAGACAACTAGTTTGACTTTGACCTCATAATAAAGGGAATTTGTTGTTGGACTTTGCTTGGCCTGAATAAGGAAGTAGTTCATCAAGAACTCAATCTTTCTTTAATGGGTTTGTACTACAAAGATTTTCCCGTCTTTTTTTTTGGGGGGGGGGGGAATAAAAAACCTGAACTGTAAAAAGTTATTTCTTCACTGAAATCTCAATCGGGTAAGGATTTAAAGAGAGAGAATGAAACAAATCTTTCTTTGGGCAAAGAAAAAAATATTTATGTACTCACAGAGCAATGAATTCTATCAGTATTATGGAGCTATTTTTATCTTGTTAGGATTAGTTGATTTAACTTTACGCATAACCTAAATTTAAAATATAATTAGACTTATAACAGTATCGTGTCTCTTTCCTTTGCAGGTGTGCTGGTCCTCTGATACATTTCAGAATGCCGCTGGTAAAAAGGAACATAGACCCCAGGCACCTGTGCCACACCGCTCTGCCCCGAGGTATCAAGAATGAATTGGAATGTGTCACCAACATCTCCTTGGCAAATATAATCAGACAACTGAGTAGCCTAAGTAAGTACGTTGTCTTAATAGCTGTATTTGGAACTAATATATTTTACAGTCACAGTTTTTGTGTTTGAAGTACGAACACTTTTTCAAATTCTCAGTTGAAAATTGTCACTGAGTCTTGAATGTACTCCTTTCGTGGCTAGTGACTAGCATGGACTTCTGTGAAAGAAAGCTAGGAATTTTTCTAGCGACATGTCTTAAAACAATTCATCCATATATTTCTGTTACCAGTAGAAGATGACAGAAAAAGATAGCTGGGAGTTAATGAAGTCAGTAATTGCCAACCTCAGAGCAATTCTTGAGTAGGGAATGTGACATAATGAGGAATATATCATTGGTTACTTAATTCACTTAACTTAAGCCCTTGGTCATGTTGTTGTCATTCAGAAAAAAAATGTAGTTACCTTCTGAAATAATAAACCCAAAAATGTAATTATTACATAGTATTTCAGACAGTTAATGATTTTTCTTCCTATTCTCCCTTCTGTCAACAATTGTACCCTTGGTGCATTTGAGAGGAGTGAATACTTCTCAAACTGTAGAACTGTGAGGGAGTTTTGCTGAAAAGGCTTTAAGTTACAGCAACTTAAATAAGTTGTCGGATGAACCAGTATGATAACATTTTGGATTTCCAATACTACAGGTGCTTTTTAACCACTAGGACATTAGTAAGACTATCAACACATTAAATATTTAAATGTGCATTTATGTACATCTACAGTGTGAAAAGTCTTTCAGTGTCATCATTATCTTAGTCATAGGTAATGTAGACTAATTTCTTAATTAGATTGATTTAATTATTGGTTTGACAGTAAGCCTGTTGTGGCAGCCTTTTAAAGCTGTTAGGATGCCATTAGGTGGAAAACACTAATTGAGGACACTGAATTATGCAATTGAGACAGGAATGCTTACAGCACGTAAATATGACCATTATTAATATACCTGCAGTAACAAAGGAAGTTAACTATTTAAATACTTTCCAGTGAACCAAGAGCAGGTCATATTAGGATGCAGTATATGGTCATCATCTGTAGTTTTGCGTCATTCTGACAAAAGCCCTTCTCAGACTAGTGGCTCGCGTCCTAGCTTCCCCTTCCAAGTCACTCTTACTGGTATTACATTATTTTATTTTTGTTTGCTTGTTTTAAAAAAATCTTATTTGATTATATGCTTCATCTGGGGGAATTTCCTTTTGTAGGTGGCAAACCAAATTTATATTTGATATTTTCATTTGGAAGTATCATTTGACCTTAAACCCAACACCAACTTCTGGCTCAATATCATGGTCTCAGGTTGACCTATTGAGATTCAGCTGCCCTTGCTATGTTTTCTTGGTATACAGAGCTTGTATCCGACACTATGTGTACAGCTGCTTAGGAGGAGGTCTGGATGAAGCAATACCAGAACAGAAAGAACTCAATTAAAGGGAAAAAAAAGAATTGAAGAATATCTATTGAATGCTCCCACATATGTTACATAGTTTGCCTAATGTGTAGCACTGAGAAACACTTGCAAGGGAATGTGACTGTAATTACGTATAACTCCTTTTGTGTAAAAAGAATGTGGTTCTTACATGAAATATGCATAGTTGGGAATGAGCCTAAATTAGCTGTTTTCACTTGAGACGTGTTTCTGTCATGAACTGGTGACTCACTAGTGGTCAGAAACGCATGCAATCTTGGATATGACAAGGAAGGTAAAACAGAAAGGAAAATGCATTTGTTTACTCTGGAACAGCAAGCCCAGAATAGGTAATTGTGAATTCTTTAGAAGTTAAACACTAATGAGCAGAACCTGTTATTTCAATGTTTTGTTCTTCCTTCTAAATAGCATCATGGTGTTTGTAGGTCTTCTACAGGCAGTGTTTATACCAAATGAACAAAGTTTTTAGTTTATACTGTTTTTAGTTTATACTGTGTATGTTTTCAAAAAAAAACAACACATTTTTCCTACAATTAAAATAGGACATGTTTTGCAAAACAGTCCTTATTTCTCAGCAGTGTTAAGGATTGCTCTATAGAAATGGAGATCATGTTACAAAGGTGTGAGTACCTGTGAAAGTATTTTGTTTCAGAACTCTTTTAGTTTTTCTGCCTTTTTATGGTAGTAGCAATACAAGTTCAAAAATATTTGGGAGTTCTGGCATAGGAGTTTTGTCTCTCATGTTTAAACCCGAATAACCAGTCTTCTCTTGGCGTGTCACTGTTACGTGCGTGCAGCAAGGCCTGCTGACATGCAGATAAATTTCAGTAGTTGCCTGTGAGTCACAGCCAGCAGGCATGGTTTCGCAGCAGTCCCCTGGCAACGAGCTTCTCTGCAGTCCTTCGCTTTTTGTTTTCTGTGAATAATGTGCATGTTTGAGAATCAGCCTTTAAGTTGTAGGTGAAATGAGGCTTTACTCTGAGGGTGGAAATTGGTTGGATAGGGTTTCATTTCCTTTAAACTGGAGCTGCTTTTGCTTTTGATGGTAAAGTTATGGAAATTTAAATGAATGGTCTTTGACCTGATTAATAATCGGTCATCTTTTCCTCTAAAATTTTTCATTTACTGGTCCTCAAATAGAGGATCAATCTTCTGCCATTATGGTTATGACTCTCATGATCAACCATTCTTACCCCTTCTTCTAACATGATTTGGCGAAGGAGTGCTCTCTTGGAATTGGAGCCTCCAGTACTTTAAACGAGACCGAAATCCCTTATCGAGAAAAACTAAGTGTAGAGTTTTGTCATGTATGTTGTTAGATCTCCATTCTTGGAGACATTAACTACTTGACTGGATTAGTCAAGCAGCTGGATCTAATTGGATCTGCTTTGTGCAGGGTGTTTGTCTAGATGACTTCTGAAGGCCTTTTCAACCTGAACAGGACTTGATGATCTTTGATACTATGTTTAAGTTATATATGCAATAAGAAACAATACCTATTAAATGACAGGAATTCTGATTTCCTGTGTTTTAATATAAAATGAAAAGAGATTTACACCAGTATGTCAGTGATAGCTGCTATGTATTTTCATACAAATTGCCAACCCTTTCATAGCTTATTTGACGTGTTGCTTTTAATTGTTCAGTTTGAGAAATTTTTTGACCTTTTAAAAGAAGTAGAGATGAGAGGACGAAATATTAATTTCTGCTTCAAGTGATAATCCTTGCCTTTCTCCCTGGAGCATGAAAACACATCAGTCTGTCTTGATAAAACATAAAAAGTTACCAGTAAGTGAATTTTTCCCTGCTGTCTATTCCCAGTCTTCTCTTACTTCATAAAAGGATCTGCGTTCTGACAGCTTTTCTTTGCACTGTGGCAACAGAAACTCTCTGGACAACAGCAACAGCTGTTTTAGTTTCCTAGCCATTCTTCCCTGTATTTCTTGCTTTCTGACAGTATCTGCTTTGGAGAAGATACTAGGTGCTTACCTATTTTTTTCAGCAATATTGCATATGCATTAGTACTCCCGTTCTGCCTGAGTTGGTGTATGTTGGTGTATGTCAGGCCATAACATTCCCGCGTACGTGAAACACAAGTGATAGCATTGTGTAGCTGTGCCATTGTTAGAAGATGGATAAATTGTTCTATTGTGTACATGTAGCCTCCTCATTTTGTTCACGGCTATTGGCCAATCTTGGTTTTCCTTTTATTCAGCTGTTCCCTCGACACAGAATCTCAGTACCACATAAGAAACCTAACTGATGGGGTTTGTTCTTGGCCCTGGTCTCTGACACCTCCGTGTAGAGGGAGGAGAACATTTCTCCTTTTGAGTATGTTCCTTTACTGAATATTTATATTGCAGGCATTCAGAGTAAACCTTTTATTCAATCATAGCAAGATGTCATTCCCCATTTTTTTCTTTTACCTCTGCATAAAGAAGGAGACTGCTGAATAACTCTTTGCCAAGCTGGAGTGCTTTTTATGTTAGTGAAAATGATTTTCACTTGACACTGAACCTTCAGTAGCCTTTTCCCTCTTTCTATCTTTTCTATGTAGTATTTCCTATTTTTACCGTGTTCTTCTAATTCTTTCTTTTCCTTGCTCCTTATTTGTTAGTTTTCAGGAGTGAAAACTTGACTTTAGAGCAAATTATTTCTCCCCCTTGTTTTTTCCTCTCAGACTCGCTTAACTTCTCTTTCTTATTTTTTGCTTACCATGCCATCCCCTAGAGGGTTTTAAATGCTGTTCACCTTGTGAGAGACACTTTCTCACCTCAGGAAAACCTACAGTTTGCCATAGCTTAAGATGTTAACATTCAGTAAGTAGGAAATGTTTCTCCAGAAATACTTAGCAGTGAGGTGTCTGGAGTGCAACTGATCTTTAGAACCAGGCCTCTTCAAAAACCAGTCTCTCTCTTCATCCTGTAGGGACAACATCTTCAGCAGATGGTAAGGTTGAATGATTGCATGATTGGAAGTAAGTCTTCACAGATCTTCAGCCAGAGCTTCAGTCAGCATTCCAGAAACAGCAGAACCCCTCTGGCGAGCCCTGCCATGCAGATCCTCCTTCTCAGCGTGCTCAGAAGCATGTTCAATATTCTCTGTGAATTTTCTTCATTAGTCATTCCTCTTTCTTCATTATTACTACAATTGCCAGGGAACACTAGAAAAAGTGTTCTTCGGTACATGGGGTAAAGAAATTGATGGACTTGAAAACTAAAGACTAACTTAGATTGAGAGACCCCCATCCCCAAAGACTTTGTCTGATTTCTTGATCTTGTGTCCCTAGCAGTAGTGGTATTGGCAAAGTGATGCTCTTTTGTGTCTGTCTCAAATGGTAATGAGGGGATGAACAAATGGTCAGTAATGTCTCATTGAAAACAACTGTGTTAGCAGAAAAGAAGTCCTGCCTGTCGTTAATTCCTTCCTACATAGAGCAGTGAATTTGGGTGATATTAGAAAGGAAAGGAAGAGCAAGACTTCCCTATGAAATGATCTTTAGACTAGTACCTTCAACACAAGTTCAGCTCTCATCAGTCCCTTTCACAGATTTCTGAATGCGTAATGGATAATCTCAGCCAATTTACTTGATGATGTCCTCACTGGGAGGTAACAAATGATATCACAGACTATCATGGCTGAAGAATTTTGAAGTCTGATTTTTTCTTTTTGGATGTCAACAAGAAGCTTCAGACTTGCTCCAGATATGACCTTTAACAAAGTTTATTTGATACTTTTGATCAGTCAGGTTGTCTGATAAATGCCTGTGTCAATTTTCCTGACTAACGGAACCAAGTTGTCCCTTCAATACTCTGACACTCTGTTATAACCCTTAAATCCAATCCTTGTGGACTGCTCTTACACCCTCATAATGAAGGTTCCTAGTTAGCATCAGTGCTATGTATTTAGTACATGGTTTTTCAGAGCTTGCTCAGGCATAGCCACTGAAATTCTCAAGGATCTACCAAGGTTCTTATCTCCAGGTTCACTCTCCTAGCTTTTAGTCTGTCTCCTAGTCACTGAGCTGTGAGATTGAAATGATCCTGATTAGAAAAAAGTCTAGACTTTTAAGTGAAACTCAGATATACCTTATTTTTGCTAAAAATTAGATTATGTTGTGAAGAACTGAAGCTGCATCAACAGGCAATAGATATGTTAAATTACATGTCAGAATTAATGGAGGAGGACTTAGAATACCTTTCTTATTTTGCTTTATAGAAAGACCTGGATTATATATAGTTAGTGGCTTATGTGGTAAGTAATTATCCTGAAAAAATATTTTCTAATGAATACACTATATTGTGTAGGAAGGAACTATTCAGTAGTGAATAATGTAATTTGGCATAGTGTATTGGGAAAGAATTGTGCAGTGGGACATGAGACAGATTTTACAGCTGCTCTTGTTCTGTGCTTTTACTTTTTAGTAAAGTGTACCGGGCAAAAATACTGTTTAGTTTTTGAATGAGATTGAAATAATAGAAATCAAGGAATGATAGAGTATAGGTGGGTAACAGACTGAATTCTTAGCTTATTCTTTCAGATATTTTGTCTGTTTCTACGTATTTTTTAAAAATGACCAAACCTATATTTTTAAACGGTAATATTATTTTGTGGTTTGTGTATTTCAATATATCAAAATATTTACTATTTCAATATTAAAATAATGTTTATTAATATTAAATTTAATGACATAACACTTCATTATACTTTGCACTTAATAATCTCACCACATATTTAACATAATACATATTTTTATAATTAATTTAATGTTGGATTTGATTTTGTTTGTGTAAATGTTAACACCCCCCTAACACTATCTCTAGAAGTGTGATGGATTATTTAAGGCTAAATTAATTAAGATTAATACTTTTGGCAATATTGGTCTTATTTTGGTTTTCGTGTTTGCTGCATCTTGCGTTGGCCTGAGTTTTACCAGTCATCCTTGTGAATTTCTGAAAATGATGCTGTTTTGTGGCACTGGGCACTGGTAGGTGCTCAGTTTATTTGTCCAGATAGATACATAAAATTTAGCCCATGTTTCCTATAGGCTGCTGATGCCATAACTGATCTGTGGGATGCTGTTTCAGGTTGAGATGTTGAAGGGTTTGGAACTCTTTCTTTAACAATGCAAAAGGATGACAAAGAAGTGACTTCTTCCACACATCTTACTCCTTGTCTGAGAGCATGTAACTAAATCTGATGGTAACTGATCTAGTGTTGCAAAATGATTAATTTAAATGCCCTTTCCTTAAGGTTTGCTAACAGATACATCATTGAGAATGCTGTAGTTCAGGTGAAGTTGAGGACTGGAGTTTCAAGGACACTGCTCACGTATGCCCTGACCCTGCAGCCTGTTAGTGTGGTTCTAAGAACTTGTACAACACAAATATAGGTCTTTTAAGACAACTCTTTGTCATGCTTTGTTTAATTAGCCTGAAATATGGTTCAGAACCTTATGTGGTGATTGTGGTTGACTTCAGTTCATCTGAAACATACCCAGTCGCCCTGAACAAGACAAAAAGCCCCATTTCTTTTACCTTAGTATCCCCTCATTTTAGTGTGTCGAATGGTTAGAAATTATTCATCTGTGCACAGAAGCCAGTGCTGCTGGACAAATGTTTAAGAAATTGTGGGGGAAAATTAGGAGATAAAACAGATTGAAAGGAATAAATGGTGAAAGAGAAGCACTGTAAAACTGATCTATATTTTTTTCACATTTTATAAGCCATTGTACATTTATTGCCATGGTAATGAACATGAATGGATGATACATGTTGTGGTGGGTTTAATTTAAAAAAATGAGGAAGGCAGTAAGCAGTATTATTTTTATTTTATTTTCAGCTAGTAGCTACTAGTTAGTATTCTGTTTTCAGCTCACAGGTCTGTTTTAAAAGTCAGGAAAATAGTTGTTAAAAAAAGCCATCAAAACACATGCAAGTTATCAAGGGAAGGAAGGACAGCACATTGCTTCCAAAGCATTTTACTTGGCTGTCGAAAAAAAGGATACTGACTGACTGACACCAGAGCGAGCTGCATTCCTGTATCCCTTTCTTATTAAAGGTTTAATTGTGAACAGAGCCCTTTGAGACATGAGGAAAAATTGTGAAAACAATAATAAGGTGAATAATAAATTCCTTAATTAAAACTAAATAATAATGTATCCTCTTTTTTAAATTTTAAAAAAAATGCTCTGTTAATAAAAATAAATGCCAGGCAAGTTTTGCAAATACAGTAAAATAAGCTTTCCACAGACATTGAATTATTTAGTTGCAGAAGTCTACATTGTCGTTTAATTTAATAGGCAAACAAGATTACTGATCTTTCTTGTCTGGTAGTACGTATCCAGCTGTGACCAAGATCCTAAGATGTTATTATTTTAATTGTCATAGTCAACTGTAATTCTCTTTATTGTACTGCATGAAACAAGAGTAGAGGTTTTCATCAAGTAGCACCTTAATATGGTAAATTTTCTGAAGTGTTAATAATACTTTGGAATGTTCATTGTATATAATGGAATTAATTTTGATTCCTTACTCTTCTAACATATTACCCGTTGTGTGGAATGAGCTCAACTTTGTTTATTAACGTATTTTTTCTCATATTTTTTTTTACTTATTTGAGTTTTTGACATTTTTTTCAGTATTATTACTCATATTCATATCTTTTGTAATCCCTTCAAAATTGAAGATACATTCATACAGAATACATACAGAGACAGCAACATAAACAAATACTAGATTATGAATGTTATATATGTATACGTTCACATACAGTATTCTTTTGAATGGTAGTTGTACATTGCATGAAATGCAAACATGTTACTTTGCTTGAAAAAGTATTTGATAAATATACCTGTGGCTAAATAAAGAGACCACCAACAGACATGTAGGTAGAGACATTGTGGCTGGTATACCACTTCAAACGGGACAGGTTGTTTTTAATGTATTTCTCATTTGAGGATTAGTGTTCATAAGCACGGGCAAATTATTCCTTGCAGTATGTTTGTGGCTGTATGCAACATAATGAAAAGATTTTCGAGACAGATTATTTGCAATTGGAGCTCGTTAATGAGGTAGGTGAATTGTAAGCCTGATGAAATGATACAGATAAAACTGTAGCCTTAAATACACATATAAAAGGAAAGTTACTCGATTTTAAGGCCCTGCAATTTACTTTTTATTCTATACATGAAATTTTACACTTGATTTTAATTCTAATTTGCATGTCTGAATATTACATGAACTATCTAGTTTAAATTAATATTTCTGAATATATTATCTGAAGTACATTAACTTTTTTGCATATGTGTGTTAAAAGTTTAGGAATCTTGCTCTTAGTGGATCACATTTTTAAATAATTTCTCTTGCTTCAGATACAGGTTAAAGAACATAAACTTTACAGAGTTTCAAGACCTATATTAGGAAGTCTTGTGTTAGGTGAGTTGCCAGCTGAGAAGACTTTACTAAGTTTCCATCTCTGTTTTAATGTGGACTGGTGCTTAAAGACAAAGGTCCTAAGAATGGCTGTGCCTTTGATCTGCTTCTCACTGTGGCTATTAGCAGTTGCTCCAAGAATGAGAGCAAGACAGCACGTACAATACTCCTACTAGTCTCCCTGCTTTCAGCTCTTTACAGCCTGGAAGCCTCTTCCACCAGCTGAGGTTTCTGTGTATTTCCTAATGCTCAGGGTGTTTCGTTTCCATAACTTTGTATCATTGGCAAACTTTAGTCTCATTTTTTTCAGGTCATTTACAGATACCCTATATAACAGAGATCCCAGCATAGAAACTTAAGAAAACTCACCTTTCTCAAATGTGAAGGCTGATGATTTACTCCTATCCTCTGTTTTCTACCTTTTGAGGAGTTATTTATCTGTGGCATGTTGTTTCTTTTGTATGCCCCATCTGTTAAATTTTCCCCAAAAGCTTTGAATAAGTACTTTCTAAACTCTCTTGGAAATCTCACTAGATCATAGCACTCTATCTGTGTCCTTATAAACAGTTCAGACATTTCACTTCATAAAAGCAGTGTTGCCTCTTCTCTAACAAGTCATCCAGATGTCTGCTGATTCAGTTCTCTGTAATGATTTACACTAATTTGTCTGGATGTCAGCCTTACAGGTCCATAGGTCTCAAGATGTTGCACAAAAAAAATTGAACTTCATTGTTGTGTGCTTCAGTGTTTATAAGAAGATTTGCAAATTGTTACTAATATTTGCTGGTCATTTTGTTAGTTTATTTTTGTAATTTTTATATAGGCCCTTCGATTTCTTCGAGCCTCCCCCAGTGAGTTCTCGCATGAGGGTCTCTGCAGTTCCTTTCAGTGAGCACCAGTGGAAAGTGTTATATTAGCTTTCTTCAGGGGTCTTGTCTTCTCTATATTCCATTATACCTTCATTGCCAGTCAGCTCTGCAGACTCCCTGGCAGCTTTCTTGCTCTTCATGCCTTTAAAGGAATATTTATTGTTAATTTGCTAGTTGCTCCTCAGACTAGTTTTTGGGATTTATGTTTAATATGCCAGAATTTGTGATCCCATCTGTTTTCTTCTTCTGTACATTTCTTCTGATATCCCCTTTTATATTGCATTGTTTATAGTCATGCTGGTTTTCTATTGCTATTACCTAAGTCTTAGTAAATGGTATGTGCTGGCCTTGTGCTTACTACTTAGTATCTTTAAGTAGTTTCCACAGTACCTGTAGGGATTTGATTTTTGTTCTTTTGATATGTTTATATAAAAATGTCCTCATTTTTATGTATACTTCCAGATGTATAGCTCACCAAAGGCTAAATTTCCATAGCTGTATTTTCCTTTTGTACCAGACAGAACTTGAGTGCAAAGCAGGTTGTTAGAAATTTGTGAGATTTGTATTTCCAAAACCAACGTAAGTGCACAAACACTACACAAATTACGTATGCACAATATAGTACTAAGTTTTAAAAGCTATCACATGGTATTTCAGAAGTGTGGCTACAAATTTTGCTAGGCAGTCTGGTGGGGTTTTTTCAGTGACATCGGCAAACTACTCAAGTGGAATCTGGAGAGCATTAGAAGCACTATACAAAATACTCTGTAGAAGAGAAACTCGTTACTGATCCTTTTCTCATAATACTTGAATTTCTTGTTCTTTTGGGCTAAACATGTGATGTCAATTGAAGTGAACAAAGGAGATTTTTTTTTTTTTACTTAAGTATAAATTGGTCACTTACTAGAATTTTGACCCTTCAAGGTAGGATTTATTATTTTAATGTGTATTTTTGAATAGTCTGGTTCTAATTCACCTAGATGTAAATATCTCATCTGCCATTTTTGTAAAGTCTGCCATACAGCAGGAGTGGAAGTTATGCTTCATTTTGAGAAAAATGTTGAGGTAAATTTCACTTAGAAAGATTAGTTGTTGCTCATACAGGAGCGATACCTCCAGATGATGGAAGTTATCCTTTTATACATATTCAGGAAACGAAGCAGTCTAGTTCCTTGCATATCATCATAGTTAGAAGAATTTATAGTAGCTGAATATCTGTCCTGTAATGCATTAAATAATTTCATTTCTGATAAATAACTTGCAAATTAAATATTTAACTTCCATTTGATTTTCTGAAGCATTCTTAATGGGCTCAGTAAGTACAGGTTGTTACAAGTGATACTCATGCCTCTTAGAATTACTTAATTAAAATAGTTAGAAATCTTTTTGAAGGCAAACTCATTTGGCTGTCTCTTCGAGCGCTTGAATTTTTCTTTTTTTTCCTGTGTTTCAGGTAAATATGCTGAAGATATATTTGGTGAACTTTTCAATGAAGCACACAGTTTCTCATTTAGAGTCAACTCCTTACAGGAGCGTGTAGATCGCTTATCTGTCAGTGTTACACAACTCGATCCAAAGGAAGAGGAATGTAAGTTAACTCCTGCACTTCTTATTTTGTCACTCAGACACCACTGATACGTGAAATGGAAATAATAATAGTTTAATAGTTTAAATCATGGTTATAAGAACACAGAGCAAAGCATCACAAGAAAGAGGTCCATTTCTATTTCTGCTACAGGTTTGTTTTATAGCCTTGAGCAGCTTTCTGAGCTCAGCATTTTCATGGTTACTGAATGATGCCATAACCAATGAATTTACATGAAAACAGCTACAGGAGAATGTGTCACTTCAGTAGTGTTATGTATTAGTGTTAAGAATATTAAGTAATACTATGTGAATGCTTGGAGATAAGTCTTTACTCTTTTTTTTAACCTTCCTACTAATTCCCGTGGGATGTAAACCTTTGTCCAAGTAGGGTTTTTGCATTTAACTGGTACCATCTTACTTTCTGTATGATTATAATTGTATAGCTTCATTTATTGATGCTATATAACCTCTTGGATTCTTCCTAAATGGCTTATTAGTGTATAGCTCATGCCTGTAAGATCAAATTTTTATGGAATTTAAAGGATGCCTCGGCTTTGTGATGACTATAGGAACATTGACCACCTAATTTGTAAATGCCATGAAGCTTTTTTGCCTTCATGGATATTTGTTGATTGCAGATGGAACTATGAAAAGTCTTGTCATCCCAAAGAGTTTAGGGTGTTCTAAACTATGTGGTTAAGAACTTGAAAGTAGAGAAACATCCTATAATGAAAAATAACTTCAGATTGCTTGTGGGATCCAATTTTAAAGTATAGAAAGCTGTTTCAGTTCTGGATGTCTAGGTATGATAATTGTGTATTGACAGGAAAAATGAAGTGTCAAACCAGGGGCATGGTCTTCAGCTGTCTTTAGTTATAGATGTTGAAATTTCACTAGTAGCAAAATTAAGCTAAGAGAAGTTTTGGTTCCGTATTTTGCGTGACATTAATTTTAGAACAGGTTTTGGAAGACAGTTGTTCACAGCTAGTAGCAGATTTTCCACGAAATCGTGACTTGCCTGGGGGAATTCTTACATTAATGGGATTTTCCAAGTCTCTTGACAAGCATAAATCATACATATACATCTCTTTTTCCAATTGTTGTGGTTTAACCCAGCAGGCAGTTAAACACCACACAGCCACTTGCTCACCCCTGCCCTGCAGTGGCAGGAGGGACAAAACTGGGGGGAAAGAAAGTAAAATTCATGGGTTGAGATAAAGACAGTTTATTAGGACAGACAAGGAAGGGAAAATAATGATAATAGAATTAGAATATACAAAACAATTGATACTCAATGCAATTGCTCACCACCCACTGACAAATGCCCAGCTAGTTCCTGAGCAGCAGCCTCCGGCCAGCTTTCCCTCTAGTGTATGTGCTAAGCATGATGCCACATGGTATGGGACGTCCCTTTGGCCAGTTTGGGTCAGCTGTCCCAGCTATGTCTCCTCCCAGCTTCTTGTGCACCACCCCCCCCAGCCTGCATGGTGGTAGAGTGAGGTGAGAAGCTGAAGAGTCCTTGACCACTGCTCAACAACAACTAAAATATTAGTGTTATCTTATTCTCATCCTAAGTTCAAAACACAGCACTATATCAGATAAGAAGAAATTAACTATATCCCAGACAAAACCAGGACACTAATAAAATACCATGTTTACTATGGTTGGATAATGACAAAAATTCCTTTCAGTGTACCATAACAAATTGTCAGCAATTGTAATCCTGTAAGAACTGTAAAAGCCCAGCGTTACTGTCATTTTTGCATTTACTCTTGACAGCCTAGTTTTTTGTTTAAATCAGGGTGGAATATGTGTTGATGTGGTACATCTACTATGTTAACCTTTCACATTTCAGGAAAGTGGAGAGACCATTTTAAGCCATGGAGTTAAAGCATCTAAGGATGGAAAGATGGAAAATTGTACTATTCTGAGAAAATGGCCTTTGACAAGTTTGGCTTTAGGTTTCAGTACTAAATATCCATAACTATTTGATGTAAGAGAATTGCTAGAATTAGTTTTAAATAGTATGTAGTCCCAAATGAACCATATCAATAAATTTTCAGAGTACGGCATATACTATAGCATTTGCTAAACTGTATAACTAAAGAAAAGGACAGACACTGCAGTTAAAGAAACAGGGCTAAGAAGAGGTCTAACTCGATCGAGGCCAGAGTTGCTAAGTGTGACTCGTGTCTGATCCCCTGGATTTGTCTCTCACACCATAGAATAGCAGTGACTCCTACTACTTTAGAGGAACACATGCAATCCTCAGTGTCAGGAGCTGTTAAATGACTAATTTTATTAACCTAAGAATATCCAGTCCTTGAGCCATACCCAGTGCTCCTTATTCACAGTCATCTGCCCACAGTGAGTCACCAGATGAGGACAAAGGAGATGAGAGGAAATTCGATATTATATTTCCTTAAAAGTTAGGGATCAGGAAACTTTTTTCCTTCAGTGTATGGTTTCAGGCTTGAAATTTAGAAAGTCATCGTAGATAGTTTTGATTTAGTCCTAGTCTGGGTGAAAATAGCTGGAGGATGCTAATGCATGAAGGGGGGAAAAATTTGGATTTACCTTTCTTAACCCTCTATGCAAGAATTGAAGCAAATTTCAGTAGTTCTGCTCAGCTAACAGCTTGAGTAAAATGGGCTGTACTTGTGAAATGAGTCTCATCTGCTAGCTCTTTGCCAGCAGGCAGTAATAGAAGATTTAATAGGTTCCTTTGGGCCCATGCTATTACACAAGAGAAAAAAATTAAGATTCATTTAAAGCTAAGTGGCACGAACAAAAACAGCCCAAGTCAGATTCACTGAACGAGGTGCAGATACTTGACAAAATGTTTCTGGTACAGTCAGGGCAATAAAAAGCTCTGAATTTGTTTGAATAGTCTGTTTGTTTTCTCATTTTGAATTATTACAGTATCTCTCTGAAAGAATAAAACCAAGGTTATGATTTTATCTTGAAGGACCTAACTCCTGGTGCACAATCTCTCTATCATAGAAGAATTGTTATGAACTTGGTTAGGTTTGAATTATTACACTGTTTTCAAATTCTTGATTCCTCAGTATTATTAATTTCATGTTTTAATAGATTTTTAAAAATACTTTATTCTTTTCACATATATTTGAGTTTTTCCCCCTCAGAAGATACCAAACTTGCATGCAGACAAAAAGAAATCCTCTGCTTTCCTTCAGGAAACTGAACTTTATTTCAATTTTATAGGAAACAAGTCTGTATGTATCCAAGACTAATGATATCTGGGGTCTTTTTAAGGCTGAGAGAACATATTCTTGCTGTAAAGCTGAACTAAGGTTGACATTTTCAGTAGCCCTGCAATATAAGATGTTCTCATAGATGATGAAATAAATCCTAGGAGTACAGTTTCTTTGCAACCATTTTTAATTTCAGTCATCATGGCTAGGCTTCGCAAACGAAGATTTGGGAAGGGCTCTACCCATGTTTGTTACAAGCGCGTTGGTGGCTAAAAAGGCCAATAGGAGACAGGCACGTCCGGTTGCAAAAGGCACAGCAGGAAGACTCCTTAGGTGGTAAATTCTGCAAGGCACGATTCTTTCTGCGTTGTCTTTTCTCCTCGAGAGTGATCCTGCGTGTGTTCTCAAAGGAAGCAGCAGCGTTATAGATGGTGTGTCTCCAGGCCTCCCAATTGGAGGCCAGAGTAGACCAGTTATGTTGATCAATATGGCCAAGGCTGAGATGTTGTTTCAGGGAGTCCTTGTATCTTCTCTTCGGGGCTCCTCTCTTGCGGCAGCCGGTGGCAAGTTCACCATAAAGCAAGATCTTAGGGAGGCGGTGGTCCTTCATCCTTGAGATGTGTCCTGCCCAACGTAGCTGCGTTCTCAGCAATACCATGGTAATTTGAACAGTCTGATTTAACTCCTTTCTTATACAAAGTGATGATGACTGCATCACGAAGGTCTGATGGTAATTCACCCAGTTCCCAACAGCGTACCACAAACTCGTGAAATTTGGCATGGAGCGCAAGGCCCCCATGTTTCCAGACTTAAGGTGGAATTCCATCAACCTCAACTGCCTTGCCAGTTTTCACCTGCTGTATGGCCTTAAGGGTTTCTCCTAAAGTGGGGGCAGTATCCAATTCATACTTCACCGGTTGTTGTGTGATGGACCGAATAGCTGTGTCTTGGACTACACGGTTGATACTGAAAAGAGTCTGAAAGTGTTCAGACCATCGATTCAGAATGGAGGTTTTATCTGTCAGAAGGTTTGACCCTCAGCGCTGAGTAGGGGACTTTGGACTTGGAATGTAGGCCCATATGCTGTTTCCAAGGCCTCTAATTTCAGTATTTACTTTATAAATAACATTACTAACTCTTTCCATATATATGCAAATTTTACAAGTAAAATAATAGATTTTTCTTAAATGATCACGTTGTAAATTTATTTACATCTTTAAGTGTGAAGCACTGCTAAAAGTAAATAATGTCAGCTGTAGAAATCTGGCAGTTTTTAAAAGAATATGCATTTTAGCATTTATGTGGTTCTTTTTTGAAATGCTGATACACAGTACAGCTCTGATGTATAGTGCATTGAAGTATTGGAAAATAGTTGTGTATCACTCAGAAATAAATACTATCAGGGCAGAAGCAAAATTCATAAACTCAGAGTTTATCAGAATATTTTGGTATCAATTTAGTGGCCCTTTAAATATAAGCCACCTAATTCTATTTAAATCTCAAACCACAGTATTTTAATCTCAAAGGCAGTGTATCAAATTTTTGATTTTTTAGTAGCATATCTGTTACAAGCAACTTAATGGCAGAAGTGCTATGGGAGAGCAGCCTGGCATACTTCAGGGGAGGAATCGGTGTTGTGAATTGTTTTTCAGTAGGCTTCTGGCTTAGAGGACATGCTTGTTTTTTTTTCTAGACATTCTATAAATGTTTAGAATTCTATAAATATAAAATTCTGATATATATAAATTCTATAATTCTATTAAACTGGTAGTAGTTCAGAAGTTTAGCTGAACTAATGCTAAAGAGAGATTTTACATTTTGCTATAGCAAAAAAGATGGCATTTGTTGGATAGAAACCTAAACAGCCTGACAGCTCCTTGTGGTCTGTATGCTTTTGGATACTATGAAAATGGGAGACTCGTTCAACTTTAAAATCAGGACACTCAGCCCATTGTGTGACTTATAAGGTAAAGGTAGTAAATCCCAGTTTAAGGGGCAGATTGCTGTCTCTAGCCTTGAAGCTAGAGGAACTTGGTGACTTGAGTATAAATGTAATCAAAGTTAAGGACAAGAAGCACATGAAAATTTGGTCATGATCTCCACTTGTAATATGTTAAGTGGAGAATAACACCATTGTCAATTCATTCATTAGAATTTCTACCCCCAAAGGCAAATAAAGAAAAAGACTCTTAAATTAACTTGCACAGTAGATCACTTTTCCTTGTGCATGTCCACTCAAAAAAGGTTGGATTTGGGTGTATCTCCCTCTCAAGAATCTATGCCGGTGGGCTGAGCCCCAATTGCTCTCCATGCTCCTTTTCTAATTTTCTTAGGCCCTTAATTAAATTCATGGGTTATTTAGTAGTTCAGTTTTAAATTAGAATGTTCAAGGCTTAATAATCCATCATAAGGGCATGATATTGCATATTTTGTTTATAAAAAGAGAGATCTGGACAAAATGTCATTTGTTAAACAATGTGGTGGTTTTGTTGAGACAGCAGATTCAGCGCTTGATGCTGCTGGTTGATTCACATCTTCTTAACAGGCTGCATGGGGCTCCATGGTTCTACATGCTGCACTTAAAGCAGCTTCTAAGTCCTCTTAAAATGATTGCACTAATATTTACATCTGCTTTTTGTTTACCTGTAGTAGTTAAGCTACGTACATTCTCTCCAAAAAGAGCTTGAGCTGTTTCAGAAATTTTTAAAACAGTATTTCAGAAAATTTCTATTTCATATGTGGAGGACAAGCCCAAAGGAGAATATTGTGTGATCTACAGAAGTAGTCTCTCTCAGCAGCTATTAAACCTGCAGTGACCAGTAAGAAGTACTCTAATGGCAGAGAAACCTAATATGTGTGCAATTCTAATCGTTGTTGAAGTGGATAATAATTAAAAAGATGAAAAAAATAAAGTAAAAATAAGATTTAAGATTGCAGTGTCTTTGGGAACTGAATCAACAAGTCTTTAGCTTAAGAGAATTTTCAACAGCACTACCTCCTCCCAATTAATTATCTTTAATTGGAAACTTACTCATAAGATATTCATTCAATAGTGTTGTTCTTTCCTCCCTGCACTTTTCAAATTGCTGGGTAAGATTTTGAAAAGAGAAAGAGAATTGTGGGCAACTGAGTCCATTGATTTGTATATAATTTCCCCTAGTTATTTAGTTCTGCAAGGAGTCACAGCTGTAAGTTCATGGTCTTGAAAGATGTCAAGATCAAATTCTACAGAAAGCATTAAGAGAGTGAGCTTTTAAAAGGAATGTTATTTATTTGTTTGCCACCTTCACCTTTATTTACCAGTATTTTTTGCCCTAGAACCTAATCATAAATTACATATTTGAGTGAGTGTAAATGAATAAAAAAAAAAGTCTAGTAACTTTTTTTCTTCTGATGAGGTAAAATGTAGTATTTAATATATTTGAAAGGTTAAAAGTAGCAACTTTCTGTCAGTATGCTGATGTGCTCCATACTTGACTTTTACTACAAATTGGGGATTGCAGTTTAATGAGAGGCTTACCTAAAGGTAAAATGTTATTTAGTATATTGATTACAGATGTGTTATTGTATCGCATTAGAGTTTGTTGTTGATTACAAGTAAAAATGGACTGACATCTCTTTTTTAAAACCAAATGTACAAACGATTGGCAATTTAGCTTTCTGACAGATAATTGTAACTTAAGTGGAAAATATTGTTGTATACAGAAGGTTAGACTGGCTGATATGTCTTTTCATATCAAAACAACAGACACAATAAAAATAAACAGGCATTTGTTTAGATTGTTGAATGAATGTTTAAATTAAATTGTGAATATCTCAGCATTTAAGGAAATTATTTAAGACCCCATTTTTTATTCATTCAGTAAACACAAGTGGTGTAGCAGATGGACTTCAGACAGATATATTCATACAAAATTTAGGATGTTGGCGTATACAAAGATTTTGGTGCTAGTTAGGAATTAAGCAACTGGAAGCTTAAATTTAACAGCATCAAGTAAAATGCCTGCGGCTTTTCCATCTCCTCCTTCAGCCACTTGTCTCTTCTCACACCTGAATTCATAAACACATCCAATTTGTCTGACCCGTCCTCTTGCTGTGCCAGTTTGTCAATCAGCCAAAGCTGAATGGCTGGATGACCAGCCAGGTTTTCACGTATTCCTGCACTGAGGTGGTGAGCCAGGAGGGTGTCTGTCTCTTAGCCAGCTGGCAAACTAAACAAGCGGCTTTGTGAGCCAAACCGTGCACAGCCCAGGATTATGCTGTGCTTGCGATGTGGGATTTACCTGATCCCTACATGTAGCCAGGTTGTATCTGTGTCGTGATTCTCAGTTGTTTTGTGTGCCACATCCTTTCATTTCCTGAGTAACGCTGTCCTGAGGTAGTCAATCGTTTGGAATAATGGTATGCTTTTTAGGGAATGCCTGTTACTGGATATCAGCACAGGAAATGCGGCTTGAAATTCTACAGTGTATGTTTTCTGTGAAGACCTTTACTGTGTATATTAGGTTTAGAAAGTAATTATGCTTATTGTTGTTATGATTGATTATCCTCAGGCGTGTTACCCCTTGTACATGTTTACAAAAAGTGGAGTTTTAAGCAAGAAAATGGAAATTATGAACTAAACTGGCTGTAATTTGCTCATTGAAGAGATTAAGAAGTGCTAATAGTTTAGAGAACAGTGTGCTCTGTGAGCATTTTAATATTAAACCGAAAAACTGTATTTATTTATTTATTGGAATAAATTAATTTACTTCATTGTCTTCAGAATGCGCACAGGTTCAGAGGAAAGTATACTAAGTTTTAGCTTTTGTTGGAAAAGTCTCCAATAAGTGACAGTTAAAAAACTTGCAGGATTGCCAAGCACCTCTGAACAAGTACATTTGGTGTGATTTGTATAACAAATAACCCAAAGGAAAAGTAGCTGAAGTATAAAAGAATCTAAGACTTAAGTTTTAAATGAGGTAAACCACAGTTCTTCTAACTGTGAAATTTTGCCAGCAAATAACAACTTGTAATTCATGACAGGTACAAAATATATAGGGTTATTTATGAATGCAAAAATACCTACAGAAATTGAGATGCCTAGCTGACATTCATACATTATAATACTTCTTTCATGCTCTTAAAAAGACTTCTGAGCAGCTAATTAAAGGTATTAAAAAGAATAAAAGACACTGTGATGAATTAGAACCTAAGGGTAAAAAGGAGAAAACTTCTCCAGGAATACACAACCTTGCCAACTGTAATAAACTTCAAAAGCCAAGCTGAGAATCAGATAAGTCCTGTCTTTAGCCTCACAATGGATGCTGTCAGTATGCTTAGGTAAGAAGACAGAACATTGCAGAATTGCAAGCCCTTCAGAAAAAAGTCCTGCCTTCTGCCCCTTTTTGATCATAGAACAGAAATCCAGGTCTCTGTGTGTGTGTGTGTACATATGTATGTGTACACTTCTGTGTGTTAGAGGAACCAGAGTAAAAATGCAGTTTTCAACTTAAACAAATATTTTCAAAAAATTGTTGCCAAAGACCCTAGTGATATGGAGGGGGTGGGGGAAAGGATGTCTTCTCATCTTGCGTAAAGGGACACTACTATCAACCTGTTTCTATGAAATAAACATAATTATTTATAGATAAAATGCATGTGCTGAAAATACTCTCTTTGCTAGTATGTCTTAAAACTGTTTTCAGTAAAAAAACAGAACCCAAACCAGTGGAAAGATCTGCTGCTTTATCTAATGGAAGTCTAATGCTGGCTGCAAAGTTAGCTTTGAGACACACTTGGACTTCAGAGATGTAGTAACCGAAGATCAGGGAGGGAAAGAAATATGAGACTAAATAGGTATACTGTTTCCAGAATTAAAAGTGCAAAGCTTATCAGTTGTGGTCACTTTTCCATTAATCTTTATCTAAATTTTAATGGTTTTGAAATAGAAAAAGATATGTGGGGTTTAACAGGAGTAGGTAAAATATTTGAAATCACTGTTTAATCTGTTGTGTTCATGTGTTGTTTTCCTTTGAGTCTTACATAAAGATAATTGATTATTCCTAACTAATGTGTTAAAAAAGTCAGTGGTTTGCCTGAATTAAACAGAGAAGTCTTCTCAGTTAAACAGATTAAAAAACATCATTTGACTAGTTTCATGTGTTGGAACATAGAATCACCTCCCATTAAAACTCATTGATCTCACTAGCATAAGTGGTTTGGCATTTCAGTGGGCCTTTAGTGGAACTGCTGCATACATGCAAGGAATGCAAAGTTTGGCTTGCTGATGGCATAAAGATAAAATCCATACTGAGAGAGAGAGAGAGTAGTTTTTAGTACAAAAAAGATTGTGAAATGGAGTTGGTAAATGTTATTAGGTATCTGAACTATCAAATGGTATCTTATAGCTACAGTAAGCAATTTGTTGAACTACTTAGGAGAGACAGAGTTCTGATATCTATCCAGGTGAGAAAAATGTCCTGTGAAGCCAAATAGAGGATAATGTGGTAGAACATTACAAACATGTTTTTCACGTAGTCTGACAGTACCTTGCCATGGTAGTAGTGCTAGATGAATTTATATTTGCTGTAAAATGCCTAAGATGTAAGTAGTAATGCTTAATATTTATTTTTTAACCAACATTAAGCAATTCCAGATTAATCCAAATCAAATATATTTGGGTGTTTTTTTTAAAATGGCAATATCCCTTTTCAGTGTCACTGCAGGACATTACAATGAGAAAAGCTTTCCGGAGTTCCACAATTCAAGATCAACAGCTGTTTGACCGCAAAACTCTGCCCATTCCTTTGCAAGAAACTTATGATATTTGTGAACAGCCTCCTCCACTTAACATTCTCACCCCTTACAGGTTGGTAAAATAAAATTAATCAAAACCAATTTCTGGCTTATTTTATGTAATAGAGTGGCTATATCCACGCACCTTGCTCATGTTGAGTAGCACTTGAATATTTAAGGAGCCAGACTAGAAAATTGTGAAGCTGCTGGAAGAATGAAGGCAGCAGAAGACATTATAAGCATTAAAACTTTACTCCATTTTACTAAAATTTTAATGCAGTGTAACAATGTTAAGAAAAAGCCATTTTTATTCCCTGTATTTAGTAAACTGTGTAATGTTCTTGGATGAGAAGTGAAGAAAATAAACAGTTAAATATGTAGAAAGAAAGGTCTTTAATGGAAATCAGTTGATTAGAGCCTGGTGCTAATAACACCAAGGTTGTGAGTTTGATCCCTTTTTGGCCATTCACTTAAGAGTAGGACTTGATGATCCTTGTGGGTCTCTTCCAACTCAGAATATTCTGTGATGCTGTGAATGTTGTTCACTGTCCCAGAGTTAGTTTGAATCAGTAGCTGAACACAAGCAGCCACACAATTTTGCTCAATATTTTAAGAGAAAGATTTGAGTCATTGGAGCGGGAGTTTTCTGATTTATGATACTCTTTATTTGTCTACAGCTTGCATTCAAGTTACCTTTCTAAAATTAGGACCTTGGATGCCAGGAAAGACAGTAAAGACTGATGGCACAGGAGGTCAATGATCATCTCTTTTATGTTCCTCAGTAAAATATTTCAGAGTCTGAGATACTGAGTGTTCCTTAATATGCCTTTCTTTTGTCTTAGTATTTGGATTCACATGTTGTCAAATAAATACCATGCCTGGTTTGTGTCATTGTATTTCAGGGATGATGGAAAAGAGGGTTTGAAGTTCTATACCAATCCTTCATATTTCTTTGATCTGTGGAAGGAAAAAATGTTGCAGGACACCGAGGACAAAAGAAAGGAAAAGAGGAAGCAGAAGGTATGTATGTTAACTTTATAGAGCTTCTGGTTGTTTTTTCCTTAAAGGGCTTTGCTTGCAGACATGGTACTTTAATAACAATCCAAACTTTACAGAGTCATCTTTATTCAACTAAAACTACTTGTAGTAATTCAATTCCATCAACTTTAACCAATAACTAAATAGTAATAATAATAGGAGGAGGAGGAGTAAAATAATACAGAAGAATCTAAAGCTTTCATGTTTTAGTCTTAGTAAAACCAACATCAGGTTTGTCAAAACTTTTAAGTATACTAACAATGACTCAACAAAGAGGAATACACCAAGAATAAAGAATTTTACTTGAATATTTATTTGTAATAAAAGTTTTTTACAATCTTACAGGTGAAAAGGCCTGAATGACATTTTAATAGATATATTTACTCTAAATTAGAAAGAAAGTAGTAGGAAAAAAGCACTTTGCTTATAATTTTCTTTAAATTGAACAAGCACTTTTGCGAAAGGTAGTGCTTTTTTGTTTCACCATTATTTTGTGTATTTCATACATAATAGAGAGAGTAAATATGTGTCAAATTCATAACTTTATTTCAGACTTAGAGTAAAAAGCTACTTATACAGTTATTTTTCTCTGTATTATTCAGCTGCTTATCCACTAGACTGAAGTTTCTGGCTCTTACAAGTCTTTGGTTTACATATCTTTAGCCTGAAAGTAAATTTTTCTTGCACTTGAATTGGGATTGTTTTCCATTATTTGGTGGCTGATGTTTATATGCAACTAATTAAAAAACACTGTGTAAGTTGTCAATTTTGTTTGCACAACTCTCCTACAGCAGAAAAATCTAGATCGTCCTCACGAACCGGAAAAAGTGCCAAGGGCACCTCATGACAGACGGAGAGAGTGGCAGAAGTTAGCCCAAGGTCCAGAACTTGCAGAAGATGATGCTAACCTCTTACATAAACACATTGAAGTTGCAAATGGCCCAGCTTCACATTTTGAATCAAGGTTCCTTTTTATTCTTTCTATCCTTTATTATGTGTATTCGAACTGCATAGCGAACATGCTTGAGAAATGGTCAGTGATGAGATGCTACTGCTATTCTTGAAATGCACTGGAAATCATTGACTTAGCTTAATCAAAACTCAGTTTTAAAATACTTAATGTGTTCTTAAAGGAGTAGTTATTATGTTATTTTCAAGAGTAGCGTGAATCCTCATGGTATCCTTGGGGATATTGTTGTCATCTGTAGCTTGAAGAAGATGTAGTGTCACTGCTGCAAGCTTACACCCACGTGCGGATCTACATTCCTCCAGTCTTGACCTACAGAATCCCTATTATTCCAGTCTCTTGATTTTTCTTAAGCAGACACTGCCAAGACTATATGTTGGGTGTGATAGGAACAAATGTCCACTTGGAACTCAAATGAGAATGCTGAGCTTCTCTTTACTCTTGAACAAGTCCAAGATTTGATTGACATTTCTGGTTATAGCCTATTACAAAATCCAACCTGTTGAATTGTCATTTCACAGTACGTATTTGCTGGTGGCTAAAAGTAGCATTTCACATGGGAAACACCTGCTGTGTTTATGCTTCTGGTGTTTGTGCAAAACCAAGTCCATTTTACCAGCCAGGAAACATCTGATAGCAAAGAGGGCTGATGATTAATATTAGGAGATTTGGGGGTATGGTTTTCCTGGGTTTTTTTGTTTGTTTTGTTTTTTTAAATTAGAAAGTATTCATTGTCCTCCAGAAAAGTTAAATTTTTTCCCCCTGTCCTTCTCTTGCCCAAAGCGCACCGTAAGAGAGTATTTTGTTTAGCTTTGTAAGGCCTTCAAACAAATTCAGTAGTGATGGTGAATAATAAAGGCAACTTTAGGAGAGGGTGTTTGTTGTCTGAAAAATGGAAAAACCTGCTCATTGAAAACTTAGTTCAGAATGTGAAAATGGTTTCAGTGCATTTCACTCAGTTGGGGTACAACTTAAGTTATGGTGCTTAGCATATTTCCAGGAACAGCTGTATAGTATCTCTGTAAAGTGCTGTGTCAAGTCACTGGCAGAAACATCTGCTTTCCTGCTGCCCTTCTGTTGTGTTGTACGTTGGATTCCACTTTAGACACACTTGTTGAGGGTATCCTTTTATATCCAGGATCCTGCCCTAAACCTTGATTATTTCATTACCAGTAAAGCAATTCTGAATAACGCTGAAGTGGTTGGGAGCACTGCATGTGCAGAGCATGTTGTTCAGATACAGAATAGCACTGGGCTTTGG
The DNA here is from genome assembly GCF_001604755.1 of Lepidothrix coronata. Lineage (NCBI taxonomy): Eukaryota > Metazoa > Chordata > Aves > Passeriformes > Pipridae > Lepidothrix > Lepidothrix coronata. The sequence goes on along the minus strand of NW_016690185.1, from coordinate 1,831,543 downwards.
AATAAGGGAGTAGAAACTTCACCCCTTAGGAATTTAATAGGCTTAAATACTACAGTGCAGTATGTGGAAATGTAGAGTATTGCTCTACTTACTGGAAAATGTTCTGCAAACACTTTTGTGAATTTATTAGAGATTACAAAAAAATATGTAATTGAGTAGTTAATTAAAATTTCCTAACTGATTGAGTCCTTGAGGTGTATCTAAAGTTGTCATTAACAACTAAGTTGAATCATCTTTATTTATTGCTACTACTCAATAACAGATATTTATCAAATCTTATGTCTATTAAAGTAGTGAGATCTCTGTATGTATTGGAATATAGATCCTCTGACAGAAGTTTAGCTAAATTATTCAGTTGTAAATTCGACCATTCTAACATCGATGGATGTTTCATGCCTTATAAAAGAGTAGTAGTTCTGATTGCATTGCTATGTTTACTTAAAATAATGTGACTAATAAACACTAAGGTCACACACGTACTGTAGAAACTATGTGATATACCTGTCATAATCAAACCCTTGAGCTGCCAGAAGCAATGACAGAGAAAGTGGGATGAATTATTGAAAAGCCATGATGTACAATACATGCAACTTTAGTGCAGAGAAGATACTTGTATTCAGAAATCAAACCGAAGTAGAGAACAGTAGCTGAGGGCACCAATACTTACTGAAGGCTAAATTGGATCGTTTTTCACTGTTTTTCTACAGATCTCAAGCATATGTGGACCATATGGATGGATCATATTCACTTTCTGCATTACCCTATAGCCAGATGTCCGAACTTCTGAACAGAGCTGAGGAGCGAGTGTTGGTCAGACCGCACGAACCACCGCCGCCACCTCCAATGCACGGAGCAGGAGATGTGAAACCTGTGCCTCCTTGTGTTAGGTACAAAGCAGTCAAGCAAGTTTATTGAGGTGTTTTAGTTTTCCAGCACTCATCATTTGTATGATTTCCATGCTGCCCAAGCAGTTCACATGTCCTGGGGGCTGTGTCATTCCACAGCCCTGACGTGTCTGCAGCATCAAGGGCACACAGGAGTTGGACAGAAGGCCAGCATCTAAATCCTGTAGGGTGCCATTGTGGAGTCAGGCCTCATCTTGCCATTAATACTGCAGTTTTGTTGCCTTCAGAGTTAAATGGCAGGACAAATAACTGTATGGAAAATGTTCCTGTGAAATATGTTGGCATCTCAGGACGTAGCTTTGGAGTTTTGGAAATTTGTACAACTGAACTGTGTTTCAGCGTACATGAAAGGAAGAATATATCACAGTAAGACAGTCAGCTGTCAAAGCTGTATATTCATCCTATTTGTTAAATTGCAAGTGCTTCCTCCCACCACCCCGAAGTGATTTTATTTTCTATATCTCTGCCTTTCCAGAAGTGGATGTGTATTTAGAATATTTTCTAGAGTGAGGCTTTGGTTGTCGCTCCCCTGTTGTTTTAAACCCAAAATCTTATATTATGCTCGAGTACATACAAGTTAGAATAGAGGATGGTTAATTCAAATACAGTTGTTACATGAGCAAGATGGTAGTCTCTTGAAAAGAATGACTTTATACTGTTTAGGGGATCATACACAAAAATGCATAACTCTTTAGATTAATTTTCCACAACAGCTGAAAGAAATACTCTGTGGTCTTTCAGGAAAGTAATTTTACTGTTTCTTTCTGTTTTCTTCAGTTCACCTATGCATTGCACCTATGCATTCACCTAGCATATAAGGGTACCTCTCTGTACATAGAGTTGATGACCTTTGATATTAGCCTCACTCATTTTGCTATCACGCTTTAAACATGTATTTCAAATCTGACTTGTCCTCATTGTTGGTACTGTTTTGTTTTGTTTTTAAAGTTCTGTGAATCAAAGCAGTTAATCAACTGCTAGTTCCCTTACTTCAGAAAAATAATTTGGATCTATTTAGGGACGACAGGGAAGAATTATACTAGTATAGGAAACCTTTGATAAAGATGCAGGTTTGTGTAAGAACACAAATTTGGTTAGTAGCTGAACGTGAGCAGAGGTCTGTTGGAAAACTGATACATACCCCATACTGCAAATTATATTTCCTTGTATGTGAGATATGAATGAATACCTTGAAATCATCACAGTACATAATGCTCTTTAATGCCCGGGGTTCAGTGTTCTTAAGTTGCAGAAGTGAATCTATTGCTATTTTTTCCACTCTCTAATGACTTTGTTCTGTTATTGGATGTTGCAGTTCTACTACTGGCTTGGTAGAAAATCGTCCTCAGTCACCAGCAACAGGCAGAACACCAGTGTTTGTGAGCCCCACTCCTCCTCCTCCACCACCACCACCTCTTCCATCTGCTTTGTCAACTTCATCATTAAGAGCTGCAATGACTTCCACCCCTCCACCCCCAGTCCCACCCCCACCACCCCCTCCCACAGCTGCTCTGCAGGCCCCAGCTGTGCCACCTCCACCAGCTCCTCTCCAGATAGCTCCTGGAGTTCTACATCCAGCTCCACCTCCAGTTGCTCCTCCCATAGCACAACCCTCTCCCCCTGTCACTAGAGCTGCCCAAGTGTGTGAAACTGTACCTGTTCACCCAGTTCCTCCACAAGCTGAAGTACAGGGACTTCCTCCACCACCCCCACCTCCTCCCTTGCCACCTCCGGGCATTCGACCCTCCTCCCCTGTCACAGTTGCAAACCTTTCTCACCCTCCTCCCGTTCTTCACCCTCCTCCCACAACCATTGTCCCTGGCCCCCATGCACCCCTAATGCCTCCATCTCCACCATCCCAAGTGATTCCTGCTCCTGAACCCAAACGCCATCCTTCAACTCTTCCTGTAATCAGTGATGCTAGAAGCGTTCTGCTGGAAGCAATACGGAAAGGTAATGTTTGGATATTAAGGGGCAAAAAGAACTGTCTCAGAAACTTGCTAAATACACATTAGCCTTGAGAGATTGGATATTTCACATGTGTAAGAAATTAAAGGAATGCATCCTAAGTCTGTTCCTGACTTCTATTCTCTACAGCATATGCATTGCCAAGTAGACAGATTTTTTTTTAATTTGTAATTGCACTTATCAGATGTTTAGTTTGGATGGCATAACTGATTATTTGTGGAAGTTAATTTAAAAAAAAAAAGAGTACATCTGTTTGTCAATGATGTGTGGAGATTATCTTTTCATTTCTGTTTGCTTGAAAATGTAGTTATTTCTGATAACCTACAGATTGTGTAGGAGACAAAAACATTGTTTTTCCACAGACTATTAGATAAAAGCAGAAAAGATTGGCATTGGACAACAACATATAAATAACATTCAGAAATTGTTGCTGAAGACTTAAAGCTGTTTAGTATCTAATCTCAGCACGTCTCAGCGCAGCAGTGAAGCAACCTTTGCATTGCAAGGTGCCCACTGGCAGAGTGCAAGTGAACAGTGGAGCTGGAGGGCAGTGTTTTACTGATGGTTTAGTGAGGAGCTCTGTGCAAGCTGTACCTTTCAGCTTAACATGCCCATGGCCAGAAAAATCCCCAGTGCACCATGAGTGCTGCTGCCTGATGGTGGTGTATGTGTCAACAACAGTTGAGTACAACAGGGGTGAATGAACATTTGTAGAGAATGTCAGCAAAAAAAAAAGCACTAAGAAAGGAGAGCCTGCTGGTTTAATTTAGGTGACTGCTTAAAACACTTTTGACCAAGTCATACCCAAGAAACAACAGCTTGAGTTACCACTGCTTAAATTCGACCTCAGGTCCTGTGCTTGGGTTGTCTGTCAGTTGACAATGGGGAATATTAAGTATAGGATGTAGGTCATATTTAGTTTGTGTCAGTCTGGGATGTTGTGAGTACAAAACCAAAATATATGATGTCTGTCATGTCAGTAACTAAGTTAGTGGATTTAACTTTCTCATACTGTTGGTATGTATTATTTCTCCATTGTGTTTGATCTTTAAGTAATACTTTATCCCAAAACAGATCATTACATGATAAAAACTGGGTTACAAGAGATCCTGTCTTGTTGAGATCCTCAAAATAGCTCTAACTCTTAATTGAGATCATGAAGAGGGAGTATAAAAAGTGTATGGAAATGCAAATAGCAAAATGGCTTAATCACTTAAAGAGGTACTAAAAATGTTGGTGTATTTTTAATGGGAAATCAGAACCACAGTATTATAGCAGAAGGGCTCATGTTTTGGTCTGCCACTGCAATTCTGACATTCCTCTCTTTAAAAACTTGACAAAAGAGTTTCTATCTGAGGAGGGCAGTGTCCTCAGTCTTCATTTTTGCTTGCGAAGCATTTTGTGAATCATGACCTAAATATCTTTACAGTGATAAAGGAGGAGAATAACATGTTTGTGATTTGATGTTCTTTAGGTATTCAGCTACGCAAAGTTGAAGAGCAACGTGAACAAGAAGCTAAACATGAGCGCATTGAGAATGATGTTGCTACTATACTCTCTCGTCGCATTGCTGTGGAATACAGTGATTCAGAAGATGATTCAGAATTTGATGAAGTAGATTGGCTGGAGTAAAATTATTACATTGCTGTACACTGCAAAATTGAATGCTAATGTCCATTGTGGTGCTTGTTCTTTGGAAGTTTGATGGTCATTTCTAGTGTTTTTTGTATTCTTTTCTTTACATTATTAATCCATGTTTTTCTACTTTTCGGTTTACAAAAAGCTCCTAGTGCATCTTTGAAACTAAATGTTTTACAGTGGCTTTTCTTACACATCTTTTTTGAAGGAACATACTTTGTTCCAATAGACCACTAAGTATTAAGCATGGGCAGCTGTTGGTAGAGTAGCAGTTTAAATTTTTTGGCATATCTTAACTGTGCACTTTGTGAATTTTAAGTTGATGAAGGCAACTGAGATTGACATTCCAAGGGCAACTGTATGTACTAATGAGCCTTATTCCACTTCTGATAGTGTTTTAAAAGATTAAACCTAGCTGTCAAGATATCACTGCCTCGATTACACCTGTACACTAAAAGTACATATAGTTAGCAGCACTGAACACACTGAAAAGAAAATGGATCTTTGGGGGGGGGTTATTATTGTTTTATTGTTGTTTTTAAATAATTATGGCCTTATTTGAATGTTTAGAGTTTCCCCTTCCCTTCTTCCCTCCCAGGTACATATTGTGTGGTACTATTTTTGCCTGCATAATTACAAGTTTAATTTTTCTTTTCCTTGTGAAATCTTTTGACTTAAACATGCTGTGTAACTTATGTAACTGTTAAAATAACAGTTTGATTTAATAAATGGTTCATTTTAAATGGTCCTGGGTGTTGCTTTTTCAATGAAGCCTGCTTTTCACTGGTATACCTGAGGGATCCTTGGATTTCAAGTGTTTAATCTTTGGGCTACAAAGTTACAGTAAATATTCTTCATCTAACAAGAAAACTATCAATAAATGACATCTATATGCACATCTACACAAAAAAAACCTGAAATCTTACTGTGATCTTAGTTTTTAAAAAAGTACAAATACAGAATTGGGAGCTTGTGGCCTCAAGCCACAAGCTTGAGCTTTTTTTAAAAAAAAGCCACACTTCAGCATCAGTGTATCTTGAGGAGATGCAGCAGTCAAAATTATGGTTAATGAAAGATAACGAAAATATGGGTCACTTTTTAAGTGCTATCCAGCAGTGTAGTGCATGTTGTGCAGGGCTCTCATTTTTCTCTTCCCTGGAATAACTCCTTCAAGTCTGAGCACATGGTCGAAAGCCTATTGAGAAGGGAAATGTGAGAGAGTGCAAGAGCACTCTTGTCCTGTGATCTTGTTCCTGAAAGATGGAACTGTATAATAGAAGAAAATAAGTTTGGAATGTCAGAATGAGATTTCTGAAGGTGGAACATTAGGTGTTCTACAGGCTACAGAACAAGTTGCATGGGCATGTGATTGTTAGCCTGCTCTTGGGACTGGGCAAAACTCCAGAGGCATAGACTAGGGTAGGAATAGTGTACAGCAGTCCTTCCAACTTTGCTGTCACCATCTCAGCCTCCACTGCAATTTTTTAACATGGCCTACTATGCTCAAGACTTTTCCCACTGCAACAATGTTGTGTTTGTGGGAGAAAAAATCACTGTTTGTGAATCTGCATCTTTACAACTGTGGATCCCATTCTCTATACACTGTTCTCTTTGATAGTTGTCTTCACAGTAACACCATGTGGTTTGTCCTTCCATTCTCTGTTAACTTTCAAAGTGCATGTTCTTCTTAATGGCTCATTGTAATAAAGAAAAGATGTTAGAAGCACTGCTGAATGAGCATTTGACTGTGTCGAGGTGTTTCCTTGGATCTCAGTAATCCTACAGGCCAAATCCCGTCCAGTAACTAAATGTGAGAGATCTCATTTACCCAGCTTTAAAGGATTGAGATCTTCAAGCCAAAGTGCACTATATGCACCTGCAGCTACCCTGTAAGCAGGCGGCTAAAGGAAAGCTTGTCTCTAAATTCCGTGTGTAGGTAAGTTCTGCCATTCATAAAATTACTTTTCAACTGGCGTTTATACATGTTCCTTACTGAAAGCCTCTAAACTCTTAATTTTTCTGGTGGATAATAGAGACAGTGCCCTATGTGGTCATTTAAATGGAGGAGCAGCGTTCCTGTGCCGAGGCAGTAACTGTTGAAATTAGAGGATCTCCTCACTATCAGACTTGCACTGGGATGTGCTCTGAGCGCATCCAGGAGCTGTGAACTGGGTATAACTTGCCCAAAGTAAAGAAGAAAGAAATTAAAGAAAAAGAAAAGGCCCTTACATGACTGCAGCTATCGCATATCAGACGTGAAGGTATAAAAAAAAATCCTTATTGGCAAATGGTTCATATTTGACCTGCTTTGCTGTCCTGGTGATTAATAATATCCCTTCCAAGCTGGTACTCAGGGCAGACAGAGCACTCGTTTAATATGACACAGTCACACAAAGTAATGAACCTTGTCTGAGAAAAGTCAAGAGTTAAATTCAGTTAACATTTCAAAGGCGGGATTCTTGGCCTTCTGCCACTGCTACAGCTTTCTGCCATAGCAACTAGTCTCCAGATAGCAATAGCATGATTCACTAGTAGTGAGAGGTGATTGCTGAACTTGAATATTTGCATTTATACATCGACTCTGAATGATGCATTTGCAATCTCAGTGATTTGTGTCCCTTTTACTGTGGTCTCCAACTGCCCTTCTCATTTGGTGGAATGCTGTGCAGTGAGCTGCTGGGCTTTTCGTGCCTGTGATTAGATGTGTAATAGATTATTGATTGCTTTGTCTTGTAAGGTACTAAATCAAGTCTTCTGTATTGAACTGTTTACAGAGTCTGTTGTTTACTTCTGTACATTTACAGCAGCTGGTTAAAACCAAGGCTCAAAGTCTGCCACAAAAACAATGTGTCAGTAATGTACCATATAAGTGAAGAGAAACCTTTGTTCATCTTCACGCCTTTCTCGAACTGTAATCTGGGACAGTTAAAAATTATCTACCTCTCCTACTGAGAAATTGGGGGGTCGGGAATGGAAAGGACAATATGAAAAGCAAAGAAAGAAGAAACAAAAGTTACTTGGTGGCAGAACCAGAGCAGAAGACTGGGGATGTGCAAAATTGGTCACTCAGGGGTTTTATCAAAAGATAACAATGCAGCCATCATGAACAGACCAAAAATAAATAGGTAAATGGAAGAGAAAAGGGGCTAAAGAAACAAAAATTACAAAGAGACATAATTCTAGTTCTTTTTTTAGTGTTGTGTTGTGAACAGTAACCATTAAATACTAGATATCATTAAGGGATTATGTTATCTCCCAGTAAATTGGGATCTAAAAAGCAGGAAGCATATTACAATGACCTTTAGTCAATAAAATTATCCTTTACTGCATGTGGCACAGGGGTGCACTCCTCAGCATTCAGGTGGACGCTGACACACCATCCCCTGTCTGATGCACAGACATCTTCTTCAAAAGATGCTGTGGGACCTGAGTGTGCAAACCTGATAGCCCCAGATGCATTGCAACAGGTTTTCTTCAGGATACTGGGACCATCTTGGCTTGGGTGCAGATGCCACCCCTGAAATGCATCCCCACGTGATTTACCTGGAGGTCATGAGCCCTTGACCAGCTCCAAAGATGCAAACAGGAACACAGACTGCAGTGGGCTGTCACATCTCAGTCTCCCCAGCCCATGAATTGCCACAGGGAGGGGGTGTCCTCAGTAGCTTCAGAGCATAGTGCAGAAACTCTTGCTTGATAGCTGGGTACAGCTCACAGCAGTGTACCCACAGCAGTGCAGGGTTATGCTAGCAACCAGAGCTCTGAAATTCAGCATTTCCACAAACCAGAGCAGTTCCAAAAGGAGACACGGAGGCAAGGTGGCAGCACAGGCTGTGCTCCCCAGGGCTGCATCAGCAAAAGATCTGACAGAAATTCGACTCGAGCTCCATCAAGTGTCTGCTTGTCTCTTCAGCTACAGGGCAGAATGAGTTTCAATCTTACCAATTCTCTTTTGCAAGTGGTAACATTAAACACCAGGAGAGGAATCACAACCAGAGGCTGGGGCAGCAATAGTCATCTCCCTTTTTGGAGCCACTCTGCCGATTTTCCCCTTTCCCTCCCTCCTGACTACTTTTCAGTCTTGAACGATTCTCAACGGTGGTAGCCTGCCCATGGGAAACTTTTCACACATTCTTTGTGGCTGCAGCTGGGACAGACCTTGCTGATTCCCGAACTGCTTCTTGGATATATCACCACCCCTTGGTAGATGTTAGTTCCCTCCATCTGCCCCTTGAGCTGCTTGGGACAGCTCTCCCTTCCCTGATTCAGCCATAATGAGCTGGGTCAGGTTTAACTACTTAAAAAGCAGGTTCCCATCAGCTTGGGAACCTGCTTTTTTGCCAGCACGTATGCAGGGAGTGCTCCTGTGAGTGACTGACTTGGCTGTCAGGTCTGAGGGCTTAATGAATGCCTGGCAACACACCACCAGGCAGCTGTGGAGGAGCAGGCAAGGGATGGGAACCTCATCCCCATCCCAGCTGCTGCTAGAAGAGGTTACATGGACAAGCCTCAGGAAATGGGCCCTGAGGTACAGAGCAGACCCTGTGAGGCTGGAGCTGTGCACCCCATTCCACTCTGTTGGAGTGACAGACCCAATACTGCACAGCCCATGCTTTTTCTTTGATACATGCCTGCTGCAAGCAGACATCTTTCCCCCTGCTAATTCCTTTGCCTGGAGAATGGATTCTGCCACACTAGTCATCACTTGTGCTCCCCAACTGCCAGCAGCCCCTGACAGCAGCATCAGTAACAGCCTCAGAAAATTGCACCCATCCCATTTCTTCTTATTTTTACAGTATTTGTAGGCCCCGGGCAGTGGCTCCAGCTACCTTCCTTTTGGCAGCTGGGAACATTTGGGTATAGATTAGAGCAGGTATCAAGCATCTCTTGACAAATAGGGCTGAATATTCCTATTCTTATATTTCTTTCTGTGGTGGTTCAATAGCTTCACTTTCAGACACAGAACAGCTGAGGGCCCCCTACAGACAGGTTGTTTCCATTTTCCCACTCCCCCGTTTTAAATCCTTTAACATCAGAGGGTTATTTACTGCAAAACTTGTGACGTTTTCTCACAACTCCATGGTAGTGTCACTGCAAGAAAAACTTACTTCAATGGGATTTTATGCCGTGTTTTACCGACTTCTACTCCTCTGTGAGGCGTTTCCCTCATCACAATTTTAAAATCTCAGATCTCCTTCCCAATCCACCCCAATCGCTCCTGCTGAGCAAGGATCCATGCCAAGTGTTATATTACCACAGCTTAATTTTGCACCTCAGTACCAGCGAGAAATAACTCCAGCGAATTGCCCAAGACTTCTAACCTCACGAAAAAGCAGCTCATAGCCCAGGTCTTAGCATGCTGATGTAGTTTAGCAATTTCTTCTCATGCCAAGCGAACACCATAGGCTGGATTTTTCCCACTTGCATTTTGGCAAAGCCAAAACCAGTTTGTAAGCATCGCCAGCGGACACATGGCCAGCACAGCCCCATGCAGGGATGTAGGAGGCCATCACACAGCCTGGGCTAGAAGTTGACCTCCCTCACTACACCCCAGAGAAGGATGCATCTTCTGGGTTTTAAAAGCACAAAGAAGTTAGCAATGCTCCCAAACAGGACAGGTATTCCCCATAGGCCTGCATCGTTTGCTGGTCAATAGGTTTTCTGGAAGTAATTCAGCTGTGGTTAATTAGAAGAAAACATTAGGATAACTCCTTGTATACTATGTTCTCTCCAGGGGAACTTTTGGTGCCAATGATTCATCTTCAGATGAATCAGAGAGAGAAAGCAGCAACTCAGCCTCTGTCCCCACAGCAGAGACAGCCTGGCTCTGGGAGCAATCAAATGTATCTGGGTTTCCCAGGCAGCTCCTGCAACTCACTGTCTGTAGATCTCTCTGATGGAGATCTCTAAGGTCACATGGAAAAGTTACCACCCTAAATCTCAGGGATTTTCAGGACAGGTTTGGATGCCCCTTTGGGTTTTGAAACCTTCCAGTGACTTGCCACATCTCTGCAGCTTGCAAAATCCCAGAATGTGAGGGTCTCCAGAGGAACCTGCAAGTGTGGGGTACAGCCAGCCCTGTCCCCACAGTTGTGGTAATGCTGACTTCATAGCCTCTGCATCCAGGAGATATTTTTGGGAACATGTGGACTGAAGCTCTGCCCCAGTGGTGGCCACTGTGCCCTCTGCCACAAGGACTGAGAAGATCCCACAAGGGCAGGCTGAAGGGGCTCTCATGGCTGCAGCCACACATGATCATCACCCTGCATTTGTGCTACACAAAATTCCTGCTGGAGCACTCTGCCATTATCCACATCAGCTCACAGTGTAGATCAGTCAGTGACACCTGTAAGATGTTTAACAGACATCTGCTGGCAAAGTAGCCTCCCCTTCCAACACACAAGGGAGTGATTACTTTTTCAGGTTTCTCTGTTTTTAATAGTCCTTATATTCCCCATAAATTTCATTAGCTGGATTTATGTGGTCACTAAACTGCTTGATACGGTATTATAGTCACAGCAGGAAATTATTTGCTATTCTGGTGAAAATGAGCATTTCCTAGTTTTGTCAGTACAGGGAATTATATTATCAGGGAAATAATAACCAGCTGAACTGAAGGATGGTTTGATTCGTGGTAATTACTGATTATATGCAGATTACTTTATGGCTTTAATTCTTTGGTCTCCCACTGTTTGCTTGCTAAACCTCTAAAATAGAAAAGGCAGTGAGCACATGTGAGTCTTATTTGTAAGGCGAATTACAGAAGCTAATTTGTTGATTAATGTGAAAGGAAGCAGAGCTCTGCACAGACCAGGACAGCGGCGGGAAGGAGTTGGCAGTGAGCTGCACTTGCATCCATCCTCGGCTGCAGCCACTTCTGTGCTGCTCTTGAGCACCTGGTTCTCATTCCCAAGGTTGCAGCCCTCACCTGAGCTTGTGGCAGGTTTTACTCAAGCTGAAGGTGGCTCTTTGCTTCTCCAGTCCATAGCCCCCCAAGCCTGTCCGCTTTCTGTTTTCACTGCTGCTCATCAGCTGGAGATAAGAGGACGTATCAATTCGTTTGTGCTCAGTATGCCTCAAAACATTTCTTCCAATTCAGTGCAACAACAAGGCCCTCGCAAACCTTCACTTTTAACTAGCACTATGTGTTATAACATCAGAAGCCGGTTAGCAAACTACAGGCTGCTTTTGACAGAAAGCTATCCAAAAATAGAGTGCTGCATCACCACCACTTCCCAGCCACTCCAGCCTTTCCAAAACAGCTTTCCTCTTCTTATTACCTGCAGCAAACCTTCAGCAGGCTTGCAATCCCCAGGGATGAAACCAGCCTTTTGATTTTATATATTATTCTTAGCATTGCTGGAGCAAAATTTCAGCCCCTGCTGTCTGTGTAATGGAGAGATGGAGAGTGAAACTCTGCTCCCTCTGTCTCTGGCTGCCTTCCTAGCTAGGTAGCATGGCCATTCCCATTCTGCCCAGGGCAGCATGCTGACTGCATGCTGCATTTATTCTTAAAATACATAGCTACACCCTCTTAAATAAAAAGCATAAACTGGGATTTGCATCCAAAATTATCACCCCGTGTTGGAGCAAGCTCAGAGGCATAGCTATGTGCTCCATAGTGGCTGGGTGCATTTGTCTGGGCTCTGACATGCATGCCAGCTGGGATCTTTCAGCTGTGAGCACTTTATCTAATAGATGAATGGGAGAAAGAGGTAAGGAGCTGTAATTGCCAGCCCAAAAGACAGCCCTCTGTGTCAGGCATGCCTGCCTGCACCCCTGGGGATGACAGTGCAGAGGAGCAGGGTCAAGTAGCAGCAGCCAAATCCATCAAGGAGGAATGGCACTTGCAGTCAGTGTGGATGCTGTCCTCATCACAACAAGGTGCAGGACCAAATCTGGGCTCTGGGGTGAAGGATTGGCACCACCAGCACCCTTTTGGGAGCCTTCAGAAGAGTACCCTGTCCCTTAGGTTAGTACCAGCCATGATGGTTTCCCCAGCCCAGCTATGGGGCAATGTGTTTCCTTCTTAGAATAATAGAACCATAGAGTGGTTCTATTACAGTGGTTTGGGAGGGACCTTAAAGATCACCTAGTTCCAATTCCCCTACAATGGGCAGAGACACCTTCTGCTAGACCAAGTTGCTCAAGGTCCCATCCAGCCTGGCCTTGAACACTTCCAGGGATGGGGCAGCCACATCTTCTCTGGGCAACCAGTTTCAGTGCCTCACCACCCTCACAGTGAAGAATTTCTTCCTTATATATAGTCTGTACCTACCTTCTTTCAGTTTAAAGTCATTACCCTTGGCCTAAGTCCACATTACTTCTGTCCTTGAGTTCATGTTACCTCCCTCATTAGCAGAGTCCCCTCCTGGATGCAAAATTGGATCCTCTCCTTTCATGAGCTCCCCAGCACATGAAACACCCTGACTCTGTGCCCTGCTTGCTGCAATGGGCTCCATTGGAGGGACAGAGTCTTCAGAAGTCATCCCCATTCCTGCCATAATGTCAGCAGGGTATTTCAGCCTTTCTATTTTGGGCAGGTGGACCCACTAGCAGACTTTTGTCTGCCTGCAGGCTGGCCACGCTTTTGATTTCTGAACTTTTCCTTCTCCCTTTGTCAGTCATAAGTCTTTAGAAGAATGATACATGCCACTCTATGCTGATCAGTAACAGCTATTCATTTCCCCCCTTATTTCTCTTATTTCACGGCAAGAATAATAATTAAACAGTGATCATCATGAAATAAATACGTCTAAAAGCTGTTTGCTACGGAAAGGCTGCTTCTTCCCTGTCTGCCCCTGTTGTTTCACTAACACCTACCATCAGATAACGTTTGATGGACCATCGCAAATTAGCGGGATGCAGATGACGGCTCGTCTCTGCGCTGTTTCTGCCTGGAGACGGCGTGTGCAGTTTTGCTTTATCACGTAGCTGGCTGCCCCCGGGGCTAACCATGAACCACTTCAGATCGTGTCGCAAACCACCTGGGTGACGGCGTTTCACACGCACCGAATAAACCCCCCGAATTTCTGCCCGGAGGAGCCGGGCGCGAGGCCGCGCCGGGGATGTGCATCAGGAGGTGGCAGCATTTATCCGTCGCGCTGAGCCCGGCTTGGGCCGGGGGGCGGGAACAGCCCCTTGCCCAGCCACGGTGCTCTGTTCGAGAGAAAAGCAGCAGTTTTTAATCAGTTTGCTTTCAAGGCTCAAGTCTGGCATACTTTCCTTTTACTACTTACTCCGTTTTTAGCTCTCCCCTCCCCTCCCCTCCCCTCCCCCCCCCCCCCCTCCCCCCCCCCCCCCCCCCCCCTCCCCCCCCCCCCCCCCCCCCCTCCCCCCCCCCCCTTCCCTTTCCCCCCCCTTTAAAAAGGGAGGG
>NW_016690185.1:1790068-1817646 GCF_001604755.1 Lepidothrix coronata | reverse complement strand
AAGCCACATCCCTTTCCTTCCCCTTTCCTTTCCCCTTCCCTCCCCTCCCTTTCCTTTCCCCCTCCTTAAGAAAGGGAAGGAGTTAAAAGAGTAAGCAAAAAGGCAGCAAACCACCCACAGCACCCTGAGCAACATCCCAGGGTCTCACCCAAGCATTGTTTATCACCCCCGCCCCAGCAAGGATGAGCATCAAAGGAGAGTGATCTCAGGTCAACTGTGTAACCCGTGGGAAGCTCACTGCAGGACCAGGGCCTCCACCTGCTCAAGGGGACGGGGACTGTGGTGGGGCTCCCCACATCCTCCTGCTCCCCAGGGAAAAAGTCCTGCAGAAGCCCTGTGAAAGCCTCCAGAGTGATTGAGAAATCCCTCTCCTTTGGTCATCTTGGAAAGGGAAGATGGCACTGCTACTGCTCTGTGAGCAGCTCTGTGCCACGGGTGGCACAAAACCCTTCCTTTACAGCAGGCAGCAGCCCGATGCAGTAGCAATGCCTGTCTGCTCCTCCCTGATGCAGAGCTATTGCTCCTCTGGGTGATTTGATCAATCAGTTCATGTTATATCAGCTGCACAAAATGCTCTGAAAATCCAAAGCATTTCCTTGCCCTCATTGTGCTAGATTCTGACTCCTGCAGACCACAGATCAGTTGAGATCCAAGGGAGTTTGAGAGCTCTTTAAAAAAACACCCAGATGACTTTGAATAACCCAAGTTCTCATTCCAAAAAGAGCCACGGTGCTTCAGAGCCCAGGAGGTCACCCAGAAGTGCCTGTGCCATTTCTGCCACTGGGGCATAGCTGGGTCAAGAATATATCCCCTTGTTTGTAGAAAGTTCTTGAGTGGAAAAACACTCTGCTATGGGAAGGGGCATGAGCAGCCATTCTGCTAACCCACAGCCAAGGTCCAGCATTGGTGGGCACTGGCCAAAGTCACTGGTAGTCCTCAAGCACTACCAAAAAAAAAAAAAAAGAAAACAACATCATCGCTTATTTCAAGAATCTCCCAGGACATTTACAAAGGCCTTCACAAAAAAACTGTGGCTGTGACCCTTTCCACAGACCTAGTCCAGCACTGTTAATCTCTAGGATTTGGGTATAGGAAAGCAGGCGGGACAATGGGACGTTTAAAGGTACAAGAGCAGCACAGAGCCAGAGGACACACAATTTGTTGTAAGCCAGTCATAAACTGTCTGGGGGGGGTGCTGGTTCCAGCAGAACAGTAGCACAACCCTCAGGCACTGGAAAAGGCACTGGGAATTTGCCCAAATGCTAATTACTAAATAAACCAAATTGGCCAGAAATGGCAGAAGGCATGTAATGTAGGGTAAAGGAGCTGTTGCCCAGGAATGAGCAAAGCACCACTTCTACACACCTATTTCTCTGCACTGAGATGGTGTTTCTGCAGGGGCCCCTACCTGTTAGAAAGCTGTGATCTTCACAACATAACTGGGGAAACACAGGGGAATTAAGGAAGGTATAATTTCTAATATGTTGACATCAGTTTTTATAAATAAAGATAGAGGTTCTGTCTCACTGTCAAGTGACATAATTGACAGTAGTGCATTTGTTAATTTTTTACATTGTGGTGTTGCTGTATGGGACTTTACTTACACATCCTCACCATGGTGTGTTTGTGGGTTACCAGGGCATGCCAGATCCCTGTTGCTGGTGTGCCCTGTGCCTCTGTACCCCTCTCAAACCAACACCTTTCCAAACCGAACCCTTCCTCCAGGGCTGACTCGGGAGAAGGAACTGAGGGGAAATGTCCATTGACTCTCCCCCTCTTCTGTTTTCTTTTCCACCATTATTTTTGGCAGGGAGCTGGTGGTACAGCCTGGCCCCAGCAATCTCCCTGGCACAGCTCTGACAGCATTGGCACTCTGTGTGTCTCTCGATGGCTTCAGTCTTGAGCAAAAGTATGCAGGATGCTTCTCTCACTTGAAGGCCCAGGCCCAGGACCCTGGTTGTAGTCCCCTGGTGACTTCATGTTGCGTAAACATCTCCTCCTTGATGTGGAACCAAACACCCCAATGGACCAAATGCTCTAACACCAGCATCTGCACAGGCTTGGTGGTGTCCCGCATCCAAATACTGTCTGTGTTGGCTGCAATGACACCAATTATTAGGCAATGCCAAGGCAAGGTGAACCCTTCCAGCTCTCAGGTACTACACAGCAGTACAAGTCCCCAAGGCTTAGAAAGTCACTTTTTTCCCAATGAGTTTCCCCGGACTTTCCGCACCCTGTATGACCCCTGAGCGCTGTCTGGGGTCAACCGCCAGAGCTGTCACCACAGACCACGGCTGCTGTGCTGGAGCACTGTGGTCCCAGTGACAAACCCTTCTTTGTTTGCATGAAGATGGTGGAGTGGTTCATACGACTAGTGGAGATTGGAGCTAGTTGAGGCTGCTCAGGGATTTTGGTCTCCATACAGACCAAGAAACCAAAGTAGGAGCTTGGTGTTGCCTCTGCAATCTGGCATTTCCTCGAGGAACAGGATTCAGTGGGGCAGCCCAGAGAAGGCAGGTCACTGTGCTGGGGCCTCTGAGGAGTTCTTCCCCACCACAGCTAGCACTTTTGGACACCCCATCCAGGTTGTGCCGAGAGCTGGCAGTGGGTCTGGCTGTCTCACCCGCTGTGGCAGTTTGTCTAGTCCTGGTGATCTGGCAGGTCAGGCAGCAGGAGACATTCCTCACCAAGCCCCCCAGGACTCCCTTTTGGGGGCATCCCCTCTGTACCAGGGCTGTGAACAATTACACACTCCTGCCAACCCTCAAGTTGTTTTATAGTGTGCTGGATCATTACCATCACATACATGTTTGTATCAGGGCAGCAGAGAACTAGGTCCTGGCCCCTGCTGCATTAAACACCAGACAACCTACTTGAAGATGTCCAAAGCTGAGCTCACAGTTCCTGTTTTAAGCATATAAATAGAGGAGCTGATGATGTGACAGGCTGAACACTGGCTTATCCCAGAGATTTTGAAGGAGCAGCTTGAGAAGTGACTTTGATTCTTCTATGAAAATGCTGAAAAGCAGGAAAGCATAGTTTGACTTAAAAAAATTGAGTAGTCAAGAAAACTAAAGGCTACAAATGAATTTTTGAAAATCCATTTTGTCTGTAGCCATGAGCACTGCAAGAAAATGCATATATTTTATCACGTGTTGGAGGACAGATGGGCTGCCACAGGGCCATTTCCCAGGAGCATCACTCAGGTTAAAACAAGCATGAAACCCCCAGTCTTTCACTCACTGCTGCTGCATTCACCTAATGCATGCCCAGGGCTGGGGAGGAGCAGCCTGCACAGAGTGGCTCTTTCCACTACTGGGAAGGAGAGGAGGAATGGCAGGGATGAAACCAAGACCTCTTTGTGTCTCAGATTTGCAGGACAAGCCCCAACCTCCATCTGAGCAAAGCTGCTTGTCCATGGTGTCCGGTTCACAGAGGCGCTTCTCTGTGTGGAACCAGCAGAATAAGCTATTTCACAAAAGGAAACCACTGAATGTGTATAAATCCAGAGCCTGCTGTCTCACAAGAGCATCCATGTGCATGTGGGGTGGTGTTGCTCCCTGGTTTGTGCCTCTCCTGCCCCTTTCAGTGACCCTGGGCAAGTGGAACAGGGCTGAGCTGCTGCACAAGGCAGCATGGCTTCAGCCAAGAAGCTAGACTGCTCAGGAATAAATGTGGCTGGCAAGGCAAACATGAGTCTCTTTAAATTAAGCAACTGATCCCTCTCTCATAAATGTTTTCATTCAAACAGCAGGGCTGTACCTTTATTAGTGACCGGATATTGAGGTATCAGTGCCCATGATTTCGGCAGCTTAAGTGTAGAATTTCCTTTTACAGGCTGCAATAAATCAGGCCGGTGATGTTGACTAAATTACTAGTTTTCTTTTGGCTTGTTGTCTGTGGATCAGCTATCGCTGCTAACTGCACATATTCCTGCATCATATACCTTCCTAATGGGAATATTTTTAATACTATGGAATTAAAATGCTCTAAGAGTCTTACCTCTCCTTCTCCTCTAGGCAAAACTGACATGAAGAGCCAACTATAAAACAATATTAACTGTTCTTGCAAGCACATGGCTGTACTAAATATCTGTACTAACCTGATGTTCACAGAAAAGCAAATACTCTGGGAGAATATCAACAAGGGTAACACATTTTATTTGGCAGTCAATCCCACATGTCTGCTATGCACTTTGCTACGACCATTTTAAAGCTGGTTCCCAGAACCCCTGGGTGTGCACAGTGGGGACAGTGCAAAGGGACTGTGTTACAGGTGTGCACTGCCAAAAATGAAAGACCGATGAGTCAAGTCCATAACCCTAACCTAACCTCAGGCCATGGAGCAGGACCATGTACGAGGGACTTCGACAACCTACTCATCGTTGAGGAAGTAACATCTGTAGTCCTGTGGCAAACCCTGCTGTGAATCTTGTATCCAGGTGCACCCACAGCAGAAATATCCTTTTCAGGTAACAACCATGTCTGTGCAGGCACTTGCTGCTGCATGCTGCCTTGCCAGCCCCGGAAACAAACATCTCCATGCCCCTTCACACCATTCCCACTGCCCAAGGAGCTTTCTTTTTCTTCATTCATTCCTTCAGTTCTTGCATGTCTTTGCACACCGTGTCCATGGCACAGTCTTGGGGCTCACATATCCTTGGAAAGATGCATCCAAGTGACACTGGTTATAGTGAACTTGCTCTGTAACACAGATCTTCAAAGCCATAGAAAGGTTTTCAGCCAACAATTACTTAGGATAGTGAATGACTAGAGTTTCTGTATGCCATGATCAGTGCACCATGCAGCTCTATGGGCGTTGGACAACATCTAGTCCCTGATCCTTATTCAAAATGTGTCCTCTCAGCATCCCTGGAAGGGTCTAGAAAACTGAACTCTTGTCTTTTTTTTTAGCTAATAAAGTTTGACTAATTCAAACTCAGCAGCATGATTACCTGAACAAGTTTTCTCTCTCCAGGTTTTATACAAGGTTCTTTGTAGAAAGTTACTGTAATTTAGATAAATGTCTGCTGCAGTCACCAAGCCTATAGCTTTGACAAAGGCAGCTATTGATTTTGTCTGATGTGATCTATCCCATAAGAACACACACAGCTTCTCACTCATCAGCTTATCTGCTACATTATTACTTATCGATTCCCTTATTTGCTTTTATTTACCAGATGTAGAAGTTGCTTCAAGAAGACGCTTTGCTTTACTCCAGTTTTCTCAACAAAACTTGGCCAAAGTTTGTCGCAGGGATGGCATTGTTTTCTGCTACTTTCCACAGGCTGTCTGAATGGCCTGAGCAAAAAGGAAACTGGGTGATTCCTCAAGATCCCTCTTACCCTAACCTCTCTGCCAAAGTCATAAGGCCTGTCTTCTGAGGCTGCAGACACTGACTTGTGCACATATGCACATACACACCTACCTTAGTTCTGCTGTCAAACATCATTGTGTTACAATTACCATTAATTAAAATTGATGTCTCTGTCCTAGTGACATGGACTATAATTTGACCCCTTTTGTCTATCCACATCGTTATGATTTAATTTGCAGGCTCTATAGTGCTATCTCAGTTGCTGCAGAGCATACAGCAGACATGAGCACCTCAAGGAGGTTTCCTTCCACCCCCTGCTATTTTGGGTAGCACCAGCCCCCACTCACTTTGCCTGGCAAGCAATCACTCATACCACATCAGTGGGAAGGGTTCAGGTCAGGGGCTGGCAATCTGGTGTTAGGAGCTTGCAGTGATTCAGTAACCCTTCCCTCCCATAATTTGTAGATAACGTGGAATAAAGAACATTTTATAGAAAACACTTTACCTGGGACACTTTTCCTAGACTGCTATTTGTTTGTCACCAGTTTCCAAACCCATCTTTAGCTAAAATGATTTACTCCATAATATTTTTCCATGGCATGTCAATGAAATAGAGTACTTTGGCTGGTACCTGCAGGTACAGCTATCCTCAGAAGACTCCAGTCATTTCTCTATAACATCATGGAGGTCAGCTGGGTGCAATAATTATAGGAAGTGTACCAAAGCAACTCTTATGGTGAGGAATGATTTGTAGCACTCCCTCCTGGAAATGGGCTTGCACAGAAGGAGTGCAACAAAAAACCCCTTGATTTAAAAAGATGTCTATATACGTACATGCAGACAAACTCAGAGTTTAATGTTTGTTTAAGGAGATGCTGACACTGTGCAGGAAATATTCAGGGGGAAAGGCCTTCCACATGTATTCATAAATATTGTATGAATTGGGAGAAGAATTGCTGGCCCTTGAAAGCCAGCAATACATAACAAGGTATTCACAAAGTCTGGACTAAACAGAAGGCAGAGCACTGTAGCATCTGCAGCACCTGACTACCTGCTACTCACGTATTTGCAAACACCAAATTAAAGAAGTACATGTAACTGTAACAGCAACATACTAAAACAGCAGAGGTAAGTTTATTCATCTGGTCACTCTGTCTGAAGATGGGGTCATTATTCCTGTGCTGTTGCAGATGGATGTTTGCAACTTGCAGTGAGAGGTGTCCAGTTATGAAGTTCCCACAACCCCCCTACAAAGATTGTTCCAGTGCGCTTTGTTTCTGGCAATTTTCTGGTGTCAAGCCTGACTCTTTCTTGCTGTCATTTAATCTCATCATTCATTGTTCTACAAACCATGGATGCTAGATGCACCAGATTTTCTTTTATTTTTACAGCAGCTTTCACATACTGAAGGAGCTCCCCTGAGCCTTCACAAATGATGAAAAGCTGTTGATCAAGCTCAGCTCAAGATACTCCTCCATGAGTTTTCTACGTGACTGTTCGCTCCCTATCCTGGATTTGCACTGCTGATTTTCCTGCTGAGTTGTTGTGCTTACCTCTAATAGACTATCTATTGTTTTTTTTTTCAGACTCTCCTTCAGACTTGATAAGACTGTGTTGAACACCAAGCCAGTCCTCCAAGGTAACTGCAGCCCCTCCCAGGTGTCTGACAGCCGCCCACTGAGTAAGTACTGTCCCTGCTCCGTCACCCAAATAATTTATGAAAAAATTGAATCACAGTTTGTCTGAGACAGGCACCTGTGACTCAGTACATCCTCCACTCTGGCAGCACACTCCAGTGAGTGCTCTCATAGGGGGCTTTACAAAGAAGTTTCACCCAAATGAAGCTCTCCTCCCTTGCTTTTGAGAGGTTACACAGAAGTAGTGGGGATTGAGTTAGGCTTTCTTCTTCACTGTAGCCATGAAGGACATTTTCATAAAGCAACTGTCATATTTGTAGAAAGAAAAATAAATACAAATAAGGCAGAAACAAGCAATAATAAGGCTCTCAGGCACTGTAGATTCCCTAGTCATGCTGCCTACATCAGCTCCAGGTAAGACCTCGACAATTAAATCCAGGGAAAGAGTAATATAAACCATAGAGGTTTTTGCTGTATCTGTCTACAGAGGAACATCTTCAAAAGTTAGAAACCTCCACTGCTGGGCCATGGCATAAAGAAGCTTGCAGAAAGACAACACCTCTCTGATGGATGGAGTGTGCAAACAGCTCATGGGAAATGCAGCTTGATGAGAAACCGCACCGAGCAATAGTTCTTCTTTCGCCTTTACTTGGGGTGAACCAGGGGTATGAACCTGGTTAACCACAGCACAGCAAGCACATCATAGCCGATCGATAGCCCGAAGTGCTGGAACAGCCGAGAAATTGTTGCTATGGATTTATATAGGGTTATACATTTTAAAGGGAGGCCATCTGAGAGTAATCTTGAGAAGCAGGAACAGCTTCTGTAAGGAAACAAAGAGAGGTGATACCAGGACAGGGAAAGTTATAAACATCATATTAAGGCTTTTGGGAATATGGCAAACACAAGAAGATGTAAAAGCTGCCTTAGGTTGTTTAAAAGACATTTTTATTGCTTGTAGATGAAATGTGCAAGGACATAAATGTGTATTTCTCAGTCTCAGTTTCTGATTAAGAAAGCCAGCAAACTCCAGACAGTGACTGGACCCTCTCTGAGAGGCAGCAAGATGGAGTTGGGAGGAAGGTCTCCAAGTGGCACAGCATTACTACCTGCCCCAAACTTGGAGTTTGTGTAATCCAAGTGGGAGAGAAAAGATGCACACTTCCCCGGGGGAGCCTCAGTCAGGCTTGTGGTGGAACTGGAAGCTGCAGCTCTCTGAGCTTGGTTGCCCTCCCCAGGCTTGCATGTCCATATTAAAAGGGAGCCATTACCAGAAGTGCTGCCGCAGGGTAAGACTGTTTACTTCTATCAAAGGGTCTGATTGACCTCTCTGATATGTGTACAAGCAGCTTGGTTTGTATTTTTAGAACAACCTGAATGCACCTGCATATTGGCTGTGCTCCGTCAGTGGGACTACACCACTGCACCCACTGTTCTGCTCCTCCCTTGGTGCCTGGAAAAAATGATCCACGGATCATTGGTCTGCCTATTGCACTCCAAAGGCAAGTCTTGAAGATGTCCTTCAGGTAGTCCAATGGCATGACATGCCATTTAGGATTATCCTGGCCATAAAACAGCACATATTAGAGAGGTAGGCTAAGCCTTCAGTGCTCACTCTGAAGCCCTTAGTAGTGTAATATACTGGGTAAGTTGGAAAATGCCACTCCTGTTGTGTCTTTTCACTTCTCATGAAGTTGTAGGTGACTTTCAAAAAGCAGAAAATAAACTCCACCAGTCACAGATGCTTCTCTGGAGCACTGTGAGACAAGCAAGCTTCAGGTCTGATGGATCCAGTCATTTTTCGCTGGAGAATAACTGGAGAAATAGAAAGAGCCACATATCTTGGCAGGCACATGGGATAGGCAACTGGTTGGGCAGAAAATCAGTTCTGCTGCCTGCATGATAGAGAGGCTGGAAGTGTTCAAGGCCAGGTTGGGTAGGGCTTGGAGCAACCTGATCTAGTGAAAGGTGCCCCTGCCCATGGCAGGGGAGTTGGAACCAGATGATCTTTAAAGTCCCTTCCAGCCCAAACCATTCTATGGTTTTATGATTCTATGATTTTTGTTTGCATCACTGCCAGACTCGCCCATAGACCTCTATTATCTATAGCATTTCTGGGTGCAGCAAGAGCAGAAGTGGCACAGACATAATACTGTCCCCCTTGGAGCAATCCCCTCCAAGGCGACGTCCACCCAACTCCTCACATGTGAAACCCCTATGAGGGAAGCAGCAGCAGCATCATGTGAAAAGAAAGGAAAATGGAGATGTGTTTGAGGAAAGGCAGCTCATACCAAGAGCAGGAAACATACCACTGTCACAGGGCCTTCAAGGAAGAGAGAAGGAAAAGCCACCTCTGGGGCAGAAAGGAAGGTGAAAGGGGTGTCAGGGCAAGAATACAGAGGAATAGGAATAACAGATGCATATGGATGTTGTCAAAATGGGAACTGGAGACTTGCATCCTATCTATGTTTTATATGCAAATACCTTGTTCCAGGACAAAAATTACTTTTCTGATGTTCTTTGGTAGCTCCCAGCCAAATGCTACCTCATTTTCTCATATCCTCATTTTCTGCGCTGCAGAAGAGGAGGATCACAAAGCACAGATTTTCATGCGGGTATTCAGCTCTCACCTGCTACTACATAGGTATGCTTTGCATAGCAATATGAGACACCTTCCATGCCTTGCACTGTCCAGGGTTGTGTTGACTCGTGAGAATTGGGAAGCACCCCCAGCACTGAGTGCCACCAACACACGCCTCAGTTTGTAGCAGGGATAAAGTGGGGAGGGGCATGACCTGCTTAGTACTGATTAAGGCACCAGGAATCACCAGAGAGGTGGAAGCAGCCACATAGTTTGCCATTCAAAGGGGATAAGCAACCAGTTGGGCAGAAAATAATTTCTGCATTATAGAGAAGCTGGACTGACATCACCAGCTCAAGCATCAGAGACATTCAGCATGTTTCTGTTTTCTCAGATAAAGTGACAAGTGCTCATTTCAGATCAAGCATGACAGGATGGGAGAATATTATTAGGAAGCTGTTATGGATCTGACCAATACTATGGACACTATGATTAGATAAAAGGTCCCAGTTTTAATGACAGCGAAGGTAGAGACAGAGGCTTTTCTAACTCCTAAAAATGTCCAGTGAAAGAAGAAAATGTTCTGGTTGACACAATTAGAGCTGTGTGCTGCTAATGTAGCGGTGGGTTTCAGGAGGCAAGCTGGCAGCAGGGCATTTACCTTAACATAGCTGGGAGTGTTGTCAGGATTCACAGTGTCTTTATTTCCTGCAAACACATCTCGTGTGGAACTAACACAACAACAGCAACTGCAGCTAAGTATTCTAATCTTTTCAATTTCATTCAAAATAAAAATAATGCAATTAGCTGTTCTCATTCATGAATAGGCAGTATCTGATTACTCTTAGAGCTCATTATTACAGTGTTACAAGTAAGGCCTCATACAATGGACTTCTCTGCAAATGCCTGTCTCCCACGTGACGGCCTTTATCTGTCACGGAGCATCTCAGACCCCTGGGAGAAAGGAGTCCATCTTCAGCTGCATCAAGTAGCGGATCCGCTCAAAGTCTTGGGTTTATGCTTGGTGCACAGATCACACTTCATGCCCAAACTCTCCCTGCAAAAGATTTTCTGATGCATTTATTCTGACAGCATAATTCAATACAATTTATTATTATTTTCTTTGGGCATTTTACAGAACCGCAAGCATGCAGAAAGGGGGAGCCCTTAACTTATTTGTCTCCCATTTTCCTTATTTGCCACTGAATAATGACATTTAAAACAAAATACCCCCTTGCTTGGAAAAATTATAAACTCTTTAGGAAAACCTAACTTCCTACTGACTAACAAAAATTAGCCACAGAATCAGAAGTCAGAGACTGATACTGGAATACATCATGGTCCCCGTATTTACTGACACGTTGATTTTCCCACAGAAAAGATTTCTTTTGACAACATCTTAATACTACCTAGCTGTACTTCTTTCTATTAAAAGTGACAAATTATATCTACCTGCAGGTATACAGTTAAACTATCTCATGCGATGCAAAGGATAACATGTCACAGAAGGTGCTGGTTAAAATAAATAATTAAGTCATTCAAAGAGTGTCGTAGATCTAATTACATTTTATTGGAGACTAAATATTTGTTTAAACAATCTACATCTAGGAGAATGTTTCCAGAAACTCTCCTTCGGCCTTGGTTTTAAATATAATTATTAATATGTGTATGGAAATATGCATAATCACCACCATCTTGGTGGTGATAAAATGAGCACTGATCCACACAAACATGCCTTATCTCAAAAAAGACAGAAGGTTCAAGCTAATTTTTAAATCCTTTTTTCCAATCCATTCCTGAAAAATCTCAGTCTTTCAATTAAGCTACAAAATAAAGCAACTACACAACAAGCAGGCCACTTGGAGAAAACTTTCCCTGGAAAAACAACTTTTTTTACATTAGCCCAGAGCTAGACAGTGAGCAGCATGGAAAAAAAAAACCAAAACAACAAAACCCAAACAACAATAACAAAAACCCCACCAAAACCAAACAAAAACAAACAAAAAACCTCCCGCATTGAAATATTCCCCTAGCTCAGAATTTCTTTCCTTTCCCAAGAGACAATTCACCTCCTCCTGACCCCATCCATCCCCTGTACCTGAATCATTGCAGCCAGTTCATCCCTGCTAGAGAAATAAGTGTTTCCAACAGTGCTAATAAGCATCCACTGCATAAAACCCCCCTCTCTGCCAGTATCCTGGGCTCAGCCCCTTTCTCTGCTGGAGCAAATTTAAGCCTGTGGAACATAGGCCAGTGCAGAGACAAAAGGTCTGGATCATTTTTATTCAATGTGGTATTCCTGTGCTTTCCTAGCAAGCGGAGCCATGTGGAAAACACAGGTGTAAGGACACAGACTCCCTCAATCCCCACCAAGTGTAGGGGAACAAAGCAGTTTCTGGGCTGCTTGGGCAAAGCAGCCTGTGCGTGTGCTCCTGCCTGGTTATAAGGGCACAAAGGATAAAAATGTAAAGCAGCTGAGTGATTTGGTACTTGTAGGTCCAATCAGCAAGCAAGATTGCTGAGACATCCACCTTTAGGAATACTGGTGATTAAATCCTTTTGGTAATTTTGATCCTAAGCATCTAATTCACACTTTTAAGTGCTGACAATCTTAATAAATTATGCCATGGTATAGATTTTACTCCAGTCTTGCCTGGGTAGAAAAAGCCTGTGCCACAGAGGAAGATGTGAGGGACAGTGCAAGGATGCTCTTCCCCAACACCTTGTGTCAGGGGCACAGAGACAGCAGCAAATGGAAAAGATAAATTGTTTTGTAGGTAACCACCAAGTCTGGCCTTGCAGCTAGAGGTTTAATTGTGTTCAAAAGCAGGGCAAAAGGTGAGTCTGGACTATGTTTTATCCCTTCACTGGCTGAACGATCGGTTGGGCAGCTCTGCCTGCACTTGCAGTTGTCTGCTTGAGGTGTCTAGGATCGATGATAACTCAGACAATGCCACAGTGAAGAAATATTTTTGATCTTTTGTCTTGTGTGCAGCACCAACCCATTGCTGGAAGGGTACACTGCAGCCAGCTGATGCATCCAAGGTACCTGCCAGAGGAGCTGTTCCCACAACGTGAGTCACAGTGTGAACCACTGTTCCCTTATGCAAATATTAGCACATTTATCTTTTCTCTTGCCCTTTCTCTCCCACCACTTCTGTTATGATGCCAAAAAAGTAGAATCATAAAAAAAGGGTGGGAATCTGCTGAAAAATACCCATCACTATTGGACTTTGCTGCAACATGTGGAGCCTGCACAGGGACCTCACCGTTGCTTCACCTCCTTCTGCCTTCTGTCACTTCTTTGCAGCCGACAGAGCTGACACGAGCAGACCTGCCTCTGCTGAACCGGCTGCCACCTCTACTGTCAGCACTGAGTCAGCGCTTACATTTCTCCAGCTGTCCCAGCAGCAGCTGGGTTATTTCCAGGGCACCGAGTTCCTGCCCTCAATAAATGAAATTGCCCCTGGGGGAATGTTTTTCCTGGGAGAAAGGGAAAGCAGAAAGAAACATCGAGAGAGCAGGGAAAGGCATAGTGGTTTTCTAGCCGGGGGAGTTTTGTGAGGCACTCCTGAGGCCAGGAGCTCCTCTGTCGACTCAGCTGCAGCAGGTCCCAGGGAGGAGCTCACTTGATGAGGACCTGGTGATGAAAAGACACCTCACAACAGTGTCCCTCCAACAAGCGAACTCAGCAAGGGTTAAGGTGAGATTCAGATGTGCTCATCCTCCTTGCAGAGCTCAATCGTATCCACTCATCACTCCTTGCCATCCAATCACACATCTCCATCATGAAGCAACAAGAAGGAGAAAACCACCTTGTTTGTTTTCCCCCTTGTCTTTTTTTTCTTTTTAAATGACTGCCACAAAAGCTAGTTGAAATGCTGAGGAGCAGTTGCACTATTAGAAATTATTTTTACCTCATTATAAAAATTGATCCTTTTTGAAATGAGAGAGGCAGAATGGAAATTAGAGATACTAGTGCTTCGCTGAGTATTACTTAGTACCTGTGAATTATCACATTGATAAAAATATGTACGGACTCACTTTTCAGGTTTAAAAGTGTTCTGTCCTTTTGTTTGCTTAGCTAAATAAAGAGGTTTTGGTTGACCTGTGATTTTGAATCCAGCTGGCTTTTTAATATACAGTGACTCATACAAAGCAGCCTGCAGAGTCAGTCTCATTTCCACTGTTCTACCACTGATTTAGGTAGAAGCTCCACAGAAAATCCAGCAGTGTGGGGTGCTTTCGGCCCAGCTCCCAATCAGGCCTTCCTTACCAGAGCTATGCCCTTTTTTCTGTAATTGCTCCTTCTGAAACACGGGAGCTAATCCCAGCCACAGGTACTTCATGTAAGCCAAATTGCCGGGATTTGGTCTTGCAAGGCACTGCAAGTCCTGTAACTTTCAAGGTGAAGACTTTCAAAGCTGGTAATAACTAATGGAAACATTAGTTTCCAATGAAAATTGGAGCTAAGGTCAAGGACTGCCTGCCTTAAAAAGGTAGTTTTTTGTAAGGAGATACTGCCATTATTATGACTGATGTGGAATAGAGCATCACTGGTTTCAGTGGGAACAAACTGGGAGCTATTTAGACCAGGTCTGATACTATTTTACCCCAGAATAAGGCAAAGAATTTTTAAGAGTGGTAAAGCAGGAAATCTCATTTCCATTTCCAGTAAAAGCTACACAGAATATACCATTACCAAATGTTAGGCCTGATACTTGCACCTAACTCAGTGTGTGTTTTCTCCCCTCATAGCATTGATGTGAGAACATAAAAACAAACCTGCAGAGACAAGGAAAGATCTGTGCTCACCAACAGTAATGGCAATTGCCACTGCAGTTCTGGTCTCTATGCAGACAAAGTTGCCCATTGACTCTTGGAACTAGAAGATCAGACACAGTCCCTCTTAATCAGACACATGGTTGTCCCCTGAGATGGCTTCCTGTCGTGGCTGTGTGAGGGTCACAGCCATGCCCTGTTCAGGGACTGGAAATGGGGACTCTGGGAATTTTTTTCACCCCAAATCATTTCATGACCAAGGTAAAAGTGCCATCATCTGACAACTGGAGGAGTCTGTGGGTCCAGATACTGCAAATGTAACACCATTTTCTCAAATACATCTCTGCTGTTGCAACAAAAAACTCAGCAAGGAAAATACAGGCATCGTGCTATACAGAATTCCTGCATTTCCTCCATCAGGAAGTGCAGCTTTTCTTTTTCTAAAGTGAAATGTTGTTTGGGGAGAGAAGAGATTATGTAGTCTGCTCTTTGTTATTCTGCTCAGATATTCCTGGAGATCCAGACTCACTTTGAAAATTAAAAGCTATATTTTACTTCATGTTGGTTGATGTCAATTCCATTGTCAGGGCTAACCAAAACTCATCAAAATACTCTCTCCTCTTTTGCCTTAGTTTTTTCTGAGAAATTATGAGTCAGCAAATCTTTCTGAAGGTGGTATATAGAAAAAAACTCTCTCGTTTGTATTGTCCTAGGAAAATGAATGGCGAAGATCACTGTAATACAAGTTTGTTTCTTAGAAGAGAGGAATGCTTGGGGAAATACTTTAAAATTATCACATATTTAACAGGAGGGATCCAGCTTTATTTTGTAGAGAGAGTAAATCATTGGGGAAAGTGGTAAACTGAATATGTGATCATGTAACAGAAAATTGGAAGAGGAACTCGCTCAAGTCCTTTCCATTCATCGAATAAGTGTTTTATTACTGAAGTAGGATTCTATTCAACTAAGTTTTCTTTATCTAATTTTTATACAGGTTGTCACTGCGTAACGAATCCATGGTGAAAATCCCCAATGCTCAGTGCCTGAAAGAGTTAAAAGATGGAGGTTGCATTAGGTGTGGTCTGTAGCAGATTCTGCCTAACTTCAAGGACTAAAAGTAAGTGTAAGAAGTTTCTCCTAGGGGATTTTAGAGCCAATGCTGGTCTTCAGAGCCTGCACAGGGCTCCCAGAAGCCTGTTCAGGTCCCACTCAGCATCTCATAGCTGGGTGCAGGGTCAGTGATGACCTGCATCTGGCAATCCTCCCCTGTGGATTTACAAAGATTTATGATCCTAAGGCCTAGCAGATGGCAAGTTTTTCAGTTTTATCAGAAAGTTTTGCAAGGTTTCACCTGTCTGGGGCACTCAGTGGTCTTTTCTCTCAGCAGTTACTATTGTGGGTGATGCAGCATCTTTGCCTGAGTCTATGCAGGTGATCAGAGCAGGGCCAGGATGCCCCAGCCTGGCCTTGGTCCCTGGCTTTGCAAGGGGAAGGAAACTTAAGCATACTGTGTGCCACCCAGTTGCAGGGCTAGAGGGAAGGCCTTGCCCTCTTTTATTTACTACCTTAGACGTAGCAATTGAGAAGGGGGCTTAAAAAGGGGGGGGGAAGTCTTTTTTACAAGCAGCTAGAGAGTTCTTAATTTGAGCACCATTTTGACCTATAATAAAACCTACTTGTAACATCACTGCAACAGTTCCCTGATGAACTGCATGCCTTAAAGTATTAATCATTTACGATGTCACATTTGTGATTATTAGAATTGACAAAAACAGTGGAACTAGCAGAGTCTTGAATACCAATTTTTCTGTTAAATTAAATCTCTTTGTATTATCAGTGAAATGACACTAGTTTGCATATTACTTGCATTCACAGCATTACTGATTCACAGCCTCTCTGAGGCTTGTTGGATCCTTGTGGTCCCAGCTACTCCAGCAGGCAGATGCTGGATGCACTGCCCAGTCATAAGCTGGGAAGCACATTAGTCCAAGCTTTTTATATGGTACCATGCATATATACGTAATCTGTTTCAGTCCTTAAATACAAATTGAAATGATAGCAATAAACCATAACATAACCTGGATGCAAGTGTAGCATAACTGTGCAAATAAATAAGTAGCAACACTGCTTCTAAAATCTGCTGCAAATGTTATTGCTCTAAATAAATCAGTTGCTGGTGAATTTGAAGCTGAGTGAAGGAGTGTTCCAAACTCTGAATAACATTGACCTCTGATGGACTCTTTGAAGCCACTATGCCTTGGGATTATCAGAAAACTGTATACTGCTCCAAGACAGGCAGGAAGCAAAGATGCACTTAAATGATTTTTCTACGGCACACAGTCCAAAAAAAAAAGGAGAGGGAGAAACAATTCAGATTCCCCTCAGAACTGCAGATGATAAAGAAAGTCAATTTATTGTGGCATTTTACAGGCTTTTAGGAAAGAAGACTGTGCCTTTTTTTTCTTTTTCCTCTTTTTTTTTTTCTCTTCCAGTGTTAGATTAAAACAGGGGGAAAAAAGCCCAGCCTAGAGAATGATTTTTCCCCACAATTAGATAATTTTTAAATGGATCAGTGGATTGTAAAGGGCTAACTTATAATGTGAAAATAAAAGCTACTGGAAACCTGGTGAATAACTGTAATGAGCAGCTTATTTGACCAGGCTTTTTGTTTCTTGGGTTTCTGGAGAAAAAAAAAAAAAAAGGAGTTTGTTATCTTTGTTACTCTTTGCCAGACTAAAGAAGAGAACAAACAAATAAGCAAGCAGAAGGTGCCTTTGTTGGTGCAGTATTTCATCTCTATAGTGAATGATGATCTCTTTAGGCAGAATTACATGGGGAGCTTTCAAGGGACTTTGTTCAACAGGCAAATTTGCCAACTCTCCTATGTCTAAAAAGCATCTAAAAGCACAAAGTTATATCACATTTTACATATTTTTATTTGTATACAAAATGTTATAATTTATCAATATTGTGCAGCAAGGTATCGATACACACATACATACATACACTCCCAGCCCCGTCTCCCCCCCCAGACACACACACGTATAAATACAACACAAACACAACTTTCTTTCTATCTGCCCTTCAGAAAGGCAACACTGTTTTGGCAGGTGAGCAGCTAGAAATAAGGTGCTATAATTAAGCGGTACCAGAATGTCTTCACTTCACAAATGTGATGTGCAGATTTATATACAACCACATTGTTATTATTTTGATGGAACCCAAAACTCCACACCCTGAACCACTCTCAGAGATACAAATATGTATAAAGTGCAAATACTTAAGCATGTTTCCAATGATTTCACAATGTAGTTTGAAGTTTAGAACAGGCACTGTAATAGTCCACTCGGGAGATTGTCACTCTGTGCAGTGCGGCAGAGAAAAGTCACTCAGACATCGCTGGGGGACCGGGAACGAAAGGACACTTTAGTCTGAAAGCAGCCGCAGAGGAGCACCCACATGGACCTCTGGATTTCCTGGTTTCTGTAGGCATAAATGATGGGGTTGATCATGGAATTGTAGGTAGCGGGTAGAAGCGTGGCATACGTGTACACAGAAGGGTAGTCAGGATCCCCCACCACGCAGTAGATGGCAAAAGGCAGCCAGCTGGCTCCGAAAGTCCCGAGGATTATAGCCAGGGTAGCGACTCCTTTTTTGGTGGCGACATAGTGGGAAGCAGTCAGAAAGTGCTGCTGGAGAGCTATCTGGTGGGCATGCCTGCAGACGATCTTGCAGATCTCGATGTAGAGATGGAGCATGATGAGGAAAATGAGAAAGAAAGAGGCAGACAGCAGCGTCACGTTACTCTTGGTCAAGGGTCTGACGACGCTGCAGGCGGCACGGTCGTGGAGGCAGTTCCAGCCCAGGACGGGCAGCAGCCCCAGGCAGAGGGAGACCCCCCAGGCACCCGCCAGCATGGTGTGAATGCAGAGCACCGTCCTCTCCGAGTAGTAGGTGAGGGCATTGTAGAGGGAGAGGTAGCGATCGACCGTGATAGCCAGCAAGCTACTCACGGAGGCGGCGAAGGAGGCCACGAGGAAGCCCACCGTCAGCAGGCTGATCGTCTCCGAGCGGATCACGTACTGGAAAACGAAGTTGAGGATGAGGCCGAGACCGGCCAGGAGGTCAGCCGTGGCCAGGCTGCCCACCAGCACGAACATGGGGGTGCGCAGGGCGGGCGAGTAGCAGATGATGGCAACCACCAGGGCGTTCTCGCAGGCGATGGCGGTGCCGGACACGCAGAGCATCACATCCCAGGGGTTGAGGGCGGCGGGCGCGGGGGGTCGCGACGAGAGCTCCAGCGAGGCGTTGCCGCCGCCGGCCGGCAGCCGGGGGGCTGCCGCTCCGCTCTCGTTCAGCGCTGCCGCCGCCTCCATCGGCGCCCGGGCGGCTGGGGCTGTGCGGGGGCCGAGGCGGAGCGCGGGGGCGACGGCGGCAGGGCTGGCGGGGCGGCGGTGGGGCCGGCGGGGCGCTCATGCCGGGCGGCGGCACCGCGCCCGCCCCGTCTGTGGTGCTGAACCCGCAGAAGTTTCCCGCCGGCCCGGTCGCCCCCCGCGCCCCGCCCCGCGCAGCCCCCGCCCCGCGCACACGTCAGAGGCGAGCCGGGGGCGAGAGGGGGGGCTCTCAGGCGTAGGGTAGGCTGGGGACGCTCCGTGATGCCGAGGCTGTAGGGTCATCGCTGGCCGGCTCTCCCCGCCCGGCTCCGGGGCAGGGAGGGTCTCCCGGGGGCACGGGGGGAGGAGCCGCTCCTCCCATGGCTGCTTTTCCCCCGCTCCGTAGCCGCTTCTCCCGCGATGGGTGCAGTCCGTGCAGCGCTTGGCTGGAAGGGCTCTGAGCCCAGCGGGAGCTCTGTGCACCGCCGGAGGGAAATGTGTCGGGGTAGCGCTAGAAATAGCTGTGAAAAAGCCTGTTCCACAGTTACGCTGTCTGAACAGTGTATACCCTGGGGTTAACAGCCTGTTCACCACCGAAAGGATGGATCTGCGCTGTTTTCTAAGGTCTCCCAAATGATAAGGTCAAACCACAGAAGATCTAATCCCATGGGTGTAAAAGATACCAGATCTCTTCTTGTCCCCCTCTTTTGTGTCTCACAATTAACCAGCAGCCAGGGTGTATCCTCTCTAAAGCACATGAATAATTGAAGCAGAATCACAGAATCCTTCGGATTGGAAAGGGCCTCTAGAGATCATCTAGTCCAACCCCCCTGCCAAGGCAGGGTCACCTAGAGCAGGTGACATAGGAACATGGCCAGGTGGGTTTTAAATGTCTCCGGAGAGGGAAATTCCACGGCCTCCTTGGGCACCCTGTTCCAGTGCTCTGCCATCCTCAATGTAAGTAAGTTCTTCATGTTGAGGTGGAACTTCTTGTGTTTTAGTTTATGGCCACTGCTCCTTGTCCTGTTGCTGGGCACACCAAAAGAGCCTGGCACCATCTTCTTGACAACTACCTTTGAGCTATTTGTATGTATTGATGAGATCAAGGGATAAATGCCTCATGACCCTTGCTACCAGAACTGGTATTGAACAAATGTGTGCAGTGGGTACTTCCCCCCCTTGTAGCAATGTGGCTTTCCTAGAAGATAAGGTGCCCCTGCTCCAATCTGGGAGGGTCTGTTCATTCTGTCACTGACAATCAAAAGAATGTGGAAACAAAATACCCTCTTGGTTATGGGAACAGCATGCAAACCATTTAGAAACAATTTTGAAAAATTCATTAGAAGAAAATGTGTTTACTGTCTTCAACAGTCCAAATGAAGAAAGTAAGCAGTGTGCCATGTGCCATGGTAAAAGGTGGGCACACTCAAAGGGAATTAGAGTGTCAGCATTCATTACATCCATTACCATTGTGTCCTCCTGCTAAACGCTATTATTAAGACAAGCTGCAGACACTGTATCTCCGTAAAAAAGTGAAGCTGTTGTTCCCAGGATTTCTGAAGCACAAATCTCAGAATTGCTTAATTTGAAAGGGACCAGTGGAGGTCAGATCTGGGGCATCTCTCTGGTCCCACCACCTGCAGCCATGCAAAGGTTTTCCTCAGGGTTTCGTTCAGTCAAGTCTGAATATTCCCACGGAAGGGGATTTTACATCCTCTCTGGGAAACCTGTGCCCATGCCTTGCCCTCAACTATAAAGATTTTTCTTTTTTTATTTAGTAATTACCTTCACTGCAACTTGTGCCTGCAGGCCCTGTGTGGTGTCCCAGTGTCTGTATGTTTTCCCAGGCATTACAACAGCGTTAGTAACTGCAGGAAAAGCAGTTTCAAGCAGGTTTAAGAAGGGCTTGTAAGTCTACATAGCTCAAGCACTTGGTCAAGTACCCCTACTACAGTTCAGAACACAGCAGTTACCATATTTCTTTTGCCAAGCAGAGAGGGGTATAGCCAAGTATAGCCAACATAAACTTGGATTAAGACTGAGAACACAAGAATCCTAGTGTGGAAACACATGCTATAGACCAAGTCAAGTGGAGGCAAGGAAAAATCCAAGGTAAAATAAAATTTTGGACTTGCACAGAGGAAATCCTCCAATCTAGCCCCAAACAGATGGTTTATTTCAATATTCATTAAAATGCCTGTGGCAGACTAACTTATTTAAAACATTTTCCAAAATCGATTAAAAATGGTGCCATTCAAATTTAGCAAGTCAAGTTTGCAAACATGAATGAGCTGGGCTCCACAATGAAGCTGTAAGATCTGCAGTATTTTTATGGCATCTATAAAGCACAGAGAGAAACATACAATCAATCTACTTTTCACCAATGAAATGTGATGTGGAAAGTCTTGGTTGTGAGTAATTTGTCACATCTGTGACCAACCTGTTACCTCTGGGAAACAAGTTTGTTGCAGGTCTTGGTTATGATAGCATGTATATCAGAAGTCAGTCTATGCTTTTTATATTATGGATATATGGCATTTTAAATCCCTCTGTTCTTGAATACTTTTTCCTTAACTGAAAACATTAAAAGCCCGTGCTGCTGAGGCAGAAGTCATTTCATGTGTGGTGGAACCTTGTGAGAGTGTTAGGATCTGAGAGTAAGACATAGGAAGAGTTTTCAACCTATGAGCAGTCTAATCTCACACCCCTTACCTGTGGTATTCACTCAGTGAAAGAATTGCTCAAGCACTGTAGTGTGTCTCTGAAAGGGAGATGTGTGTGCCCAGCTTGACTTTGCTCTTTGTTGTCAGGTTTTCTGAGTTCTTCTGGCTCTTTAGTTCCTGCATTTCTCTCGACTTTTACCTTTTCAAGAAAAGGATACTCTTACAGTCCTTGTGGGGTTCTTACTGAGCTCAGCGAGCAGTGCTGTGCATCTTCCTCATCTCCCTCACATTGCCAAGTATTGATGGGCAGGGTTATTGACCAACTCCAAGCTTATTAAAATGGTTACACCTCCTTGGGAACTGTTTATATTTCCAGAGCCGTCATTGAAGGCCTTTTATCTTCCTAGTACAGCTTCTTGCATCAGTCATTCCAACAAAAGGTGAGCCATATGGATTGCTCTTAATTTTAACTGGTTGTGGGAAAAAAGGAGGAATCAAAGAGTAGATAAAGCTGATGCCTAAGAGCCACTACAGTTACTGCAGCACCATAAAGGAGCAGCAGGGAGAGAAGTCTGGTCAGACCTCCTGCACTATCATCAAGATGTTTTCATCTTGCCTTCCTAGCTGAGAGTGGATCTGCAGATCTCACAGATGAATATAAATAAAAAAAGCTATGTTTCAGCAGTGCATACCTAAGCACAGAGTAGGATATGTCAGTAATTATCTTAGTGAGTTTCTGAAAATTAAGCAGCAACAAAATTAAAAAGTTACTGAAACAAACTATTTAAAAACTCTCTACTTGACTTCTCCATCTGTTCTGAGATTTGAGCAATATTGTGGTGTAATTTTGTATGTGATTACTTAATTTCAGTTAACTATGGATTATTTTGATAGTTGGTATTTTTTAATGATTAATAAGTAGGCTGAGTAAATGTTAAGTATTATCAAATGTGCTTTATATAGCAAGAGTTGGAACCAACAAAAATTTCACTTCAAAATTTATCTTTCCAATAACACGCCAAGAATATTGAAGAGTCATTTTTCTTCTGGCAACATAAAGAAGCCTCAAAATAAAGGCTGAAAGAGGAGAAGAGACGGAGGGATAACACAGATGGTGAGCTAACCAGCGCTGGCATTTCAGAGATTTCTATGCAGCTGGTGTGAAAAGATGTTTTAAACGCTAAGCAATACATTTAGGAATCTCTTCAAGTTTATAATTTTCCTGACTTGGTTAACTCAGCCTAGTCACCTGGTGACACCAATTACTAGGTTTTTACTAACAATACTCTCTGGTTGATCCTTCAGATTTGGACAGGTGTCTACCTGAAAACATGCTGTATTGCAAAACTTACTGATGACATAAACCTCAGAGAGGGTCAGACACCATTTAGAATTTCAGTCTCATCCTTCACAGTCTTGTTTCTCCATCACACATTGTGTTTCTCATGAGGACCTTGACTGTGCTTCTTGATGGAGCACCCAGGGTGCCATCACTCCCTTTTGCTTGGCTGCTCTGTCCCTCATGCAACTACAGTCCAGAAAACAGCCTATATGTCTGTAAAATCTATTTTACTCGCACAGTTAGGGTACATGGGACTGCATAAACTCATGAAAACAACTGTTATACTTTTTCTAGAACATGCTTGGGTTGAAAATCCTGGTTTACACTGTTGCATTCACAAAGCTGCATTTCTCCAATGGATTTTATGTGTGCTTTGGAAAGTGGTATTGTGTCTTATGTGGTCTCAATCACCAGCAGAAAGTTCAGGGACAAACCTCATATAAGCAGGTGAAAATCTGCTTTCCATACTGTAAGAAACATTGGTCATTAGAAATGGATTCAGGCTGAATCTTAGGTTGAATCCCACAGAGTTTGAGCCCTCATTAATTTCTTTTTCAGTGAGAAGAAGATGTAAATGCAGGTATGTACAGAAAAACAGAAGCACAGAAAACACTATTTTGAGCTTGCACTTATGACTCTCAAAGGATTTTGCAACACTTTCAAGTGAGAGTCTCCCTTTTCCTTTGTGGGGTAGGATTTCTGCTTAGCACAATCCACACATCTGCTTAGCAATCTCCACATCTGTCAGCCCACTGCCACCAGCCAACCAGGCTAAGCCAGAGGACCTGGCTTAGTTTCTGAAGGAATAATGCTGGCCAGCAACTCTTGGATGCTTAAATTGCTGCACATGGGTTTGTATAGAATTCATTAGGAAAGGAATGGTCATCGCTTACCTTTATTGAAAAAGATAGTCGCTGGTCCACTCTGTTTATTTCTAAGATCAGGGATGAGTATACTGAAGCTAAATACACATATTTTGCTGCCTTTCCTTCCTTGCCCTGCTTGTTCTGTTGATGGAAAGCAAGCAGCAGCAAGAAAGGTCATCCATCATTAGATGTGTCATCAAGTGCAGTGGAGCAAGATCTTTTATTGTTCTCATTCTTTTAAACTTTTCCCAAACCTTTTTGCTTAAGTTTTTAAATGGCTTCAAACTAGCCTTTAATTTGTTCCAGGGCTTTTCTGCACATCTGAGAGACAGAATCCAGAGTTCACCTAACCGATGTCTTTTTGCAGCTTTGTAAAAAGAAACTGCAAATTTATTTCACTAAGATGTTTGTGTTTCATGTGATCCTATAAGTTGCTGAACAGTGACTACACAGGAGGGTGTAGATACATTTTTTTCATTGCAGTTAAAAGTGAGTTTGAGAACAATTTTTCCAGATACTAGAATGCAAGCTAAAAATAAATTTAATAGTGGAAAAAGCACCATGCTCATCTTCTTCTCTGAAACTGCTTTCTTAGAAATCACAAGAAGACAGCCCCATCATCACCCACGAGCAATTTCCATGTCTGCAGCACAGAACTGGCTCTGCAGGCCAGTCCATATAAGGGTTTGGGGAACTACAGTAAGGTACGTGCCTCCCCAAAAATGGGAAAAAATCTATTTCTAAGCTAGGAATCCCAATGCTGAGGATCCCTTGAGCAGGTAGAGCTCAGAATAGGATCCAAATGTGTAGTGGTGCATCCTGATCGCCTCCTGCCCCTCCTCCCCACCACAGACCACACTATGATTTGAGAAAATGGAATAAGCTCAGTCTTGATCTCTGTGGAGATGGCCAGAGAGATGTGCTGAGACAGCAGATCTGCACCTCTGACCAAGAAGCATCTGCCCTAGAACCCCTTCCCAAAAATTGGTTGCCATATCTTTGCTTTTAGAGACCTGAGCAGGGCTTATTCATCCTTTTTTTTTTTTAAATCTAGGAGAGAATATTTGGCCAGACACAGCCTTTTAGGGACTTGCTTAATGACTGAACGAGTCCCTAAGGAAATGGTGGAGAAGATCTGATTTTCTGCCCCCCACCTCTCACAGGAATGAATTAGCTATATGCCCTACCAAAAATGTGGGCCAACAGCTATATGGCATTAAGCAGTCCCTGCATGTAAGACAGAAACATTCTCTTTGAGACAGGGCCAAAGCTCTGTCTTCACTCACCATATGAGGCTGTAGTCAAGCTTTCTTTCCTGTGCTTGCTCTGGTACCTCTCCACACAGTCTCAGTACAAAATGAACTGTACTTAAGCTATCCCCTTTAGATGGTTTTCCAATTTTCCCTTAAAAAAACACCCTTAAAAGTGCCCTTAAACTTCAGTGCTGGAGTTTGTCTCATCTCCATAGGCAATTTCTTCTAGGGGTCAACTAAAGTCTTTAATTACAAGGAGATAGTCAAGAAATGCTGGTTGGTCTTGAGTCACTAAACTAAAAGAAATCCCAGGCATCCGAGGAGATTGCATTCTAGTGTCATAGGTAGGATCTTTTCTGTTAATGACAGGAAAGTGAATAGAGAGCTACTGCTCTCTTCTTCAAAGAGGAAGGCTGTAGCTTCAGCAGAGGAGCACAGTACAGGGAGAAAGTAAGGTCCTTGCCCACCAGTGGAAATGTTGTTCTGGGGTGCTTGGCCCAGGAATTCAACATCACAGGCACAAATTCATACATCCCAGCCAAACATATTATATGTCAAATTAGATATTACTCAGAGACATTAGTAACTCAGGTATAAACCAATAGCATCAACATATGTATACCCTTATTATTATAAAGTTTAGTGTTCTACCTGTCTTACAGAAACAAATACAGTTTCATTTTTCTTTACGTGTCAGCTTGGCAAACATCAGCAAAGACATTTCCTCTAAGACAACAAATTAAAGCAACTTCAAAACAAACCAGTCACTGCTCAAAAGCCTGGCTCCCTGCCAGCAAGAAACAAATTGATGATTATTTAGCTGTGGCAGTAAAAAAGAATTGCAAATTCTCAGAAAACCTTTTTTCTTTTTTTTTTTTTTTTCTGGTGATGTCAGCTTTACAGGAGTAAATCAAAAGTAGAGCTAGCAAGGCTGAAGTTATTTGCATCTCAGGGTGCTTAGAGAGCAAAGCATAGGGACTGGGATGATTACATCTCCCAGGGCAGCAGGAAAGGCTAGGAAAAAATCCATGGACAAAGCAATACTCAGGTGTCAGTAGCAAGCAAAACCCATTGCCCTCCTGTAGGCATCCAGCCCACCCTCCTCCTCCTTATCCCACAGGTGAACACATACTCAGCTTGGCAGCACCAAATGTAGGAACAGGGCCCAGTAGTGTAATGTCCATAGGTCTGGACTCCTCCAAACAAATGCTCATGATGATGTAGATCACAAATGAGTATTTCTCCAGGCAGAAGGATGATTGCTTAACCTCTGTAATCCCTGCAGAACAGTTTGCTTCCTGAGATGACCACTAGAAGGATCTTCTAATATATAAGGTTTTCAGTTTTATTTCCAAAAAGCCTTATGAGATAGCAGAATGGGTTTGAAATACAGTGCTAGAACACAGAGAGTTTTAAACTCAAAATTATAGGTTGACTCACTAGCTAGAAGTTAATGAAAAAAATGAGGGATTTTGAAGAGCTGAAGGTAGCAAAGTGCTCTGGGAAGGGAAAGAGCAAAATTCAAGTTGAGCATCAATACCTTACTGTTGATATATGTGCTAATTGGTAGCATTCACTTTTTGTCTAATCAAGGAAGTGTGTATATGTGCCATAGAAAATAAAAATTGATTGCTCCCTGCTACAGCCATAAACACTGCAGCATGGTGTGCAGTGGCTGAGCTCAGCCTTCAGTTCCTCTTCTTGGGAATCCTGGAGTAGGGAGTCATTGTCCCTAAGAGACTGCTTCCCTCATGGACATCAGTATTTTTACCAGGAGAAAATGCAACAAACATCACTTGCCACCATCAATAATGGCTCTCAGTGTCTTAATATAGCAAGAAGACCTTTTTTAGTCCAGAAAGTGCTATATTCAGCTAGAGATAATTTGATGGTAAATTGTGTTCTGATGAAGAAGAGTTAATCACTGACCTCAAAATTAGCTGTTGCCTAGGTACCCCTAGTCAGGCTCTGTTGACATTTATATTGTGCAAACAGAATGCAATACCAACCACTCAGATGTATATTTAGGGCTTTAAAATAACCAGTTTTCCAAAGTGTAATGCAGTGGCTGTGACTGTGAGTTTAATGGTGGAAATGTTGGTGCCACCTGGATATCATTCAGATCCTTCTATGGGTGCTCCTACAGATACAGTTCCAAAAATGTTGCAAAAAGCTCAAAAGACCCCAACCCAACTCCTCCCCTACCCCCAAAACAAAACCAAACCCAACCCACCAACCAACCAAAAAAAAACCATTAAAAAAACCCCTCCACATATGTTTTGTTGATGAGAAATCATCCTGGTTAAAAGAAGATGCACAGGTAGCTTCAGCAGCTAAGTAT
This sequence comes from Lepidothrix coronata, assembly GCF_001604755.1. NCBI lineage: Eukaryota > Metazoa > Chordata > Aves > Passeriformes > Pipridae > Lepidothrix > Lepidothrix coronata. The sequence continues at coordinate 1,790,492 of NW_016690185.1, read as the reverse complement.
GAAAAGTAGACTGAAAACCTAAGTAATGTGGTTATCATGGCTTCTCAGAAGACAGATCACAGTAGATAACTTTTTTCTTTCCCTCTGTGATGGGATTAAACCCCTCCATGGAGGGGACCAACAACTCTATGCAGAAAAATATACTTGGACTTCTCCAAAGCGTGTGACTTGGTACTGTGTGACCTTGTGATGTCAGCCATTTTTGTGACATGGTGTTAACAAGGGATACGGGGTCAAAAACAGACTGGCTGTCAGATCCCAGCAAGTAGTGCAAAATGGGGGTAAGGGAGAATCAAAGCTTGTGCCTTCACTGATGTCTTCTAATTATTATTATTATTATTATTATTATTATTATTATTATTATTATTATTATTATTATTATGGTTCTCTAAATCATACAATGTCAACAAATCAGAAAAATTAT